>NC_056731.1:1367632983-1367810483 GCF_019279795.1 Protopterus annectens
TGTTCAACTGGTGGATTTTCCAAGGTAGATACCGAAAGTGGATGGTTCCGCCCTTGGCTCAAAATTGGTACATACAAGCCATTATCTCTCTTGGATTGGACTTCGTATGTCACTTCCAGAACCAACCCGGGAGGATACCCCCTTTTGATGAACATATCTTTTAATAAGTCACATTCCAACAAGAAGTCATCTTTTTTAGAGACCATTCGTGCGGCTCTAACAAGTTGCCCTTTCACAACTGATTTCTTCTGTGACAAGGGATGACAACTTGAGTAGTGGAGAAAGGCATTAGAGTAAGTCTCCTTCCTGAAAATTCTGGAGATGTAACAGGCTTTACTATGGTCTTTTGAAAGTTCCACATTCAGGTATGCTATCTTCTCTGTGCAAAAAGAAAATGTAAACTGTAGGAATGTAGTGGTGGAATTTAAATATGACAACAAATCTGTTGCCTGGGTAGAGTCTCCTTCAAATAAGATGAATATGTCATTCAAAAAGCGTGTGTAAAAGTGAATGCTTTTGGATGCACCAGTACTGTCATTCAATAGGAAGTGGTTCTCCCAGTATGCCATTACTAGGTTGGCGAAGCTGCCCCCACAATGAGATCCCATTGCTACGCCAATCTGTTGTCAAAAGTCACAAAGGTGCAAGATAAAATAATATCGAGCAGTTCACCCACCAGATCCAGTTCCTCCTGTGTGGCTCCATTTTTCTGCATAGTTGCCAAGGCCCATTCCATACCCTCATCATGAGGGATGGAAGAATAGAGGTCTTTAACGTCCACTGTTAGGAAATTTCTTTCGATGTGAAAGGTTAAATTATTAATCTTATCAAGGAAAGACCAAGAATCCTTACAAATTTGGTCTTCCGATAAAAGGTATTTCTTCATGTAAAAATCTGCAACCTTTGCACAAGCATATGTTATGCTGTTTCTTGCGTCCACTAAGGGACGCATTGGGGGGTCTTGTAAGTTCTTATGAATTTTAGGGATACCAAAAAATATAGGTATCCTTGGGGCTGGCATCTTAAGATAGTTAAACATGTGGACATCAATCCGGGCTTCGATGAACATGTCATTGATGTAAGAATTAATTCTCTTCTAAGCGATGTTCATCTCATTCCTGGATACCTCCTCATAAGAGGCCGTTGAAATGATCTTAGTCATTCTGTCCACATAGTCGCCCTTGCCCATGATGACCAAGCCTGCTCCTTTGTCAGGCTGCATGATCCTAACTGGGGCCTCCTGAAGAATTTTAAACATACCTTTTTCGTATTGGGTGATGTTGGGCTTTGTGAGGTGCAACTGAGGTCTCTGTTTTAAAGCACTGTGGATATCCAATTTGCAAATCTGCTCAAATAATAGAGCAGGATGAAGAGGGTGGTTATATACACTAGTAATACAAAAGTCCGGTTTGGGACTATTGTTGTGGCCCAACAGTATTTTCATATTCAAGCTCCTAACAAAACTCTTGAGTTCAATAAGTGTCCTGGCTACATCTGCCCGGGCTGTAGGAACAAACTTGAATCCCTTGGATAGTAAATCTACCAGTTCGGGTACAATGTCACTCATAACGTGGTGGAGAATCCTAGTTGTAAAATAACTTTTATGCTATTTTTATTTTTATTTAGAAATAAAATATTTACACATAAACACACACATTTTAAAGTAGAAGTTCAGTAGAAGAAGTATAAACTGACTATAGGTTTCTATATGCTGGAGTTCCTATACACATGTTTTCATATACATGTTTTTATACACAAGTTTTTATACAATTTTATAGAAGTAACAAACTGTTTTTGGACATACTACCTTGTAGCTTTTTTCAGTTAACAGACTTGATTGCTTGATTAGCAAGTATTTAAGGGCATTGCAGTTTGTGATTAATTTGTCTGAAGAAGTTTTGCGATTGGAGCAGGACGAAAAGCAGAAGTGTGTTGCTTTGCAATAAATCTTTGCATCTTATTCGGCTGAGCGGTGACTTATTTCATTTGGACTTTATTCATTTGGTTTGAGTGTACTTGAAGTTTTGTTTTTGTATAGATAGATAGATAGACAGACAGATAGATAGATAGATAGATAGATAGATAGATAGATAGATAGATAGATAGACAGATATCAATAGATGCATATAGATGGTTTGATATCATCAGTCTACCCTAATGTATTGGGGGAAACCAGAGTACTCTAAAAAAACTCATGCTAAATCACAGCATAAATAATAACAAGTACTCAGGACTGAACTCCAGACTCTGGAGTTAAAAGATCTTGCAGTTTAAAAAAAAATGACCATACTAACTGCATTCATCTTTTGCAAAGCGCAGTTATTAAAAATAATGTATGAGGCACTGTTGTAGTACAGATGCCGTTCAACTGACATTATTATTTTAGCCATGGTTTTGAAGTGTTCTCTACTCTATTCTGGTAACTCTGGAGGATGTAGGATTTTCATACAGCTGGTCATTTCAC
This sequence comes from Protopterus annectens, assembly GCF_019279795.1. Lineage (NCBI taxonomy): Eukaryota > Metazoa > Chordata > Ceratodontiformes > Protopteridae > Protopterus > Protopterus annectens. The sequence goes on from NC_056731.1 coordinate 1,367,635,448, forward strand.
AATGGCCAAGAATGATGTTATATATATATACAAAGATAGTAGATCAAGTGTCTCAGTTTTGGTAGCAATGATTTTAGCTCTCAAAATGATCTTTTCAGAAGAAGGTTAGTCTGAGAAATTAAGCAAAAGAAACTGTAAGGAAAACCTGAAACAAACACATTTACTATATTTGCCAAATTGCATAAGTTATGCTGTTTATTGATAGAGAAAAGACACAGAAACCTCCTATGATCTTGCATCTCATAAAGCTGCTTTACAAATAGTAAGTTAATACTGATATGATTAATGTGTACCTAGTTAAACTGCTGATCTAACCCTTTGTTTTGTATCTTTATTAGTGATAGACAGTTGTTTCTTATTTTGTGAAGTTACTAAAAATATGTGGGAATCTAAATGGTTGTGACATGATCATGTGACTATGGAGATTTTATATAATTCATGAAAAATGTTTATACTTAAAAAGTCTAGGAGGTGGTGGCTGGGTCTGGGAGGTATTTCCCTGGCCTATCTGAGTTGGGAAGTATAGAAAATTAGTTGTAATGTAATCATTTTACTGGTCAGAGGACTCAGTAGTTAGTTTTTTGTTTTTTCTGTGCTGCTATAAATTTTGCATGTTTGCGTGGGTGAGCAGTTCCCTGTACAGTAGAAAACACCTAGAAAGCAAATTTTTCTGTAGAATGGTCCATAATACAGTCACCTGTTAAGTAGCAGTATAGTGCAAACGTCTTGTGTGCCAACAAGCTTAGAGCAGCTAGTTGGGTGCTGAGTTGCAATACCTACAGATTTAGTAGAATTCTGTATTGTATAAACATTAAAGTTAGTAGAATTTAGTACTGTTTAGCTTAATCTGTCCCAATAAAGCACCCTTATTGGTCTGCTCAAACAAAGCACCCTTAATAGCCTTCTGACCTTAGTACATACCCCCTCCTTGTAGCTCACAAATTAAAGGATTGCAATTTCTCTGTAGCCAGCTTGGTGAATATGGGCATAGACAATTTAGCAATTGTCTCATGTTTACTAACAGACAACCACTTACTCTTTAAAGACTCAAACACAGTATGTGAGAGGTGCAATTACACAATGACATTGTAGGCTAAACTCTTACATACAAGTCCACATCAGGTTGTCAAAACCACACACACAACAACTATCTTACAAAGCACAAACAGTGCACACATGTACTAATGTATGCTGAGGCACTTAAAAGCCATCTTCCTAAACAACAAAGATCACTTAGACCACCTGCTGTCAAAGCTATGCCTTAAAAAGCCAAAAGGCAGTTAGAAAAATCACCTGACACCATATATACTGCCACTCTTAGTGGAGCTTCAGACAGGAAGCCCCTAAGGCAAGCAAAACCACTTCCTGGGACTCTTATCATAGGTTCATAGGTTCATAAGTGTGTGCTAGGCTAAAGTCCCTGGAGCCTTTACAAGCCTAGCCCAAAAAAACTGCCCAAGGACCATGCCACTCGATGTTACTTCACAGTGCCCCTATCCAGTAGGGCAACTGGAATGATCCCTGGAGTAAACTTTCTGTTACCCATCCACTAGTCAAGATTTCTCTTGAAGAGGGCCAGAGAGGTGCTCTGCTTTACATGAATGGGAAGCTTATTCCAGAGTACGGGCAGTCTTTGGGAGATGAACCTTTCCCTCCTGCATATTCTACTAATTGTGGTAATGAGGTTGTGATCTCTGGAGCATGTGGCATGGGAAGATTGGGATTTCTTTAGGTGTAGCATTTCAAGTAGGGCTGGGTCGGACATGGCTTTGTAAGTCAAGTAAAGATGACCTTTTAGTAGACAATAAAAGAATGAGAACAGCTGAAGTTTCTTGAGTCTGTCCATGCAGGACATGTGTTTAAGGCCTAGGATCCTTTTTATAAGTACTTTTTGTGGCTTCTCCAGCTGTTGTAGGTGTTTGGTCAGGTACATGCCAAATGGGGAGTTATATTCGATGACTGGTCTAATGAGGGATGAGTAGAGAGGGATGATGATCTCTTTCTTCCTGGATGGGAAACCTTTGGTTATAAGATGTGCCACCTAGAAGTACTTTCTGACCATAGTGGCAATGTGATGGTTGAAGGTGAGGTGGCTGTCGACCTGGGTGCCCAGATCTCTTATGGCCCCTTCAGTGTTAATTTGGCTCCCATCAACATGGTAATTCATGGGAACTGAGTTTTTTCCAAAGGGGATGATAATGCATTTTTTGGCATTAAGCTTCAGGCCATGGTTCCAACACCTGTCATTGGTCTCAGAGAAGCCCTTTTGTAGGATGTCTGCATCACTTGGGGTGTTGATAATGACTCCTAGCTTGCAGTCATCAGTGAACTTGGTCAGCCAGAGTCCTTCTATGTTGGCCTGGACTTCTGAGAAGTAGATGCCAAACAGGAGAGGGCCCAGGAATGAGCCCTGTGGGACTCCAGATGTGAATAGTTGACAGTCTGACTTGGAATCTGCAACTTTCACTCTGTGGGTCCTGTCTGTGAGCCAATTTGAAACCCACCTAGTGATGTAAGGATTAATGCCTAGTTTGGTGAGTTTTTCAATGATACCTAAGTGGGCAATGGTATCAAAAGCCTTGGCCAGGTCGAGGTATGCACTGCCTTACTCTCATCCACAGCCTTGGTGACTCCCTCGAAGAAGTCAACCAGGTTCAGCAGGCAGGATCTCCCCTTGACAAAGCCAAACTGTGTGGGTTCAAGAGTTTGGAGATTGCCTATATCTTTGTTAAGCAGGTCCATGATGATGTGCTCCATAGCTTTGCATACCAGACTCATCAGGCTAATGGGGTGATAGTTCTTAGGGCCTGTAGTTGCCCTTCCTTTATGGAGCGGGATGACTGTAGCAGTACGCCATTCGTTAGGGACATAGTCTGAGGTAAAGCTGTGATTGAATAGGGCGCACAGATGTGGTGCCAGTTCATTTTGTAGCTCATATAGGATGCAGCCAGAGATATTATCAAGTCCCATGGACACTGTATTCTTGGCTTTAGACAATGCAGCTTTTACCTGTGTTGCAGAAATGGTGGGTACTGGGCTTTCTTCTGGTATTGTGATAGGGTCCTTGGGGAGGAGAGAGGGGTAAAGTTGGCACTGAATCTGTTGGCCAGTATATTAGCTATATCTGTTGGCTCAGTATAGGCGGTGCCATTGTGAAATAACTCAGAGCAAATCTGGGTATTGCCTTTGACATTTTTGATATAGCTATAGAAGGCTTTGTGGTTGTTTTTGGTGTCAGCCACAATTCTGCCTTCATAGCTGGCTTTAGAGGATCTGATAAGGGGTCTCAGCTTTTCGTTGAGACTGATAAGGGAGGTTTTCCAGTCTTGTGAATTCATTTTTTTCTTCAACAGTTTCTTCCTTCTGTTGTAGAGTTTATTGATGACTGGGGACCACCAGAATGGCTTCTTTTTTTTGCAGGAGCGCACCTTAGTTCTGTTTGGTATGACAATGTCCATTCATTTATGTACATGCTTGTACAGTGCACTGGTGTATGATTCAGCAGTCATGCAATTATTTTCCATTGTCATGGGTGCCAAGAAGTTAGCCACCTCTGTTTTTAGGAGCCCAAAGTCAGCTTTAGAGAAGTTTTTCAGGGTGGTCACCTTAGCAGGGGGTTGTAGGTGAGATGGAAATTTCCATGGTGATCAGTTTGTGGTCAGATTTAACCAGGGAGGAATTGAGTATAAGTGTGGAGCAACGGTGTCCCATGTTGATGATAACCAGGTCGAGGATGTTGCTTCCTCTAGTGAGGGTCAGAATGAGCTGGTCCAGGTCATTGGAACTGATAAATTCCAGAAAGCGTTGGGCCTGTACATTGGTACCTGAATAGTTTTCCCAGTTGATGGAAGGGTAGTTGAAGTCATCCAGTATGAGAGTATTGGGTTGGACCTCAATAGATTCCAGGGTGCTTAGGAACTTGGAGTGAGAGTCTAGGGACATGTTTGGGGTTCTGTAGCAGGCTATGACTTGTATTGCCATCTTGCCCAGTGTTAGTTGTACCTGAAGTATCTTAGATGCATTATGCTGGCTACCAATCTAGAGGTGTGTATCCTTTAAGAATATGGAGACACCACTGCCTTTGGAGCTTTCGGACATATTCTGGGGATGAAAGGTATGGAATGAGTTGTAGCCTGGGAGCGCAGGGGTGCTTTCTGCTTCTTTAAACCAGGTCTCTGTTGCAACACAAATGTCGACATTCTCCATTTTGAGGAGAGCTTGGCGTGAGTGCATCTTGAGATTTAGATTTCTAGCGTTGAGCAGCATAACCCTCAGATTGCATTTGTTTGTAGCTGTTACAGTGGAATGTTGGTCTTTGGAACACTGCCTAAAAAGGCATTATAGTGGTGGCAAGAGACTTAGCCAGTACCTGGAATCCCAAGGTTGACAGATGCAGGCCGTCTCTGGCCAAGCATTGAGGTTTGTTGATCATGTCATCCCAGGCAGACAGATACTGGATCCTCTTAGAATGACACCAGAAACTTAGCCAATTGTTGAAGTCAATCATTTTCTGCTCGTACTGTGGTATCATTCTGGGTGATGGTAGAATACTGCTCATAAGGGATTCCATTGTAAGATATACTGATGCCCCTCTAACCAGGCTGAATGAAGAGAAGGAAACTGTTAGTTGCTTATCTGGAGCCAGGATCCATCAAATCATGCATGTGCATCACACCACAGGTACCAGTATGATTCCATCAGAGTCCATGTAATTGTAAATAACCTGAGATGTACTTCCTTGGACTATATGGAGAGAGACATTTTAGAGCTTTCAGACTGTATGTTTCAGGCTGGTATGAACCTAGCACTGAGTAACATATTACCGTTATCGAGGATGATGCCACAATATGAGTGAAAAAGAGTGCTTTCAACAACTGGCTACCTTTCTAGTGTCATTTTAAGGAATCCAATGTTTGTGATGTTTGTCAGCTAGGGAGGACATCTTCAACAGACCATGTTGCTTTGCCAAGGATGGTCTGCACCTTTCCCCTTTAGGCTTTTTAATACTAGCTAAGGCTTTGTCCACACCCTCCATGGTGCCTTTTTTAGGCAATTCCAGATTGTCAAATCTACCAACATAGCAAAATCAACTCAAAGTGTTAATGCTCAATACCAGGATCCTAAATAAAAACTACACTCCCTTCAAGACCTCCTCACACTCAATAATATAGATGTTTGTGCAGTTACCAAGACATGGTTTAAAACGGCAGAGAGTATCCTGGCAGTGGAAGGTTTCAGTGCCTTCTGCACTTTTATACCAGTAGCTGCACAGACAAGGGTTAAAACTGAAGGAGTCTCAACATACATCAATAACAAGCATAGCTCTATATCCCAAAAACTTCTAATGCATACCTGGACCTTTTGGAGATACTTACCATCCAATCTAACACCCTATTCATGGGAGACTTTAACTGCCCCTCTATAGATTGGGAATCCTACATGGCCTCAAATCTACAGGCACAGATATTCTTGGACTTTATAAATATAAGTCTGTTGTAACTACCAGAATTAAACACAGAACTAGGTCCAGAAACAAACTGCCCTGGTGGCATCCCAAATTAAACAGGATATACAACAAAAGGAAAAAAAATATGACAAAAATCAGGAAAGGTAATTCCCATAAGGATAAAAATGCTTTCATTAAAGAAAATGAGCAACTAAGAGGTCTAATTAGGATAAGCAAAGCAATCTTTGAGGTTAAGATATCCTCCAAGGTGAAAGATAGCCATAAGGCTTTCTACAGCTATGTCAGAAACCCCAAGGGCAGCACACAGCAATGTCCTGAACTGTTGGTTAATGCTGACACATTCACCAAGCCTGGCGATATAGCAAACATGGTTGGAGGACAAATTCAGATTCCCCTCTTCTTACCCACAACCATCACCCCAATAATAGACTTCAACATAACCCCTCCAGTTATTACTAGGGAGCCTGTACTGACTACACTCACTGAAGTCAAGAATACGGCCTCAATAGCCCCCGATAACATCCCAGGATGCCTCCTGAATAATCTAAAATGTAACTTAACAGGACCCCTGGAGTTAGCATTTAACTACAGTCTTAAAACAGGCTTTGTGCCACATGAATGGAGGACTACAATGGTCATCCCCCTTCATAAGGGAGGACCTTCAACAGATCCTTGAAACTACAGACCCATTAGTCTGACTAATCTTATTTGCAAAGCCATGGAATGAATTATCATGGAAATTATCAATAAGGATGCAGAAGACCTACAGACGTTGGATCAATTCTAATTTGGCTTTGTCAAAGGAAGGTCATGCTTAGTGAATCTAGAGGACTCCTTTGAAAAGGTCATGAAGGCAATGGATGAGGGGAAAATGGTACATATTGCCTACCTGGATCTGGTTAAGGCATTTAATACAATAACCCACATGGACATTGTCAACTGACCTACAGAACTAGGTATAAACCAGTTTATAACATGGTAGCTGGCTCACTGATAGGATCCAGGAGGTTAGAACTGGTGAGGCTATCTTCACAAAGAGGCTGTTCACCAGTGCATTCTCCCAGAGCTCTGTGCTAGTACCATTCCTCTTTGGCATCTAGGCCTACTCCTCTTTTGCATTTACTTCTTGGATGTCAATGCCAATGTCAAAGGCCTCTGGCTAACCAATTCGCAGATGATTGCAAACTAGGAGCAGTCACTGAATCCCCTCAAGATGAGAACACCCTTCAAGAAGGTCTAATGTGGGCAAATGCTTGGTGCCAAAGTCATGGCTTAAAGGTCAACACTAAGAAATGCATTATAGTACCTTTTGGGAAGCCTGTCACCCTCATCAATAAAACACCTTTAAAAGTTGATTTACTAGTCAGAGATCTGGGACCTCATGTACATAGCAACACAACCTTTGACCAACATGTGTCCAAGATAACTTGGACATTATAAATCTAATATAAATCAAATTTGTGGGTCACACTCAGGTTGCACAGCTAGGCTTTTAAGAGCCCTAGTGGCTGTTAGCATACTATACACCTATGAACCTATACCACAATGATACAAAGAAAATATAATTTGCAGATCTTGGTTTTGTTCATGTAAGATAAAGTTATCTAAAGTTTAAATGTTCTCCAAATATTCATATACTTAGTCAAGACTTGAAATTCATATGACAATTACATGTATAGTGATGCAGTAACATCAAATGACATCTTTGTAATAAGATTATAAGTTTTATTAGATTCTAACAGCTGGGACCTACTATCTACTTTAAAATAGTTACAGCAATCTTGTTTATATAAGGTCAATAAAGAGCTTTTTAGGCAGAAAAAGCAAATCAATGGAATGCTAATAGATGGGATCTTATACCCATTAGACCTGACAAGATATTTCAGAGAGGTACTATGACCGCATAAAATACTAAGGATGCTAATGGCTTACTTTACTTTGTTTGCACCTTAAAATAAGACTAGCACCACTGTGAATCAGGTGTACAAGTAAATGAACCTTGAGTTGGAAAGGGCCCTAGACCCACCTTCTTTTCAAATATCGTGGCATATTCCTGAACTACGGATGTCTTTATGTCTGATATTTCTGTGTTTCTGTTTTCCATTCCTGTTGATCAGTTGCACCGTTCTGTTAAGAACAGGTGCATCTTTTTAATCCTGTCAAGTAAGTTAATTATAAGGTTTCCAAAAACTTATTTTAGATGGACATTTTAGGAAAGTGAAAAATAAATGTAACATTCAGAAGGTGTGGTAACTTCTACAATAAGTTGGACATCAAGAACCATGGCAACAGACACAACATTTATAGAAGGTGCTGACGTTCACAATTTTCTCACATATAAATATTTTATTTTACATTCTATGCTGCAATTTAAGCCTTGGCTCCTTTCTTCATTGTTTTGCTTTTGATCTTCACAAATAGATATCACTGCTGCCACCCTCCAAGGCCTAGTATGTCTCATTTGGTTGGTAACCTTATATATACCAGTAGTACTGCATTAGAAAAGGAAATTGGTTTTCATGATATAATCATAAAAGTGTAAGCTATTTGTTTACTTGTTCTTTCAAAGGAGTAACAGTATAGTGACCTAACCACATCAAATTCACCTTCTGGGTAGATTTTGGGTTTCAGACATTGATTTAGCTCCAGCTTGTCCCACAGGTTGTTCTGACTGGGACGCCTGTCCAATCTTACCAATGGGAAAAAAATGCCTTTCAGACGCTTATACCTTACATAACTTGCCACTCATCTTCTAATGAGAGACATTTTAAAACCACATTCACAAGTACTATAGCTTGAAATCCAACCACTGTGACATAGGTTCATAGGCTCATAGGAGATTACTAGTCTAAGGGCCCTAAGGCTTTACAAGCCTAGCCACGTTATACCCATGTTCCCTAATTGACTTTGGTTGGACGGCTGTTATTTGCAGAGTGAGTCTATGATCAACACTAACTGCCCCTGACAATAAGGGACATAGGTGCCAACCTCGGGATGAATTTATGGTCTCCCAGCCAGTTGTCTAGGTTGCCCTTGAATATGGTTATTGAGGAGCTCTGGTTCATGTGAAGCTGGAGTTTATTCCAGAGGAACGGCAATCTCTGGAAGATATAGCTGTCTCTCCAGCGTGTTCTGTTAATGTCACAGGCTAGGTTGAGATCCCTGGAGCAAGTGACTCGTCCCATCTGATTTGCGGATATGCAGCATTTCAATTAAGGCAGGGTCAGAGACTGCTCTGTAAGCCAGACACAAGTCGTCTGTAGCCTGTAGGGTACAGAGTGCAGTGACAGGGTTTTCAGTCCATGTAGGTTATGTTTTGGAGGCCTTGAATTTTCTTGGTGAGAAACCTCTGTGGTCTCTCCAGGTGCTGCAGATGTCTGGTGAGGTACATGCAACCCACATGGACTATCCCGGTAAACAAATGTCAAATAAATAAGAAATGTGCAACACAGAAGGCTTTCCTTACCACTGTGGACACATGATGATTGAAGTTTAGATTGCTATCAACTTGTGTTCCCAAATCTCGCACCACAGTTTTTGAGCTGGGATGGGGGGGGGGGGGTGATGTCAATATTGTAATTTGCAGGGACATCCTCTTTGCCAAAGGGAATAGTAATGCACATTTCTATGTTTAGTTTAGTCCGTATTTTTTTTCCAACAAACAGCTTTATTAAATTTTCACATATGACATAGGCACTCTTACATTTATATAAATGAAAAACAAACAAAATTACACCACTTTAATTGCAAACAGTATACATCACATATACCATTGAAACAACTGTAGATGCAAACATTATGTATCACTTATAATCCATCCAGTCAATGTCAATTAAACATTATATGGCTCATTCAAATCCTTCTGCTTTAAACCTCAGTCCTGATCTGCATATATTGTTCCCACAATTCCCATTTTTTTCCTACGTGGTTGTTCCTTCCCTTTTCTATAGATCCCAATTCCACTTGTTTATCTTTGCTACTATATTCACTACTTCTAGTAAAGTTTGTCTAGACTTTGATTTCCTTTTTCTAGTAGTTTCTTTTTTGGCAGCCACCATAATTAGACTCAGCAAGGCTTTAGTATGTCTAGGCAATCCAATCTTCTTACCCAGCATCTCTGACATAGTGGTTGGCAGGGAATCCCTAAAGTCTGCCAACTCATCATACTTCTAAAAATATGTTCCCAGCCACTTCTTTCTTGACTATCACAACTGCAACATTTGCTCTCCACTTGAGGAAAAATTCTTTGGAGTCTACTTGTGGTATAAAAATAACCTATGGAAGCACTTCCAGGCAAAGATCCTAAATATTCTAGGCTTTGTTGCATATTTTGGAGATATACTTATATCCCCATTATCTCTTTGTGAATTGCTTATCTAATCTCTCTTCCCAATCCTTTCCAAGCTCTTCTAATTGAAATTTGATTCTTATAATTATCATGCAATATTTTATATGCTTTACTAATTATTCCTTTTTTAATGGCAGCTTCTGTTCTAGATTCTATTAAAAACTCTTAACAGTGCTGGTCTTTCATTCAGGAGCCGCCAGTTTTAGTCTGTGGTTTTGACAACAGTCGTTTGTCTGCATTAGCCCCTTTTGTAATATGTTAACATTATTTGGGAATCAGTGATTGTGCCCAGTTTGCAATCATCAGCGAACCTGATAAGCCACAGGCCATCTAATTTCATCTGGACTTCTGAGAAATAGATTCCAAACAGTAGAGGGCCCAGAACAGATCCTTGTGGTACACCACTGGTAACTGGTCTACTGGTAGAGGTGGAATCCCCAACTTTGACAGTAGGCGTTCTGTTGGTGAGCCAACTGGCTACCCCTCTAGTGCTGTATGGGTTAATCCCCATCTGGGAGAGTGTCTCAAGGATACCAGAGTGGGTGATTGTGTTAAAAGCCTTGGCTAAGTCAAGATAGGCAGCATGTACTGTTTTGCCTTCATTCAGGGCTTTGTTGACATTCTTGAAGTCCACCATGTTCAGTAAGCATGATCTACCCTTGACAAGGCCAACCTGGGTTGGCTCAAAAGTCTGAAGGTCACCTATGTCCTTGTTGATAAGGTCTATGATGATTCTTCTCATGGCCTTGCAGATAAGGCTGGTTAGGCTTATGGGTCTATGGTTCCCAGAGTCGGTTGATGGACCTCCTTTGTGCAAGGGGATTACTCTTGCTGTTCTCCACTCTGCTGGACCAAAGCCAGTGCTCAGGCTGAGGTTAAAGAGGATGCCAAGTGGCTCTATTAGGTCTTGTTTTAGATTGTTTAGTAAGTAGCCTGGGGTGTTACCTGGTCCCACAGAGGCCGTGTTTTTGGCTTTGGAGAGTGCAGATACGACCTGCTTTTTGGAGATACTAGGTAGAGGATTGGTGTCAGGTATGTTTTGTAGTATGGCTGGTGGGGACAGGGGGGTGACATTTGCATCAAATCTGTCAGCTAGCAGGTTGGCAATTTCCTCAGGTTCAGTATGAGAGGTACTGTCCAGTATAAGTTCAGCACATAGTTGGGCATTCCCTTTTAGACTATGGATGTAGCTAAAGAATGCCTTATGATTATCCTTGGCTAGGGATCCTTATTTAGCTTCATAAATAGCTTTAGACAACATTACAATATATCTGATTTGTTGGTTCAAGCTGTGGAAGGCATTGTTCTTCTGCTGATTAACTTCTCTCTTGTTGTTAGACATCAGTTTCTTCCTTTTGTTATATAACCTATTTTATAGAGGTCCACCAGGATGGCCTGCATTTTTGGCAGGACCGGGTTTTGATCTGGTCAGGTAAAGCCAAGTCTATACAGTTGTTTAGGTGTACTCCTCTGCATATGAGTCATTGTTGGCTATGTTAGCAGGGGGTTTGAAACTTTTTCTATCATTGCCTAGTAGGGTGTAGTTTGCTTTTTCAGTGTTTTGCTCCTGTGGAGGGGGGGGGGGGCAGATCTGATTGTTACTTCAAGCAAAACAGATTTATTATCTGACCTTACTAGGGAGGGCAACGCAAATGGGATAGTGCAGTGAACCCTTGTGTTGGTGAGTACTAAGTCTAGGATATTTGAGCCCCTTGTGGGGGTGCAGATTATCTGTTCAACAAGGTCCAGGAACCTCAGGGTGAGCATGTTTGTTGCACCCAATTAATGGAAGGATCGTTGAAATCACCCATGACGAAAGTGTTTCACTGTATAGTGAGTGACTCTAGTAAGTCCAGGTAGGTAGCGTGCTTCTGTTGGTTCATGGTGGGGGACCTCTGGCTAGCAATGATTTGGTAGGGTCTTTACCTATAGCTAGTTGCACCTGGAGTAGCTCAAGAGAGTCATACTGTTTAACCAGGCTTGAGGTGTATTTGGCTTTAGTGAAGATGGATACATCTCCACCTTTGTTTCTTTCAAACTCGTTTTGGGATCTGAATGTGTGGAAGACATTGTAGCCTTGCATGGCCGGGGTGCTGTCTGCAGCCTTGAACCATGTCTCAATGACTGCACAGGCATTAGTATTTTCTAAGGTGAGGAGTGCTTCCAGGTAGTGTAGTTTCCTGTTTAGGCTCCTACCATTAAGCAGCATGACCTTGAGTTTGTCTCGAGTGGATGTTTTTAAATTGGAAATGTTGTTTTGACATTGCCTAAAAAATGCACTAGGGGGGAGGCAAGTGCCTTTGCCAGTATCCGCAAGCCTAGAGGAGACAGGTGAAAACCATGTCTGGCAAAGCAGCGTTGGTCTGTCAACTATGTCTTCCCACGCTGAGAGATACTGGATACCCCTGGATTGACACCAGAAGCTAAGCCAATTGTTGAAGTCAGTCATTTTTTGTCTATATTGTGGCATAATCCTGGGTGAAAGAAGAATGCTGCTTAGGTCTAGGGATATACCTGCCTAGGACACATAATCTGAGAGTTCGGCCATAGCTCTCTTCATATAGTCCAGAAAGGTACATCTCAAGTCATTCACTCTGATATGTACTATGACTGAGTCATAGTGGTAATTGTTATTAAGTGACTTGAGTGCATGCATGATTTGACAGATCCTGGCATCTGACAGACAGCTGACCATGACCTTTTTCTTATCCAGCCTGGTGAGAGGGACATTTGTGTGTCTCATTATGGAGTCACCTATGACCAGGACATTTGGTTTTGAGGTGTTTTGCCTAACTGGCTTATTTCCTGAGGCATGACAGCCATTCTTTAAAATCTGAACAAAACATAATACTTTATATCACAAAGCAAACGTGTATGTTCAAGGCACTTTATTTCCAAATGTGCATTACAAAACATTGGCAAAATTCTAACAATTACTATACGTGTGCTGATTATTTGTGGATCTTTTATTTCCTTTTATTTGTGGCCCTCACATGATTTAGCTGATGAGTCCACTATCTGAACTCTATTAGACCATTTTCTCCCGTGATGGGGGGTGGTAAGAGCCATGTCCATTTGTTCCCAAGGCAGGGCAAGAGCATTGTAGGCTATTTATTCTCAGATTGAGACGAGATCCCTGTCAGTCTATTCATTCCCCAAAACGTGAAGGCTCTGTGGGGGGTGGGGGGTCAGCTTTTCAATCATCTGCATTTCTCTTTCAAGCTTAACCTCTTGAGGCAGATTTGCTGCAGGTCTAGAGTGGACCCATGCATGCTTTTCCTTGGTTTAAATGCAGCAGACGGCTACAAAGACACAACACCTGGTGCTGACATCCTCCAACACTCTTGTAGTGACCAACTGCATAGCAGACCAGATCCTCCTCCCACTTCAGGATGGGCAAGCTAGTGTTGGTCACTCATTCTCACCCTTCCTGCCCTGGCCCTTCCAAATGTCCAGGCCAGTCATTAAACTTTGGTCATCTTGGTCTTAGTCAAAACCTTATTCATCTATGCTGCAGGATCATGGCGCATTTAATATATGTGTGTGTGTGTGTGTGTGTGTGTGTGTGTGTGTGTGTGTGTGTGTGTGTGTATATATATATATATATATATATATATATATATATATATATATATATATATATATATATATATATATATATATATATATATATATATATATATATATATATATATATAATTTTTTTTCCTGTTTTGGTTTTAATAATGTCACTTAAGATTTCCAGTACTGCTTCTTATGGTTTTACACATCATTTCAAAGAAATAATGTGATCGTTGTCTATAACATTTAAAATGATTTCAATGGGTTCAGAAGATGGCTTTCTTTCTTTTCAAGTATTTAATTGACTCATGTTTGTTCTACACTATCCCCAGTGTTTTTCAGTAGATTCCAAGAAACCAGAAGGTGCCATCAGGCTTTGTTGTATCACTAATATATCTTTAACTATTCTGTCAAAAAGCATTCATACTCATGACAGAATAGCCATCCATCCATTAACAGAAGAAATAAAAGTTGAGACCATAGCTACAGAGCTAGAACAGACATGTCAGCAGCTGATCATTGTGGTAGTAAACTGCTGAGCTAAATACCATATAGCAAAACAATAGTGCTACTGCAATCATTTATTTATTTACATTTGTTGACCGGGAGTGTCTGACTGGACATAGGTCCATTTTCAGCGAAGGCCCGGGGAGAAAAGCTCCACAGTTAAAATAAACAGACAGTAGTTACATTGGATTACATAGCGATTAACAATTTGATTAACATAGCAATTAATTACAAAACATATTTACAGATGACGAACATAGTACATTAGTAGACAACTAGAATCTTTATCTGCGAAGTACATAACAGACATTAACAAATGTTACAATAAGAAGTTCCTGCTGTATAATAAGTATTCGGCTTATGAGCATCTGAGCTTGCTATAATCAAGGTAGTTAGTGGGGTGGAAAGAAAGGTAATGGTTCAGAAGATGGCTTTCTTTCTTTTCAAGTATTTAATTGACTCATGTTTGTTCTACACTATCCCCAATGTTTTTCAGTAGATTCCAGGAAACTGGAAGGTGCCATCAGGCTTTGTTGTATCACTAATATATCTTTAACTATTCTGTCAAAAAGCATTCATACTCATGACAGAATAGCCATCCATCCATTAACAGAAGAAATAAAAGTTGAGACCATAGCTACAGAGCTAGAACAGACATGTCAGCAGCTGATCATTGTGGTAGTAAACTGCTGAGCTAAATACCATATAGCAAAACAATAGTGCTACTGCAATCATTTATTTGTTTATTTATTTATTTATTTACATTTGTTGACTGGGAGTGTCCGATTGGACGTAGGTCCATTTTCAGCAGAGGCCTGGGGAGAAAAGCTCCACAATTAAAATAGACAGTAGTTACATTGGATTACATAGCGATTAACAATTTGATTAACATAGCAATTAATTGCAAAACATATTTACAGATGAAGAACATAGTACATCAGTAGACAACTAGAATCTTTATCTGCGAAATACATAACAGACATTAACAAATGTTACAATAAGAAGTTCCTGCTGTATAGTAAGTACTAGGCTTATGAGCATCTGAGCTTGCTATAATCAAGGTAGTTAGTGGGGTGGAAAGAAAGGTAGTGGTTGGATGGGGTGGGTGATATTAGAGTGGGAGTTGCAAGGGCATAACCAGCATGTTTTTAGGTGTGCTTTTAGTAAAGTTTTGAAGTGTGTGCATGATGGTACAGAGGTAATTGTGGGTGGGAGAGAGTTCCATAATTTGGCTATGGCGCAAGAGAATTGTGCTTCACCAGCAGAGTTATTGGCTTTAGTGATCTGCAAGTGATTTTTGTTGCTGTATCTTAGTCGCCTGGTGGTGCGATAGGGTTGGAGTAGATTCTGGAGGGATGAGACATTTAGTGGATGGTTTACTAGTTTGTGGGTGAGAGTTGATACCATTGAAGGAGGTGAGGGAGTTCAAGCCAGCCCAGTTCAGCAAGTGAGAGACAGTGGTGACTATGGTAGGATGCCCCTATGGTGAATTTGGCGATTTTGTTGTAGCAGGTTTCTAGCTTGTTTAGATCGCATTGCCTTAGGTTGGTATATATTGGAGAGGCATAAAGTAGGGTGGAGATAAGGTGGGAATTTGCTATTGAAATCTTTGCTGCTTTGGTGAGAAGTTGCTTATTTCTGTATGACGCTCCTAGTTTTTTGTGGACTTTTTTTATGGTCATGGATATGTGACTGTCAAATTTTAGTTTATTGTCTATTTCCATTCCAAGCAATTTGGTGTGTTCAGTTGGGTATATAGTGGTGTTGTCTTTTGCTGTGATGTTAAAGTGAGAGCTGTTTTGAGTATGTTTTGTGGGTTGGAAGATGAGTAGTTTAGTTTTGTTTGGATTGAGTATTAATTGGGCATCAGATAACTAAGTTTCAACAGAGAAAAAGGCTTCCTGTGTGACTTTTCGCAGTTTGAGAAGGGAATAAGTAGAACACTTCCTGATAAATGAACCACACACACACACACACACACACACACACACACACACACACACACACACACACACACACACACACACACACACACACACACACCCCCGTAAACATTCTAAACATTTTTGTGAACGCATGCATTTAGAAATATCAGCTACGCTGACTGAACTACTGATGTCACAAATATGGGGTTGGAATATAAAGGAAATACTTACAGCAAACTTCTACACCAAGGCTGTGTAAATGATTTCAGAACATATGCAGCATCAAAATGGGTTTGTGACAATTGCATGACTGATGGAAATATTGAGAGAGGAAAGGTCAAAATCTAAATATTGATGTTGGAAATATTGACATATAGCAATAAAGGGGAAACCTGCATTGTGTGGTGGCAGTACAAAAGAGATCAGCAAATCGTTCCTTTCCCTGCTGTTGTGTGTACTATAGTACATAATTAGCAGAGAGTGTGGAGGTGCTGGTTGGCTTGCCCTCTGCAAAAAATGTTTTTCTTGTTTTCTGTTTTTCGATTCAACGTGCTGGATGTTAATGTTATGACACTCAACATTTAGGATGTTCAATTGAATGACATGAATCCCACCAAAGTAATGCCCGAAGCTGTGAGACAAAAATGTGAAACATTACAAGCATGGACCAGCTACCGATGCTGTCATGTCATGCCCAAAGACTGAGGAGATAGTCTACTGTTTTGAAAGGCAGACAAAGTTTGGCAAAGAATGCCAGACGCTATAAGATTAAAACTAGCAACATGCTTTCTTTGCTTCCAAAAATGGTAACTCAAATGAACAAGCTGATGATCAAGGACATTGTTCCAGTTGCTGAGTAAGGCTGAATCAGGTGGTAACCATCACAGTGTTGTTTTAGGCCACACCTTTCACCAGTTTTACCAGGGGGTGATTGATAGATGCCATCTGTTAAGGGATCTGGTGCAGTATATGAGATAGATGACTGTACCAAAAATGACAGCAGACAGCCTGTGGAGGAATCCTATTCCCCTTGAAACAAAATTATGCCTTCTATTACATATAAAAGCATATGAAATATTCCAGCTCAATGTGATTAGCACCATAGGCTTGTGTCACACATCATCCTTCTGAATGCAAGATAAAGTCCTATTATATGCGCTAACTCTTGGAGCTTCCTGTCAAATGACATTCTGTTAATGAAAGATGTCATGATGTCATGATACAGCATGCCTCCTGTGAGCACTTATTGACAGTAACTGCACCCACATCACTATCTAGGCACCAGTCAGGAAAGATCCAGAAAGATAAATAAGTTATTAGGGCTGTCATTTCCTGAACTGCCAGTGTGTATTTTACACAGGCAATAGAATAATGCCAGCTATCACAGTATTCCAGAAGTGTGCAGAAGTGTGCATGATGCAGTAATATGATGCACACTTGATCCTCACAAACATTTTATCAAAAGTCATATCACAAATGGACATTCAGTGCTTGAGTACTTATACAGATGCAGCACTGAACAGCAAATACCAGTGTATGACAAGAGGTAGTCTTCAGTTAGTGAGTACATATACAAATGGAACAACAGATAGCAAACAACAGTCCATGTACAAAGGCAATATGCCATTGCATAATGTAAATAAGTTTATGTTAATAAGTGATTACGGCCTTGGATGATGATGTCATTAAGAAGTCTCTACATAGAAGAAAAGGCATATAGTGAGGTGTAGAAGTTGTCTTGCACAGTGAATGAATGCATGTTTGATTTGGTTATATCCCAATTCCAGTATCAAGAAACATCATGAAGGGTTATCTTTTGAAATGCCAAGGTTATAATCACAAACCTCAGAACACCAAAAACGTAGGTGTAGTTAGATGGAATAAATACAATGGTGAAATTGTGGTATCTCAGAATCCATCCACCCACTCTGAGGTACAGTGACCTCAGAGTTAGTAATGCAAGTAGTGGAGAGGGGGGGTGTAGGGTAAATCTCCCATGTCTGGGTACAAGTAGTAAAGTCCTTCCATACAGCAATACTTTAAACAAGTAACACCAAGTTCTGTAGTGTCGAGCTCAAAACTACATTTTCAAAGTGTCAAGACTCAAATTAGTGAGTTTCAAATTTTCAATAGGGGGCTATCAAGGAGTGCCCTCCAGTATACACACACCTGAGAATGGCCTCCAGTATACATACACCTGAAAATACAACACCTATGGTTACTATATGTACTACTCTCCACACTATAAGCAAGCATAGTGGCCTTCTAGCACTAAGTGCAAGAAGAAAATATTCTTTAGGAGAAAGGCAGGAGACTGTGGCCCAGTATGCCCTTGTGCAAATGACATAGCAATATCTGGTACTGAATTATGTAGAACGACACACCAGCTATCAACACAATACAATTTTTCATCAGAAATCAGACAAGTCAGGCAGTTCGTACAGAGGATTAAGATCTTGATCTGTTGAGCTGCTCCCTACTAAGGGTATAGGGTATGATTTCTTTCACCTTCATTTACCTTCTGAGTGACTCTGAAGAAGTCACTTAACCTGACACTGCTCCTGATTAAAAAAAAAAAATGAACCGTCACACTTAAGTTAAGTATGATAACAATCATCATCTGTATAGATAAAACGACACACACAGGACATGCACACTGCACATACCAGGTGTATGCAAAGACATGCATCAGTGTCCACATTAACATAGATTACATCATTCAACTTGGACACCCACATCAAGTAGGTCAATTTGACCCACAACCCTGGAGAAAAGAATGATGGTTCTAACCAAGAATATGCCCAAATGTCCTGTTACTAGGACTGGTCCACTTTGAAAGACTGCCAAGGGCTGGATTCACCATAGGTGATATAGGAATTGATGTGCACAGTCCAGGGTATGTTGTCCATGTGCAGCCCCATTGTGATATCAATGGAATTACCAACAGATATAGAGGATGTAGAGGACTAGACAAAGTGGGTTGTACAAAGATATATGTTTGAACCAGAAGCTCTGGTGGTGAACTACCATGGCAATGACCACACTCCCACAAACCACATCGAAATCAGGTGTTCATTGACAGAACCATATGTTGAACAGCATGTGACAAGGTTGGTAACTGCTAAGTTGCAATGGCTATGAACTTTCTGTAGGCTGCTCATTGATTCTTGATTGCATCATTACTTATTGTACACAGACAATGCTCGGGTGTGGTGAAAGCTTATTTGTTCAAATAAATAAACAATTACAGCAGTTGACTGTTGTGTGTTATTATATTTGTGACTTTTCTTCTTCTTCTTCTTTGTGTTATACCATCATTATGCATGCTGGATGGCATAAATTAGGTCTGCATAGCACCTTTCATTACCATCTTGCATGGTGGTAAATATGCAGTGCAGTTCTGCAAGAAAACCATGAGGTGCCTGGACAGGCAATGACTGGTCTGAGCCAGCATGCATTTAAGGAGAGTCAACTCCTGAATACTAGCAAATTCATAGTCTCCATGTCTTTCTATGTCCACTGGCTGAATATCCCTAGCAAGCCCTGACTGATCACCCATTATAGCAGTCTCAGGCCGTTCTATAGAGTCATTGCACTTGGGTATGTTCTAAAGTTTTTCCCAGCTGGAGGCACTTGATGCAGAGTTCTGCTCTATATCTGTAAGTCCCAGCTCTTTTAAAATAGATACAGCTGATGTCATGGTAGCCACATTGGGACTATCTGATGTATGGCTGTCCATCATGCTGTGTGTCTCTGTCTGTGTCTTGCCCACTGTTGTTTATAACTTCATTTCATCAACAGTAGAAAGAATCATTATTTATATACATAGGAGTGTTCTGGCCATGTGCTGTTACCAGGTAAACCTGGAACAGGATGTGCTCTCTCTGCATTTCCTTGCAGGTCACCCCTGCAGGCATTGGTAGTTCTCTCCAGCTGCGATAAAATGAACATGTTTTGAGGAGTATCTGTAAGTGTGTCCCCCTTGGTTATTTTATCATCCAGGGTAATGAGGGTACAGAGCCTTAGCTAACTTAACTGGTATCTTCAGAGTTCCCAGACTGGAGTTCCCCTCCACCTTGTGTTTTAAAGCTGAGAATAGAAAAGAAAATCCTATCACGAGTTAAATACCTAAAAAATGCAGAACTGTAGCAAGGAGCTTCTACTAGCTCATTACCACAGCTATTAGCATCTAAAGACATTAATTTAGGCAGCCTTGATATCAGCCAGGGCTGTTTAAATAAATGTTTGTATTACACTCACCCCAAACTGGCAATTCTTCTGAACTGTCAATCTCATCCCCTAATAGCCTGCAACTTGAGAAGACACCCTACCATAGCAATGCCAGGGCAGTCCACCTACATCAGCATGATAATTTGTCCTCTTGACTACTCTAAGTGATTTATGCCTCCAAGAAGAAGTGCAGTCGAAGCAATAATGAGGATTCCCCTTGCATGAACTGAGAATGAAGAACAATACCTGGTAGTCAGTAATGGGGATAAATGCCCTTCATAGAGCCACTAGTAAAAGTGCTCCACAGCTCAGACTAGACTCAAAGCTTCCTAGTCAGTCTCTGCATAGTTTTCCCAGCTGTTTTTAGTGGGTCATGATGCAAAACCAAGGGGTACTTTCTATTATCAGCTATTATATACAATATCAATGCATCAATGCAATAAAATGATCCATCAAATCCTATTTTAAATGGCAGTAGGATTTGTTGGTTCGGTAGCCAGTGTTGCCATCCCTTTTCCTTTGAGAAAGGCCGTCACACCGTTTTTTCCATCACTAAGTCTTTCATGTTTGCAACTACATGATTGGATGATAAAGCACAGAACTGGTAGCAACTTATTTTACTAAGTAAACCAAGAAAGACCACAGTTGTGATGCATCTTGTGAGCAGAAAATATCTGGACAAAAATTCCTATCCCTCCACTCAGTGTATTTGAAGCTACCTCATCTCTCACCTTATCTAAGGACACTGTATTAATATATTGCATCTACACTCTGTGTCTCTAACATTCTTTCTTCTTCCCTATCCCTACCACATCCCACCCCCCTTACTTTAATTACATACTGCTATTCCCTTTCAGTATCTTCTGGCTGACTACCTTGATTTTTCTCTTACCTCTTCTTTCATCACCTTTTATATCATGTACCGTTTGTATATCCCTCTACCCAGCATAAAGTATACGCCGATACCTTACAGCCTCTCTTTATGACAATAATCCTATATCATCTTACTCAACCTTTCCTAACATTTTTCTCACCAGGTTATCTACTAATTATCTATTTCAACCTCTACCACATCCAGTGCATGATCCAACCACTTTTTGTACTGACACCTTCACCTATTTCCATGGAGTTGCCCCTCAGACTTGTCTTTTCACCTTGGTCCTCCTTCAAACTGCTGTACAGCTATCACTTACATGAACGCATTACTTAAAAGATCTTTTTCCTCAAACCTCACTTTTGCAAATTCGTTTATTTTTTCTTTCCATCCACTGTCTTTGGTTTGAACCAAGAAAAATGTTTATCTATTGCTATATACTGTTGTCTTTTTTAAAACTGTTTACTATGTGTTCTATTTGTATTCACTTGCCAAATTTGAGTAATTGTAATTTTTCTTACACGCTTTTTGAAAGAAACTCAAACTTCAGATGGAAAAGACCACATTTTGACCGTTTCTGAAAACTCGAACATCAAAAAAAAAAAAGAAAAGCAAAAATCTACTTTTTTTCCATTTATGCAGGGAGGCAAGCCCCTCACCCTGAAAATTATATGTACCAACTCTGAGATTGCACTACAGTAAAGAAATGGGTAAATTTCCAGATTGTCGCTGTATTGCGATCTCCATTCAAAAGTTTTGAGTTTTCAAAAACTCTATCATGCGGTCTGGGCCATACGAATTTCAAGTTTCTGAGAACTCGATCAACTGATAGGGCTATACACACACACACACACACACACACACACACACACACACACACACACACACACAGACACACACACACATATGTATATGTAATATGGATCTACTTTTAAATAACGAATCCCATAATGTCGAAATGCAAACTATGGAGACCACAACAACGAAATGCCAAAATACTGAAAGTTCAGATAGCCGACATTTAGAATGCCGAAAAGTAGATCGGGAGAGGTGTTTTACATTTGTACGAGTGGTAGTTGTAGTGTACTGTAGTTTGAAAGTGTTTTATTGTAGTGTGCTGACTTGTCATTAGTATTTTAATGGGAAGTTGGAGAATGGTGTGTTGTGTCTTTAAGGATTTGTAGTATGTCAGTTTTGGAGTACAGCAGAGTTATATAGACTTCTTGTTTTGTTTCTGGAGATGTTTTGGTGATTGTATATTATTTAAAATAAATATAGGTTGTTGTATCAGGACCATATTTACTGTTGGGAAAGGCAGGTGTACAGTTAGGAAATTATAGTGTTTCTCTTTTGATGTCGGGAACATACTACGATATCAGAGAGGTAGTTTTTATGTTATGGTTTGTGTTGTTGTAGAAGGCAGGTTTAGATGGAAATAATGCAGATGTCTATGATTTACTTTGCTAAACATAGTGCAATCTCGAGTTGGTATATTAAATTTGCAGAGGGTGTGGGGGTGCAGGGGGGCATAACCCCCCCCCCCCGCTAAAGTGAAGGTTTCTGTAGTTAATTTTGTTTCTTGGTTTTGGGATTCAGTATTGTGGGCTTCAGTTTTGTGACTTGTCATTATTTTGGTGTTTCTTTTGATATTTTGCATTTCGATGTTAAGGGATTTTATTTAAAAGTAGATCCACATCACACGCACACACACACACACACACACACACACACACACACACACACACACACACACACACACACACACACAGACACACACACACACACATACACACACACACATATATATATATATATATATATATATATATATATATATATATATATATATATATATAGGTTCATAGGTTCGTACTAGGCTATCTGCCCTAAGGCATTTATAAGCCTAGCCAGAGTGTATGTGGCTTACACCACCCCTTAGGATGAGAATACTTTTAGGGTTTAGTTTACTATGCCTCTGTCTAGTAGTGACACAGAGATGACCCCGTAAACCTACGATCTCCCATCCACTCGTCGAGATTTCTTTTGAATAGAGTCAGTGAGGAGCTCTGCCTAACATGGACTGGGATTCTGTTCCAGAGTGTAGGGAGCCTCTGGGTTATGAATCTGTCCCTCCAGCACGTTCTATTTATTTTTGTGTTGAGGTTTAAGTCACTTGTTCTCGTGGCTCTGATGGATTTGGATTTTCTGAGGTGGAGCATGTCCATTAATTCAGGATTGGACATGGCCTTGTATGTCAGGCACAGATCACCTCTGAGTAGGCGGTATGCGACTGAATAGAGCTGGAGTTTTTTCAGTCGGGCAGCATATGACATATGTTTAAGACCCTTTATCCTCTTGGTGAGGAACTTTTGGGGTCTTTCCAACTGCTGCAGGTGTCGGATGAGATACATCCCAAATGGGGCATTGTACTCAATCATTGGCCTGATAAGAGAAGAGTACAGGGGCACAATGACCTCTCTTGATCTAGATGTGAAACCCTTCATGATAAGGTGGGCAGTATAGAAGGTCTTCCTAACCACTTTGGCAATGTGAGTGCCAAATGAGAGGTTACTGTCAACCTGGGTCCCTAGGTCCCTGATTACCTCTTCCGACGTTAATGGATTACCGCCTATGTGGTAATTTGTCGATACCTTGTTTTTCCCAAAGGGTATGACTATACATTTTTTGGCGTTCAGCCTAAGGCCATGGCTCTGGCACCAATTATCCATTTCTATGAGGCCTCTCTGAAGGATGTTTGTGTCCGCTGGAGTATCAATTATGGCGCCCAGTTTGCAGTCATCTGCGAACTTTGTCAGCCACAATCCTCCTATGTTTGCCTGTACCTCGGAAAAATAAATGCCAAACAAGAGGGGTCCCAGGACTGAGCCCTGTGGGACACCGCTTGTGACTGGCTTAGAGTCTGACATAGCTCCAGCAACTCTGACCCTGTGGGTTCTGTCCTTGAGCCAGTTTGCAACCCATCTTGTGACATATGGGTTTACATTTAAGCTGGTGAGTTTGTCTATGATGCCCGTATTGTGTCAAAGGCTTTTGCAAGGTCAAGGTAGGCTGTGTGAACTGCCTTACCCTCATCAATGGCCTTTGTAACTGTTTCAAAAAAGTCGAGTTCAGAAGGCAGGATCTGCCCTTGACAAAGCCAAATTGGATAGGATCCAATGTCTGTAGGTCCCCAATGTCTTTGTTTATGAGTTCCATAATGATCCTCTCCATAGCTTTGCAGACCAGGCTCGTCAGGCTTATGGGGCAGTAATTTCCAGGGTCCATAGAAGCACCGCCTTTGTGAAGTGGGACCACTGTTGCCGTACGCCACTCTTTGGGTATGTATCCTGTGGTAAGGCTAAGATTAAACAGCAGCCTTATGTGTGGGTTTAGTTCCTCTTGAGTTCATGTAGCACACAGCCCGGGACACCATCCGGTCCCATTGATGCTGTGTTTTTAGCTTTAGAGAGGGCGGCTCTCACCTGGGCATCTGAGATGTTAGGGAGGCTACACTCTGCTGGGATAGTTATTTCTCCTTTTGGGGAGGAGAAATTTGCACTGAACCTGTCTGCCAGAATGTTGGCAATGTCAGTGGGTTCAGTGTATTTTGTGTCATTTTGGACTAACTCTGAGCATATCTGGGAGTTTCCACCCAGGTTTCTAACATAGCTAAAGAAGGCCTTGTGATTGTCTTTTGTGTCATTTGTGATTTTTCTCTCAAAGTTGGCCTTGGATGATTTTATGAGTGATCGTAGTTTTTTGCTAGTACTGATCAGAGATGCCTTTCCTTTTAGGGATTTTGCTCTGTCATGTAGTAGCTTCCTCCTTCTGTTGTAAAGTTTGTTTATGGCTGGGGTCCACCAGACCGGTCGCCTGCCTTTGGGGGAATGGGTCTTGGTTTTATTTGGGATTGCATGATCCATGCATTCTTGAAGGTGCCCATAGAAGGCTTTTTCAAGGGATGTGGGGTTGTGGTTTCCACTGGCCCAGGGGCCTTGAAAGATACCACTTCAGTCTTAAGAAGTGTGAAGTTTGCTTTTGAGAAGTTCTTCACTGTGGTCTTTTGTGCAGATGTGGATTTCCAGTGAGATTAATTTATGGTCTGATCTTACCAAAGAGGGATGTACTTCCAGTGTGGAGCATTTGTCCCCATGTTTGTGATGATCAGGTCTAGTATATTGTCTCCTCTTGTGGGAATGGTGACTAGTTGTTCCATTGCATTTGAGTTTATGAATTCTAAGAACCTTTGGGCTAGAGTGTTGGGGCTTGAGTAATGTTCCCAGTCTATGTTTGGGTAGTTGAAGTCTCCCAAAATGATGGTATTTGGAGAGACATTCATACTCTCCAGTGTCTTCAGGAAGGCTGTGTGGGGTTCCTGAGTTTGAGAGGGTGGTCTGCAGCATGCTACAAACTGTAAGGCAGTTTTGCCTATGGTTAGTTGCACCTGGATAGTCTCCGATGCTTCGTTGTCACTAACCTGGAGGTGTGGGTATCTTTGATGAAAATGGATACTCCCCCTCCTTTTGTGGTTCTTTCCAAGTTTTGGGGCCGGAAAGCATGATATGAGGTAAAACCTGATAGTGCTGGGGTGCTCTCAGGAGCCTTGAACCAGGTTTCAGTCACTGCACAGACATCGATGTTCTCCATACTGAGAAGGGCTTGGCATGCATCTTGAGGTTTAGACTTCTGGCATTGAGTAGCATTACCCTTAGTTTTTTTCCACTTGTGTTTTCTAGGGAGGTAGGTTTGTCATTTGAGCCTTGCCTAAAAGGCACTATGGGGTGGCAAGAGCCTTGGCCAATATCCGGAAGCCCAGGGGTGACAGGTGCAAACCATCCCTTGTGAAGCAGCGTGGCTTGTCAAGCATGTCATCCCAAGCAGACAGACACTGGATCCCCTTAGAATGACACCAGTAATTAAGCCAATTGTTAAAACTGATCATTTTGTCTTTGTACTGTGGCATCATTCTTGGTGAGGGTAAGATGCTGCTCAGGTACAGGGTCATACTGGCCTGGGCTACATAATCAGAGAGCTCCTCTATTTCTCTTTTCATGTAGTCCAGGGAGCTCAGGTCATTTACACCTGCATGTACAATGGCTGAGTCATATTTGTACTTGCTGTGGAGTGACCTGAGTGCTTGTGTTATGTGGCGGATTCTAGCTCCCGACAGGCAGCTTACTGTGACCCTCTCCTTGTTCAGTCTGGTGAGCCGGACGTCAGTGTGCCTGACTATGGAGTCACCTATTACAAGTGTGTCTGGCATGTTGTTTGGCCTTAAGGGCTGTGACTGTTTAGCACACTGACTTTGTGAACTATGTGTTGCATTTGCTATGTCTTGAGGTGGTGGTTGCTTGGGTGTCTGCTTTGGAGGCCTCTGTTGTTTTGGTAGATTTTAATCAGCGCCCGCCTCCGAGTATGTTTTTGTGTGTTTATGTGTTTGGTTTGCAGTTGTGATAGTTCTATGTGAGACTGGGTTTGTGGTGTGCGTGGTTACCTTTTCCTCCTGACTGGTCTTGCCAGTACTGAATTGAGAGAGCTCAGCCTCCAGTTTGGCTATATAGTTGCATCTCTTGCATATATTTGTATTTGTTGGGAGGAGGAGAGGGTTGTCTGTGTACATGAGGCAATTGTAACATTGCCTCAAGATTCCCAGATTCACCAGCTGAACAGGAGAGGACGCTAGCAACTGACCCTTCGACATGCTAGAAATAGTGAAAAAGATTGCTGTGTAACTGAGTCAGAAAGGACCTATAGGGAAATGGGTACTCAACAGAATTTAGGTGAATGAAGTACTTTTCGTTTGTTTAAGAGTGCTTTACCTGTATACAAAATGCTTTAGGAGCAAGTGCTGAGCTTTTCAGATAGAGTATAGGCTGTTTAGATTGCAAGTAGAACAGTTCTAAGGGAAAAATTGAAGAGCAGACTTGGCGGAGCCAGAAAAAGTTTAACCTTGTTTAAACAAGTTTAACCTTGTTTAACCGGCACTGCGCTATACATCACGTCACAAAGAAAGCCGTGCAAAGGAACTACAAAAGAGCTAGGAATGGTCCCAAACAACCAATTACTAACAGCTTCTTGTGCTGAGGTCACTTCCCCCAAGGATAGGTAGGCTGCTCAAGGCTCCCCACTCCCACTGGTGAGCAAAGAAACTTCCTTTTATCCAAGTAAGGTAATGGACAACACAGGAACTACACTACAGCCCAGAATACAGCAATGCCTGTATACTGGTCTAAACTAGTCGAAAAAGGCGGGAAAACAAGGATTATTTTTTTTTTTTTTTTTTGCAGAAATACACAGAAAATGCAGAGACAGTGATAAATTAGTTACACAGGCTAGCACACTTTAGTGGGCAGCCTCCACAGTTCAATTAAACAAACAAACAAGCAAACTTTCGACTAAATTCGACTAAATGTAACTTTAAGTGCAATTTTTAAAATAAATGCAGTAATCAGTAAAAACAGTTCAGGCTAGTTTAAAGTAAGCAGCAGAAGCTATTTTCAGTGAAAAAAAGCAAAGATACTTAAATCCAGAAAGTAGTCGCTTTTTCGAGTTCCTTGCTGCTAGGACCACTCTGTAAACCCACGTGGAGCTTGTCTGAGCAGTATAGCCAGAAAAAAATGCCCAGAGGCGGATTTTAAGCAGTGAACTACAAACGTGCTAGGAATGGTCCCAAACAACCAATTACTAACAGCTTCTTGTGCTGAGGTCACTTCCCCCTAGGATAGGTAGTCTGCTCAAGGCTCCCCACTCCCACTGGTGAGCAAAGAAACTTCCTTTTATCCAAGTAAGGTAATGGACAACACAGGAACTACACCACAGCCCAGAATACAGCAATGTCTGTATACTGGTCTAAACTAGTCGAAAAAGGCGGGAAAACAAGGATTATTTTTGTTTTTTTTGTTTTGCCGAAATACACAGAAAATGCAGAGACAGTGATAAATTAGTTACACAGGCTAGCCCACTTTAGTGGGCAGCCTCCACAGTTCAATTAAACAAACAAACAAGCAAACTTTCGGCTAAATTCGACTAAATGTAACTTTAAGTGCAATTTTTAAAATAAATGCAGTAATCAGTAAAAAAACAGTTCAGGCTAGTTTAAAATAAGCAGCAGAAGCTATTTTCAGTGAAAAACAAGCAAAGATACTTAAATCCAGAAAGTAGTCGCTTTTTCGAGTTCCTTGCTGCTAGGACCACTCTGTAAACCCACGTGGAGCTTGTCTGAGCAGTATGAAAATATATACCTTCAACTTGTGAAACTCCAGCACGTGGTAACTTCTCAGAAAACTCTGGGCAAAATATATTGTGCCATCAGTAACCATGAGCTTAGAATCAAGTTAAAATCATCACGGAGCTACACACTATGTGTTCTTAGCTCCATGGTTCACTGATATCTCTGGAATGGGGATGGGGGTTGAATATAAACTGTAAAGAGATTCCCAGTCCAGTTTTAATGCCTGTGACCATTTATGAATTAAAGTGCTACATTGACAGCACGACCAACATGCAAGTTGTCTGTATTGACCCTTGTTGATTATGGTATCACACCAACACTGCAACTTCCTCACCAAAACAACTCTATCTGTAGTACAGATCCTGACCTGTATCCTTGAAGCTAATGGCTTAATATCCGGGAAATCTTTCTTAAACTTTCACTACAACATGACAGATACAGAAGAATTGGTATCCATCTTTGTAGTCACATTTTTGTTATTCACCTGCAGAATGAGCCATATGGCATGAATCATGTCTCCTTCCTCATAGTAGAAGTTTATTTGTTTCATTATTGGCTGTTGAGCAGGTAGGTGGGCTAGTACAATAATTCTTTTCAGCCTTAACCCATATGACCAAGACAGTCACATACAGTAAGCTCTCAGTTAACCGGAACTGAAGCAACCAGAAAAAAAAAAAAAATCGA
The DNA here is from genome assembly GCF_019279795.1 of Protopterus annectens. Taxonomy (NCBI): domain Eukaryota; kingdom Metazoa; phylum Chordata; order Ceratodontiformes; family Protopteridae; genus Protopterus; species Protopterus annectens. The sequence goes on from NC_056731.1 coordinate 1,367,664,275, forward strand.
AGAAATACAGTACAATTTTCATGTGTTGCACTTTCTGCCCCCCCCCCTCGCAAAAACATACCTTACATTTTTAGAGTTTTAGAGTTTTAAAAAGGAAGATAAGAATAAATTCCCTCTCTTTTCAACATAAGAACGCTTCAAATCAAACAAATAGTATAGGGTACAATATTAGTCAGGCCTATCTTTAATAGTAACTCTCAAGCAACCAGAAACTACAGTTATCTGGCATCTACCAATCCCCATGGGTGCCGGTTAATGGAGAGTTTACTGTAACACTTTTCACAATAAAATTGTAGTACACATCTGGTCACAAATTTACAGCTGTACAGAGTTTACACAAGTTTCATACTTGTAAAAGCCATGTTACTGTCATCTGATTTCATATCCACAACATGCACACCAAAGTAGCACATCAATGACCCCTGCCATTGTTTTTGCACTCTCTCAGACTGTGTATTATCTTCTGAATGGCACACTGTTTCAATGTAACACAACTATTTGCATTTTCCAGAGGTTTCAATATTGTTACCACTGGGCTGGCATAGATAAGCCTCTCCTACAACAGGAACAAGGCTTGCTAGTTTTAGTACTAAAGTGTTTGCAGTGGCTGCCAATTTATACCAGGTAAACTTTACTGCCTAAGGCAATTCACTGGCTTCTCTGAAAACTATATATACTTATACAGTAATCTCAGCTGTGCTTTTTTTTTAATGTAATGTTGATTTCAGTTTGGAGTTTGCTGAATCCCTTCACTAAGCATCCTACAGGTCAAGCAATTTTATTTATTTATTTTATTTTATTTGCTAACTGGGGCAGATCATTGATCTCCACACACTTCTTTCAGACTTAGCTCAGGATTGCTGCACAGTTGGACAGTAGAGGCTGAGGGAATCAAAGTCTGTAACACGGACTATAGGAAATAGCTTGTTAACAGCTTTGTAATCCTCTGCACCAACTATTAGAAAATCTCTTATTGTGCATCACTTAGGCTGGCCCTAAAGTGACATTAGTCATTAAACTTTGACAGCTTAGTGAGATTGGCAAGCAGGAAATCTTTCTTCATCTTATTCATCAAGTGAAACTAGAAATGTTCTGCATATCAGCAAGACATTAGGGGCCAAATATTTCTGCATAATGTTAATGCACTTAGCAAAGCTGAACTTGCCAATGTCCCTGGGGAAATAAGGCTTCTCAGTAAATCATCCGTCTTTCATCTTAGGACAGGTTAGAATATAGGTACCTGTTTATTAGTAGCAATATCATTTGCCTGGAATTACTTGTTCAGTTTTCTCTGAGTCCATCAACCAGTGTTGTGCTGCATTTTAAAAGCATCAGCCTTTCCAGTGTAACTAGTAATTATCTTAGTTTTATGTTAGTTGTCATCTTTGTTGTCACTGTGGTGTTTCATAAATTGCTGAACACAATAAACAACATAAATATCTGCACAGGACTCAAATCAGTGTACATTTAGCAACTTTATTTGCCTGTATATATATCTATCTATCTATCTATATATATATATATATATATATATATATATATATATATATATATATATATATATATATATATATATATATATATATATATATATACACAGATACACACACACACACACACACACACACACACACACACACACACACACACACACACACACACACACACACACACACACAAAAACCCAAATGAAAACGCCAGCCAGCCCAAAGTAATTGATTGCATTTAACAGAGTGCTTAATCAAATGACAAGAACAAATCTCAAGACAATACACTAGCCAGAGCTTTTCACCTCATATTTTCTCAGCCACCAATGCTCAAGTCAAATATTTCTAGAACATTTTGTGATATAATCAGTAAATAATTTATATGTGTTTTACTAGCACCTGCTGCTAATTGTTTTGACAGTCTGTTTATACTTTGCCTAGTATTCCTGCCTGGCTCTAGCTCTGGGAATAAAGCATTCATTTCTGAGGTTTATTCAACAGCTAAGGAAATATTATCTGCAGCAGCAGCAGTTAAGATATGCTACAGCCTGCCATTTGGGATGCCAACATGTTCTTTTCAGTTGCTTGCAAGAACTGACATAGTAGCTTAGGGTGATTTTTAGCCTTTTTATCAGGACATCAGCATGACGGATCTTAGCAGGAATTCCTCAGCAGGCTTTTCAGTCTCATAGTTTGCAGAGCTAGAGCATTTAAATACAAAGCCTGTCTTGTTACTTCCTGAATATTTTTCTTTACTGAATAACAGCAGACATTATTATACCTTGCTAAAATGATTTATTCTTATTATATATCTTATATTAATTAATTTATTATTAATATATTGCACTATGTATTTTCTTAGCTTTCCATTTTGGCATGAATGTATTCATATTCTTATTACTTGAATGTAACTGTGTTATTGTTATCTTTGAGTGTGGAGCTCTTCTCCTTGGGTTGCCACTGAAGTTGGGCCACCAGCCCAGTTAGACAAACCAGGTTAACAAAAAACAAATAAATAAATAAATTCTGTATACTTGTTGGAGCTGCCAAAATATTTTGCATATCAGCCATAGCTTTTTTTTAGTTAAAGCTTGGCTGCTATTACTTACTCTTCATGATTTGTTGACGTGGCTCTCGTGGCATATATATCATTTACACTTGATCTGAGTGAAGAAAGAACCTTTGTTTATTTTACTACACTGACCAGCACTATGATTTGTTTACTACAGAGCATTCCAAGGGGTGACCAGTTTAATTAGGCTTCTGATATGTCACCTGGAGCCCAAAAAAGACTCAAGTATGGCAAAGAAAGGGCACAGTGAAATGTTTTGCTTTCAGTATCCTTCAAATGCACATTTGGCATTTAGCAATATTGCATCAGAGTGGTTACCATGATGAAAAGTTATGTTTTTACAAACTCATTTTGTTGAAAACTAGGCAAGTAAAAATGATCTTTTAAATGTGTACTAGCATACTTCACAACTGTGTCTAGAAATTGGGTAGCCCAAATACCAAGATTATGAATTTGATAATTTGTTTAACTTTTTTGTTCGAATCCAACATTGTCCCTTGCATTATTTTTCTAAAGGCTTATGTGCCCATGATAATTGATATTGTGAAAGCTGCCAGCCCAGCTAGATAGAATTCTGTAAATAATTCTATGTCATTGTAAATATTAATGTAATCCACAGGCTTGTTCTATAAATGTAAAAGCTAAATATTATGATTAAACTATATGTTGCACTGAGCTTCAAAAATGTAACCACAGTGCACCCTGCTGGAAAAAAGCTGATAAAGTAAAGTATTTTATGACTGATGTCAAACCTCTGAGACAGGATGTCTGAACTAAGGAATTCTTTCTGTTGTCTTAGGACAGGAGTTAATTACTAGATTTTACATGTAAAATGTCTTTTATTGCTGTGGCTTCCTGCAGGTGCAGATTACAAAAAGAAATGTAAATGTTGAGTTTCTGTTAGCTGAGGAAACAAAATCAGAACTGTTAAGAATTATGTAATTTGAAATGACTCAGCACTACTGTGTTATCAATTTAAGACTTTCTCAGAGAGGAATATAGAGCATTTAGGATTTTGTCTAAACCTGAACACATCAACTCACCAGCACTCTGCAATTGCTCTGTAAGCAGGATCTTAGATCTTAGTATTTTTCTTAGAGTTAGATAGAAATTTAGCCAGATTAGTCTAGTTGTTTTCTATATTTATGTCAGACTATTCTACAGTATTATTTTAAAGCATTTTTCTGTGATTTCTGAACTCTGTAATGTTATTGTGTTGAAGTAATAAGATTTGTCTTGTGGTTTTATTATTTATTATTAAATATTTTTAAACCTTTCAACTGTGGCTGTTTTGTGTAGAGATAATTTAAGCTCTTAGCGTACATTGCATGTATTTGGTGATACTGTCCAAGCCACTCCAATAGCTTTAGCCCTGGGTCACACTATTTGGATAACAGTAATATTACACAGTGAAATTGGTCACCCTTTGGGAAGGGCCTTATTAGTAGCTGATAGGAGTAGTTGGTGGCAGTGATTACTACCTTATAGCCTGGCAGGAGGGGGCATAGCTGGAGAACCTGTGCCAGCCTTCCCCAGGAGTGTCTCTGTGTTTGTATATAAACCAAATCTCAAAGTGTGTGTGTGTGTGTGTGTGTGTGTGTGTGTGTGTGTGTGTGTGTGTGTGTGTGTGTGTGTGTTAGCTACTTGGGCAGGGACACGAAGCACTGGTTGGACAGAGAGGGTACTGGAGGTTTTGGCTTGACTACAAGGCTGAGATCTGAACCCTATAGCTGTGCCAGTGGGGAGTCTTACTGGGGATCTGGAGAAAAATGGAGAAACCAGCCCCAGGCTGACTGTGATCTCTGTGTGCTCTTCAGGAAAATTGTGCTTTACTGTGTGCGTACTTGCTATCCTTCCCAATGTGCATGCCCCTCACTGATGCTAGTGGTGGGGATTGAAGCTCCTTGATTACTGGGCCAGTGCATGGGCATTACAGGTATGTAGCACATAACAGTAGAGTTTCAAGGCTGGGAAGAAGGAGGAGGATAGGATTGATGAAGCTACCACTACAAGGAGACCTGTCAGTAATGGAGTCTTTTAGGGCTCTGTGCTGGGCCCATTCCTCTTTGACATCTTCTTCTTGGAGGTCAAAGCCAATGTTAAAGGCCTCTGGATAATCAGGTTCGCAAATGATTGTAAACTGGGAGGAGTCATTGAATCCCCCAAGATGAGAACAGCCTTCAGGAAGGTCTAACACAGACAAGCTCTTGGTGCCAAATCCATGGCTTAAAACTCAAACAAAAAAATATATATTATAGCACATTTTGGGAAGTCATCCATATTAGGTAATTATGTCATCGATAAAATACCCCTAAAAGTTGATTCACTAGTGAGGGATCTGGAAACCAACATGTGCCCAAGGTGGAATGAAAATTCTTCTATATGGCCCAACTTTTAAGTAAGCGCATGGCATCTGGGTTCAGAGAAGTCATGTACCACTTTACTCAACCCTTATCAGGCCCATCATAGAGTATAATGCCCCAGGCCCCCTTTAGTATTTAACCTGACCAGACACATGCAGCATCTGGATCATCCACTAAGGTTCCTTACAAATTGATTATAGTGAGTAAACAGAATTCCCTAGATCAGTAGCCTCAAAGCCTTGTCTGTTTACTCAGTATCATACAGACTTTTGGGAGGTGATCTTTGCCTGGAGTACAAAGCATCCTTGGACCCTGTTTTGATGAATATTTTGTACATCCACAAAACAAACAACATCAGAACTAGCAGATGAAATGACTTAAATTTTGCTTGTGACATAAATATGCTAGGTTGGAGAGACAGCTATGTAACTCAGAGAATTCCCATTCTCTGGAAAAGGCGCACCACCCATGTGAAGCAGAGTGCCTCCCTAGTCCAATTTAAACATAACTTGGACCAAAAGATGGGTAATTAGAAATTCAGCCCTGGTCTGGTGCCTGTATCTGTGATGGGCATAGGCAGTCAGTAAATCACCCCTATACAAATCACATTTGGGTTACATGGCTAGGCTTTTAATGGCAGTAGTAGTTCTTCACCTAGTATATAGTTATGAATCAATGAACTTATGAAGCTGAAGACTTTTTTTTCTCTTTTGAGTTGAAGGAGCATTAATTATGTAGGAAGCTGATTGGTGTAAATGTACCAAATCAGCTTTCTACAAAGCCAAAGTCCTTTTTTTTCTTGAGTTGAGGGAGGAGTTGATTCTGTAAGATGCCTGTTGCTGCAAATGTACTAATCAGTTTGCTACACTGGAAGCTGAACACCTTTTTATTTTTACTCTTTGGTGAAGCGCTAAGGGGATTGTGAATTTTGTAGTAAGCCAGTTGGTGCAAATGTACAAACTGGCTTGCTACAAAGCTGAAGTCCTTATTTTATGTTATTATTGCTCTTCTCCTAAATAGCTGAAGAGGTCAGTGCAATTATCAGGCATGGGCACCGAGTACTAGATGAGTCAATTATAGTTCTGGCACAATATTCTGATTGTTCCACTGAAAACTGTGTTGTGCTTCTCAAACTCACTCTAAGCAAATGATACGTACCCTATGAAACGTATTTCAATTTGTGTACAAATTTAAACTGTAAATATTATACTATTAGTACTATGTAACCCTATGTGCCTGCCTGATAGTCATCTACTAGTGTATTCTTATATATTTTTACCTATTGTATAACTGTGCAACATGATTACACCTGTGGAACAGTGTATGATATATGTAACAATATATGTAACTAAATTTTTATATGTGGAGCTTTTCTCCCTGTGTCTCACTGAAAACAGGTAATGTAACCCAGTTCGGACTATCCCGGAAAACAAATGTCAAATAAATAAATGAGTCTCAAAACAAGAAGACTGAATGGCTGAAAGAATGGACTTAAATATACTAAGTCCAAGATGGCCATTTCCCAGACTATTTCCCTTTTGTATGAGGTGTGGTGATCTCAGAGTTGGTATATATAAGTTCAGGGGGAGTGGGGGTGCAAGGTGGGCTTGTTTCCCTGAAAAAAGAAGTTTAAAGAGAATAACAATCTTCAAGGTTTGCACTTCTCCAGGATTTTCTTTCTTTTTTTTTTTTTTATTGGCACAGGGCATTTTGAGTACCGACATTTCAGTAGGAAGCCATATTTTTTTAGCCATGCGCAATTTATTTTTGATGTCCATTGAAAGAGCAGAAATATTTTGAATAAGAAAGAAAGAAAAGGCATAAATATGCATCAGTCTAAGTAGAAAGGTTCATGTAGATTTGATGCTTGTGTTAAACAGCAGCTTTTGTTTTTCTGTACCAAATGATGGTATTGCAATCATTCTACAGTATTTCTCAACTTATGCCCTCCGTATAGACATTACCTCATGAGCCTGGTACAACTTCCTTAAAAAGGAAATGTTTTTCTGATTGCCTTGATTTGCTGCTCACTTTATTAATCTTCAAGTATGTATTTCTCTTCTTGCAGATACAATCTGAGATTTCATCAGTTTCTTGAACAATGCAAATGTTTCTGTTATGTCTTCACTTGGCATCATTTTTGTTCTACTGTCTCAGCTGTTGTACTCTATTAATTTCATATAACCTTTTACTGTACGTCACCAACATTGCTTGGTGTCTTTCTCACAATTCCCATTATGTTAACACCCTTGTAGAGTGGGAGTAGGTTTCCATCATGGACTATAGCAGTCCAGATTAGCAGTATGCACAGAAGGCTTTAGGGCTCGGGTCTCTCAGCAGTAATAAATAATACATATGTTTAAGTTAACTACAGTCACTTAGCTCTTAATAGGACTTGCTGTGTTACTACCTTTTCCATTTCTTTCCTTCCCAAGGCACAACAAGTGCTCTTTATCATATCTAATTGCAGTTTTGCTGTCTGTTATTTTAAAGAAAAGGGTAAATAAAATGCTATCTGTCCAGGAGAATTCCTTCAATTATATGAAACATCACATGCCCTGTATCCTGGAAGATCAGGTACGGAACGTTTTATGACAGGACTGAATAGCCAGAGATCTGGTTTCCTCTCTCAGGGAATGGTGAGGTGTTAGCTGCTTCTTGAATATAGCTTGGTGGAGTCCACAAGGTAGACAAGGATGTAAACTTTTCATATATGTGTAGCTCTGAGGTTCATTTTGGAGCATGTATGTGCCATCACATGCACACTTCCTTCTTGATCCACTGGGACAATTTTTAGTGGACAGAACTAGACAGCCTCTGCATAAAAGAATGCATACCATATGAGGTTGTCACAAGTTATGTAAATGCAAAATTAAATACAAAATGCAATTTTAAGAAAATAAACACCTTCCAAACTATTAATTAAATGTTTAAAGTTCTGCCTGCTCAATGATTTAAAAAGGAAACATTCATGTTCACTCCTGGTGCTATTAATATTTATAATATACATCAGAATGCACAAGAAATGGGTCAATGGATGTTTTATCAGCCACTAGAAGGCCTTTGCTAGATTGTCAAATAAAGAAGGAAGATCGATATTCCATGATTCCATAAGTATATGTACCATTTTTTAAATGAAATAATATATATTACAACTGACCTGCAGGAAATTAAGAAAGACAAAAATAATCCCTTGCGTTGTCTATAGAATGTCAACACAAAATCCCTGGCACATAACTGCCGTCAATTCCATAGGAAACAAATAGTTATATGATGGAAACTGACAAAAGGCCAGTGAGTTGAAGTCAGCTGGTACACAATGTGGGTACAAACACAAACCATTTGATAAAACACCTGTTCCTATCTCTCATGAAAATATATTTATAGAATTAAACATTTCTGTGACATCACTTTTCTGTTTTACAACCATAACCATGTTATGTCATTCACATGAGATGATGCTATTTTTATTTTTATGAACCACTATACTCCCGATGTGTGCTGTCATGATACCAAACCAAGAAACATCATGTAACAGTGTAATGTTTATTATTAACAACTTTTATTAATTAAAAACAAATGGTGCTATGACTAGATGGAAAGAAAAGGAGCGGAAGGGAAAGGAAGGGAAGAAGATGTTCATCAGAGGATTAAAACATTACTTCCTAAAATAACTGAGTTTATCTTATATATGACTCATCGTGTGTGCGTGTGTGTGTGTGTGTGTGTGTGTGTGTGTGTGTGTGTGTGTGTGTGTGTGTGTGTGTGTGTGTGTGTGTGTGTGTGTGTGTGTGTGTGTGTGTGCATTTTTGGAAGGAATGAAAAAAGAATAACAATAAAAGGGATGCTGCATGTGGAAAGGTAAACAGGATGGGGTAGGGGATGCAACACAATATACCAGAACCATCTGTAACTTTGCCTTCCGATATGCATTCAGTTTGAAATAATGCCATTACTCCTGGTATTCCTGGTGTTAGCCTAGATGAAGAAAATGCAGAGCTGACCATAAAGTGCTGACTGATATCCATACATGTAAAACAAAGATGATGTGTGAAGGAAAGCTTCATGTCTCTAGGACTAATTTTAACAGAAATCAGCATAGCGTAAAAGACTGAGCTGTGCCCTGGTCCCTTCATTCATTGGTACAATACAAAACAAACATAATATCCCTTTTTGTAGCTCATGCTGGCCAAGTTTGGGGATGTGTAATATGTTACACATTTTCATTCCTTCGTAAATGAGGAATAATTTAGGACCAAATCTGAAATGAGTTTAGGGAGTAGTTGGATTCAATAGTAAAAGCAAACTGAACTCCATACTGGACAGAGAACTTGGTGCCATGCATGTTACTGATCCTGTGGTTGGACAGAAAACTTGGTGCCATGCATGTTACTGATCCTGTGGTTGGACAGAAAACTTGGTGCCATGCGTGTTACTGATCCTGTGGTTGGACAGAAAACTTGGTGCCATGCATGTTACTGATCCTGTGGTTGGACAGAAAACTTGGTGCCATGCGTGTTACTGATCCTGTGGTTGGACAGAAAACTTGGTGCCATGCATGTTACTGATCCTGTGGTTGGACAGAAAACTTGGTGCCATGCATGTTACTGATCCTGTGGTTGGACAGAAAACTTGGTGCCATGCATGTTACTGATCCTGTGGTTGGACAGAAAACTTGGTGCCATGCATGTTACTGATCCTGTGGTTGGACAGAAAACTTGGTGCCATGCATGTTACTGATCCTGTGGTTGGACAGAAAACTTGGTGCCATGCATGTTACTGATCCTGTGGTTGGACAGAAAACTTGGTGCCATGCATGTTACTGATCCTGTGGTTGGACAGAAAACTTGGTGCCATGCGTGTTACTGATCCTGTGGTTGGACAGAAAACTTGGTGCCATGCATGTTACTGATCCTGTGTTTGGAGAGAGAAACTGGTGCCATGCAGGTTACTGATCCTGTGGGAATTATTGCAGCTGAGGATGGCTTGAAAAGATTTGACCTCACATTGTTTTCTTGTCATTTGATCAGCAGCAAAAGGATTTTGCAGAGGTCAGGAAAAGCTTTGACAATGGTATGGGCATATAAGAAAAAATTAAGACTCTTTGTTTAAAATGTGTAAAATGCAGGGGGGAATGGTAGTTCAATCCCTTTAGGGAGTGCCTAGATAGCCTTCTTGGGATTCATTGGTAACAGGTCCACAAACACATTCTCAACTCCACCAGAACTTTTGATCTAACTGCCATTCCAAACATTACCTGCTTTCCTATGCTTAGAAAAAAGATAATCCTTTGTAGTTTAACTTCTGTTGACCTAAAACTCGTAAATTCAGGAATGTAATTTGGAATGTCTTACATGGGGAGGTGCAGCTAAAAACAACGCCTGGTCAAGGGGTACAAGTAAAGGTGACGCTGTAAAGGATGTGATCTCTTAGTCATTTCATAGCTGTGCTCTAACGTTTGATCTATTATTACATCATGTTTTAAAGCTGGGCTGTTTATCTGATAACAAGAAGCATTTTGCCATTAATATTGAACTGCAAAGCAGTGTGTCCACTTATGCATGTAAGATAAGGTAATTGTCATTGTATCGAGATTGCTGTTCTGTTTCCTACAATCATTACAACTGCCATATGTTGCCTTAGGTTTTAGAACAGGCATTATGATGTTGCTGCTTTCATCTTGCGATCTCTCTACATTTGTTTTTAAAGCATTTTTACTACTTCCTGTATGACCTTTCTTTGGAATCAGGTATGGTGTAGGAGTTTAAACTAACTTTCTCTCTTTGAAAAGTCTTCTCAGTTTTTAAATCTGATATTTCTGTCAGACCATTCTAAAACACTTCCTTGCTCTTGAATAGAAACTTTCTCAGGTAATTTTTGTATGCAGCTTAGCTAGGCTGTCATTTACCTCAGCTTCTTACATAGAGGTCAGTTTTCTTTTTTTACCATATTCCCTATTCCCATTGCCAAGCTAACTGCTGACGTTTGTGCTGCTTTCCATTATTTCTGATGGTGATATGGTATACCGATTCAGATCCTTTCCTATCATTCTGTATAACTCTAGTTTATCTCATTTTCCTTTTCTGTTAATTCAAATGGACCTTTTTATTTAGCCAAAAATTGTTGTCTGCCAAGGGAATAAAACATGAATTCCCCTGTGCCTGTATTTCTGTTGTACAGTCTTTGTTGTGCACTTAAATTATATTTAAGTCGACATGATGCGACAACCCTGCCTCCCTAAAACTGAGATATTCTCTGGTTATTTGAAAAAAGGGCAAGCATTTCTTGTTGCTGAGATCATTCAAGCATACATTTGTCTAAAACTGATAGCTTGCCTGCATCAAAGTTTCTTTTTTCAGTTTTATCATCAACAGATGTACGGACATAGCTAGGTTCTTTACAAGTACCAAAAAAAAAACTTCATCCCCAGAGAATTCTGTACAGAGATTCTATATTTTATACTAAAAACTATTGTTGTCTTCTGAACAATTGTGTGCTGAGATTTTGAATAATGTTTACTAGCATCACTACATGTTGTGCCTAAAGAGCTTTGCAGGTGTCTGCCTCACCCACACTAGTAACTTTTGTCACTTTGTTACTTTGTGTTTTGATGTTTAAACACTATGTATTAAATCATAGTATACATTATATATTATATATTGCATTTTATATTGTTCAAAATGAAGGGCTGTCAAATTGCTTAATATATGATGTAAATGTTTTTTGATGGGAGGAGCTTTAATTTGTCTCTATTTAAGCTGTAATCATTTGTTTTTCACTTTATTCTGATGAAGTCCTGCTCTATGAGGACGGAAGTGATAAATAAATTTACAAGAGTGTGATTCTGCCTCGTGTTTCCATTTTGTAGTTCATAAGTTTGTTTGTTCCTGTTTTTGACTTTTATTGTGTTGCCCAAGAAGACCACCTGCTGCCCATGTTTTTTTTTATTTTATCCATCAGAACTGCTTTTTGTTATATTTGCTGCACTATCGTTTGGCTTTTCCTTTCACACTGTATACACACATTTCTTGCTACACATCAGCACTTTTAGTTTTCAAACAAGAATTATAACATTTAATCTTGGTGCTTTCTTGTTTGGCCTCACACATGCTTCTCTGCCCTACTGATGCATCCACATTGTATAAAATGTCTATACTCTTCATGTTAACAAGTTTGCATTACATGTCTACCTTTATCATTTGAGGATGCCTGTGGTTGTCATACTGTGCTTCTTGTAACAAAGAATTTCCACATTTAATCTTCTACATAAAATAGGGCTATTAGTCATTTTGGATTACTCAGCCTTCTGATCCTTTACTGTGCCATTTTTATTTTGAATACTGCTGTGAGAAATACGCTACCCTGACTACATATACAATTGGTCTTTTATGTAAGCCTATTTAAAAACTTGTTGTGGTCTCTTACTGCAGGCTTACCTCCTCTGTGCACCAACACACTCTGCAACTCTTAGGTATTGGCAAGGTGTAGGAACAATTTTTTTAGCTTCCTTCACTATGAATTCAGCTGTATTTCCCTTGCTGTTTTTAAGTTGTCATCTTCCCACTCTGACATCTTACAATTTAGCTGATTTACCTCAAGGTCACCTGCTGTGAAGCATAAGATACTGCCTCCTCACCTACCAGTATAGACACTAGGGTCTCAGTATGTGACTCTATGCAACTCATACCAGCATTGGTTAGTGTCAGTTGCTGTCTTTGATTCATGTATTTTTTTTTTGTTAAATTTCTTTATTAAATTGATGCATAGAACCTTTTGCCTTTTCTATTTATTTTTTTATTTGCATTTGTTGACCAGGAAAAAATGAGTAAGACATAGAAATACCTCCTTTTTTGTGGAGGCCTAGGAAGAAAAGCTCCAACATTAAGGTCCCATCATCACAGACATTGCAAATCCAGGTTCAGTTGTTGCTCTAACACTGGATTACATTATAAACATTAGCAATTCAAGTTCAGTTGCAAGTAAATGTGGATCCATTACACTGGAGAAATACCTGAACATTAATTTACATTTTAAATGTTGCAATAACACTTGTGCTTTTCATAGTAAATGAAGTATATGCATGCAGTACAATGGGATACAGTACAAGTATGGAATAGACTCTAAAAGCAAAATGTATGAACTTAACAGTGTTGAATAGTGAGGGGAATGGAATGCAGAGATAAGAGATAGGTGTATGTAAAGAGACAAAATAGTAAGAGAAGGAATTAAGTGCAGCACAGTGAGCAGGAGGGTGATAAGGAGTACAGAAAGGAGTTAGTGAAGTAGAGGGGATGTAGAAGATTAAATGCAAAAGTTACTAGCAGGTATTTGCTTGTGAGAGATTAGTCTGGGGGAGTATGTGCAGTGACACAATCATGGTTTGGATTCCTCAGCCTTTTATTCCTTTACTCTGTTATTCTATTTCAGACTATTGCTCTGAGAGATATGCTACCCTGGCTAAGTATAATCATTGCTTTTTCTGTGTTTTATCAAAAATGTGAAAGCCTGTTTACAGCACTGATGTGGTCTCTAAGTGCAGACATACTTTCTCAGTGAACCTCATCACTCTACAGCTTAATCATGGGCTTCTTCCCCTACAATTTCGGCTATACATCCCCTACACATTTCAAGGTGTCAGCTTCCTACCCTGAATTCTTAAAATTGAACTGGCTTACTACAAGATCAACCTGCTGTAAAGCAGAACCTATCAGTATATGCACTAGGGGTCTTATTTTGTAACTCCTCTATAAAAAGCAACTCATAATGGTATTGATTAGTGTCAATTGCTGTATCTTTTTGTCTATTTTTTTTCTTGTTCTTTTTTTATTAATCTAGTGTATAGAACCTTTTTTATTTATTAATTAATTTATTTGCTTTTGCTGACCTGGAAAGTCCAGCTAAACCATAGAAAGACCCCTTTTCATTGGAGACCCAGGGATAAAAGCACCTGTAATGATATGAGATAGTACCAGCTATGCCAGAGAGGAGGACAGGGCATGTGTAACATATACCAGCATAACTAGCTTGAGTTTTTAAAGAATTTTATGTCATTTGAATATCAAACTGATTTGTAAAGATGCTTGTATTAAAATGTATTTGCAAAGTTGTTTGTGTTAAAAATGTTACAACAGTGTGTCCTGCTGTACAGAAAAGAAATATATATGTGTCAGACTGTATTGTAACTGATGAAATGTATATATGTTAACAGAGGGCGCTGGAAGAGAAGGGGATAAGCTCAGCCCAGCTAACCTTAAAAAATTAAATTACTTGGTTTAGGCCATAAAGATTTTATCTCATGGGCCTGAACACACTCAGAGATGCAATGTCTGGGCTGGGATCATGCAATCTCAATGTCCTTAGGAGTGAACTAATTGCTACCCTGAGGTGTCAGAGAATGGATGGTTAGTCTCCGCAGGATGGATGAAAGGGATGAAATTGTTTTACAGTCTCCAGATGCTGGAATAAGCCTTAGCAAAGTTCTAGGTGTATATCATGACACATCTGTGCTAGATCCTGGCTCAGCCTCTTGTCAGGGGATAGTGTGAGAACCACAGAATCAGGTTACCAGATGCAATGCCATCCTGTTGCCAACGATGAAATTGTATTTAGATACTAGTGAGAGCTTTGTTATTAGACCTGACAAGAGACACTCATCTAACTTCAGCTTGCATTGCTTTAAATAGTAACTTAACTAGTGAAAAGCAATTCTTCAGTCAGTTAGGAAAATATAGTAAGATTAGCTAAAAGTATTGCTTTTCTGTATCTGTCTGAGTCTTTCCATCTGTCTTATAGGTTCATAGGTTCATAGGTTCATACTAGGCTATCTGTTGTGGCTTAGGCCACCCCTTTAGTATGGGGAACTATACCCATTATTTTTCTGTGCCTCTGTCGAGCAGTGACACTGAGGTAATCCCTGGGGTATATCTGCGATCTCCCATCCATTGGTCAAGATTTCTCTTGAACAAGGCCAGCGTGCTCTGCCTCACATGTGATTTTGTTCCACAGCATAGGAGTCTTTGGGTGATGAATCTATCCCTCCAGCACGCCCTATTAATAGCCGTGTCAAGGTTTAAGTCTCCGCCCTTGTGGCTCTGATGGATCTAGATTTTTGAGGTGAAGCATATTCATCAAATCTGGGTTTGACATGGCCTTGTATGTTAGGCAAAGGTCACCTCTGAGCACTGAATAGAGCTGGAGTTCTTTCAGTCGGGCAGCATAGGACAGATTTTGAGACCCTTTATCCTTTTGGTGAGGAACTTTGTGGCCTCTCCAGCTGCTGCAAGTGTCGGGTCAGATACATTCCGAATGGGGCATTGTACTCAATCATTGGTCTGATGAGTGATGAGTAAAGGGAGACTATGACCTCCCTTGATCTAGATGAGAATCCCTTCATGATAAGGTGGGCAATGTAGAAGGTCTTCCTAACTACTTTAGCTACATGGGTGTCGAATGACAGACTACTATCAACCTGGGTCCCCAGGTCCCTGATAACTTCTTCTGTGCTCAGTGGATTGCCACCTATTTGGTAGCTAGGGGTAACCTTGTTTTTCCCGAAGGGTATGACTATGCATTTTTGGCATTTAACTTTGGCTCTGGCACCAGTTATCCGTTTCTGTGAGACCCTTCTGAAGGATATCTGTGTCAGATGTGTTTTCTACTATGGCCCAGTTTGCAGTCATCTGCAAACTTTGTCAATAACCCTCCTGTGTTTGCTTGTACTGAAAAGTAGATGCCAAACAAGAGTGGGCCCAGGACTGAGCCCTGTGGGACACCACTTGTGACAGGCTTTGAGTCTGACATGGCGCCAGCAGCTCTGACCCTGTGGGTTCTGTCACTCAGCCAGTTTGCAACCCATCTTGTGATGTATGGGTTGACATTTAAGCTGATGAGTTTTTCAATGATACCCGAATGGGGTATTGTATCGAAGGCCTTAGCCAGATCGAGGTAGGCTGTATGGACTGCCTTTCCCTCATCAATGGCTTTGGTGACTGTTTCAAAAAGTCAACCAAGTTTAAAAGGCATGATCTGCCTTTGACAAAGCCAAACTGGGTTGGATCCAAAGTCTGCAAATTCCCTATGTCTTTATTTATGAGGTCCATTATGATCCTCTCCATGGCTTTGCAGATAAGGCTTGTCAAGCTAATGGGCCGGTAATTTCCAGGGTCGGTGGAGGCACCGCCTTTGTGAAGTGGTACCACAGTTGCAGTGCGCCACCCCTGGGTACGATCCAGAGGTAAGACTTTGATTAAACAGCTGTCCTAGCTGTGGGTTTAATTCCTCATTGAGTTCATGGAGCACACAGCCGGGGACACCATCAGGTCCCATGGATGCTGTGTTTTTGCTTTGGAAGAGCAGTTCTCACTTGGGCTGGAGATGTTTGGGGGCTGCAATCGTTTGGTATAGATATCTCTCCTTTTGGGGAGGGGAGAAGTTTGCACTGAACCTGTCAGCCAGTATGTTGGCAATGTCTGTAGGATCAGTAATCTTCACATCATTTTGAACTAGCTCTGAGCATATCTGGGAGTTTCCTCCCAGGTTTCTTAGCTAAAGAAGGCCTTATGATTGTCTTTTGAGTCTTTAGCTATTTTTCTCTCGAAATTTGCTTTGGATGATTTTATGAGAGCTCTTAGTTTTTACTTATAGTGATCAAGGGTGTCTTACCTTTTAAGGATTTTGCTCTATCTTGTAGTAGCTTCCTCCTTTTGTTGTAGAGTTTGTTTATGGCTGGGGTCCACCAGACTGGATGCTTGCCTTTGGTACAAAGAGTCTTTGTTTTGCTTGGGATTGCCTTATCCATGCAGTCCTGCAGGTGCTGGTAGAAGGCATTTGTAAGTGATTCAGCGGCTTGAGTACTGTTTTCCGCCACTTCGGCCCCCTTAATGGAGACCACACTAGTCTTTAGAAGTGTGAAGTCGGCTTTTGAGAAGTTCTTTACTGTGGTTTTTTTTATTTCAGGTGGGGGGGGGATGAGGACCTCCAGCGAGATTAGTTTGTGGTCTGATCTCACCAGTGAGGGGTACACCTCCGGTGTTGAACATTGTGCTCCCATGTTCGTGATGATGAGATCAAGTATGTTATCTCCTCTTGTGGGGATGGTGACTAGTTGTTCCATGGCATTTGAGTTTATGAATTCCAGGAACTTTTGGGCTAGGGTGTTTGGGCTTGAGTAGTGTTCCCAGTCTATATTAGGGTAATTGAAGTCACCTAGTATGATGGTGTTTGGTGATACATTTATCCCTCTAGTGTTTTCAGGAAGGCCATGTGAGGTTCCTGAGTTTGTGAGGGTGGCCTGTAACATGCTACAATTTGCAGAGCAGTCTTGCCTATGGTTAATTGCACCTGGATGGTCTCCGATGCATCGTGCGTTGCCACCAGTCTTGAGGTGTGGGTGTCCTTGATGAATATGGATACCCCCTCCTTTCTTGGTATTGTCCAGATTTTGGGGCCGGCATGATATGAGGTAAAACCTGATAGCGCGGGGTGCTCTCAGGAGCCTTGAACCAGGTTTCTGTCACAGCACAGACATCGATGTTCTCCATACTGAGAAGGGCCTCGAGTGCGTGCATTTTGAGATTTAGACTTCTGGCATTGCGGAGCATTACGGTTAGTTTTTTCCTTTTTGTGTTCTAGGGTGGTAGGTTTAGAATTTGAGCCTTGCCTAAAAAGGCACTATGGGGTGGCAAGAGCCTTTGCCAATATCCGAATCCCAGGGGTGACAGGTGCAAGCCGTCCCTTGCGAGCAGCGTGGCTTGTCCAGCATGTCATCCCAGGCAGACAGACACTGGATCCCCTTTGAATGACACCAGTGTTTAAGCCAATTGTTAAAGCTGATCATCTTATCTCTGTATTGTGGCATCATTCTTGGTGAAGGTAGGATACTGCTCAAGGTCAGGGTCATACCTGTCTGGGCTACATAATCAGAGAGCTCCTCAATGTCTCTTTTCATGTAGTCCAAGGAGGTGCGTCTCAGGTCGTTTACACCAGCGTGGACAATGACTGAATCATATTTGTACCTGCTGTTGAGAGACCTGAGTGCTTGCGTTATGTGGCGGATTCTAGCCCGACAGGCAGCTTACTGTGACCTTCTCCTTACTCAGTCTGGTGGCGGGACGTCAGTGTGTCTGACTATGGAGTCACCAATGACTAGTGTGTCTGGCATTGTGTTTGGCCTTAAGGGCTGTGACTGTTTGACACTCTGACTGTGAGGTCTATGTGTTGCAGGTGTTGTGTTCTGAGGTGGTGGTTGTTTGGGTGTCTGCTTTGGTGGCCTCTGCTGTTTTGGTAGATTTTTGATCAGAGCCTCCGAGTATGTCTTTGTGTGTTTATGTGTATGATTTGAGGTTGTAATGGTAATATGTGAGACTGGGTCTATAGTGTGTGTGGTAACCTTCTCCTCCTGACTGGTCTTGCCAGTCCTATGTTGAAGAGCTCAGCCTCCAGTTTGGCCGTTAAGTTGCATCTCTCGCATGTATTTGTGTTTTGTGGGAGGAGGAGAGGGTTGTCTGTGTACATGAGGCAATTGTAACATTGCCTCAATATTCCCAGGTTCACCAGCTGAGCAGGAGAGGACACTAGCAACTGATCCCTCGACATGCTAGAAGGAATAGACAAAAAACTTTAAAAAGATTCCGGGGGCGTGGGTGACCGAGAAATGGGGGTTGCCTTTTGGGGTACTATCTATGACAAGAGTGCCGTATCAAGGTAATAAGTACTGTAGGAGCAAGTGCTACGTTTAACAGATAGAGAATAGTCTACTTGGAGTCAAGTAGAGATGATCTTTTTAATTATAGGATCGCTGATTAGATCAGTAGTATAGTTCGAGGAAGGTAGTTTTAAGGGAAAATTTGAAGAGTGGACTTTAGGTAGCCGAATAGTTTAAACCTGCTTAACCGGGCGCCCTAGTGTGCAACAGTAGCAACTCCGCTAAATCGCGCTAAAGCGTGCTTTATAGCAGGGGGCTGGATAAGACAGGAAATGACCCAAATTGGCCAACAAACCACAAGTCACTGCCCTAAACCACTCCTCCGAGGACAAATGAAGGAGTTATGGAAATGACCCCTAGTGGCCAATAAAACTACAGTTTCAAGTCAGTAACTTTTATATTTTCTGTGAATGTAAACTCTGGAATTTATTGCAAATAGATACTCAGTATTCTCATTTTTTTATTATTTATTATTACATATATCTAAACATTTCAGTGTGGCTGGTCTTTTAGAAAATATGTTAAACCTTGAGAGTACTTGCATTTATTTAGTGGCACTGTAGCATCACAGTCCTGAAAGTCTTGCCACTTGGCTAGCACTACCATTTGTATAAGTATTAATTTTACTAAGAATAATTGGGTACCTTGGTAAGAGCCATAAAGCAGCGAGTCTGGTGGCAGTGAGTCTACCTTATAGTCTGGGTGGAGGTGGCATAGCGGTTAAATCTGTGCCAGTCTTTACCAGGTGTGTGTGTGTGTGTGTGTGTGTGTGTGTGTGTGTGTGTGTGTGTGTGTGTGTGTGTGTGTGTGTGTGTATGTATATGTGTGTGTGTGTGTGAAAATCAAATCTCAAAGAGTGTGTGTGTCAGCTACTTGGAACAGGGACACAGCACACTGATTTCTACAGAGAGAAAGGTGGAGCCATATTTGGGGCCTGGAGAGGAAGTCCAGCCTCAGGACTGGAGTGTGCTCCCTGTGTGCTCTTAAGGGAAATTGTGATTGGTGTAGAGAGCTGCATCTGAAAATACTATTTGTATCTATTTTTGTTCTAAATGAATGTTTCCAATACATGTCAGTGGTGAAGACTGATGTTCCTTGATTACTGGCCCAGCAGAGGGGCGTCACATATTAGTGAGCAGTGGTATGAATATTAATTGAACTTCTCTAGCCAGTAAGCAGTTGTCACTAAAGGTGTGTGTACTCTTATCAGCCACAAGGTAAACACACAAGAGTCTCATTTTTTTGCAGCAGATTTATTTATTTTTGTTAGTTTAGTTTAGTCATGGAAAGCAGGCAAAGATGTTAGCAGGGGATTATGGCAAGCTGACAGTGAACCAGTTGGCTAAAGTATGCAGACCCAAAGGAGTGGTACATGCCAACCTGACTAAACAGGAAATTATTTCAGCCTTAGTCACAGATGCAGCACAGACCAGCAACCAGGAGGATAACCAATCTTGTGATAGGGATGTGCAGCCTTCAGAAACAAGACAGTTCACCTTTTCCTCAGAGGATTTAAAAACCCATCTGAAGTTAAGGAGACTTGAACTGGAGGCAAAAAACATGGAATTAGAATTTGAAGAGAGACTGCAGCATTTGGAGGTTGAAGAAAATGAGAAGCAGCATCAACATGAGAGGGACATGCTGACTCTTTGACAGGAACATGGAGGTAATGGGGAAGGGAATAATCAAATCCCAGCAAGAACAAAGGTCAGTACATTTCTTCCATAGTATAAAGAAGGTGATAATTTTGATAGTTTTATTCATATATTTGAAAGAATATGTAAACCGTATAATGTTGATCAAGGGCTCTGTGTACAGTTCCTGACCTCCTTACTCCATGATAAAGCTGTAACCACTGTTTCTAAATTGTCTGATACTGATTGTTTAAATTATGACAAGGTTAAACAATGTTTATTGGAATGTTTTAAGATAACACCTGAAGCTAACAGAAAAATGTTTTCTGAGTATAGACATATGGCAGATGAAAGTGTATGTGATTAAACATGCTGAACTAAGCACTTATTTTCATAGATGGGTGAGTGGGTGTCAGGATGCCACATTTGAAAGGCTGGCAGACCTTTTGGTGAGGGAATAAGCCTTCAGCCCTTTCTCTGAGGACATGAGAATCTGGTTGGCAGACTGGGACTGTAACTCTGCCGACGAGTTTGGGAGAAAAGGGGATCTCTACTTAGCAAGCAGGATACCACTGCACAAGAAGGGGATACCCAGTGCTGCACATGGATATAAGGGAACCCATGGTGGGCAGCTTAAACCACCCCAAAAGAGTCCACCAGTAACAGGAGAAACCACTGGTTCAGGTACACGGCCAGGATCAAGGTTTAGATGTTTTAAATGTAACCAGAGGGACCATATAGCATACAAATGTCCACTGAGGCAAGGTGGGGAACAAAACACCAGGGAGCCAGCAAGTGGGAAGAACAGCATGTCAGTGCTAAGTTGTCTGGAGACAACAGGGGTACCAAACTATTATCAGAGTTTGTATCCTATCTTACTGGATGGAAAACAGGCCACTGGTAAGAGAGACACAGCCTCTGACATAACCATTGTGAAGCCTACAATACTTAAAGAGGAGCAGTACTTGCTTGGGCAGTCCACTCCAGTCAGAGCTTTATGATGGACCCCATTCCAAATACCTTTGGCCAGGGTTCACCTTGACTGGGAGGGTGGTAAAGGAAGCAAGCAAGTAGGTGTGTTTAAGGATATCCCTGTATATGTCTTGATAGGGAATGATTCTGATAATGCAGTACCTTGTGTGCATGCAGTTACATACAGTCAGGCTTAGAGACAGGCATGTGGGTCAGGTAGTCTGGGGACACCCAGAAGGACCCCATACCTGAAGATGGAGCTGGTGATCTGGCTATTTCAGGGTGGGAGCTACCCTGTAGCAGTGAGCATGAAGGTGAACCACAGCTGCTGATAGGCACTGTTGTTCGCTTGGACAGGGTGACTGCAAGGGCAGAGGTAAGCGGTAGTACTTAGCCTGACAGTGAGGGACCTCTGTTAGAAGATACCACACTTCCTGTGGAAGGGGAGATGGGAAGGGTCACAAAGGTAGAATTGAGACATGCTCAGCTCTTGGACCTACATTAAGAGTCTTGTGGGAGGTAACTAAGGAGGCACCTGATTTTCAAGGAAAAGGGGTGTCTGTATACTGGAAAAAAGGGTTACTGTATAAAGAGTAGAGCCCTGAGGGACGGCTAGAGGGTGAGGTAATATAGCAGTTGGTAGTGCCCAGAGCCTACTCTCTGGCACTTCTAGCCATAGGCTATGACATTCCTTTTGCAGGTCATATGAGCATAAATATACCAAGAGATGTATTATGCAGAACTTTTATTGGCCTGAGATTTCAAAGGATATAACAAGGTACTGCAGAAACTGTGAGCAGTGCCAAAATGTAGGCAAGGCAGGAGACAAGGTCAAAGCTACTCTGATGCTTTTGCCTGTGATTGAGGAGCCATTTCAGAGGATAGCTACGGATATTGTGGGACCTCTGAATACCCCAACTTCCATAGGGAAGAAGTATATCCTAGTGGTAGTAGACTATGCTACCAGATACCTTGAGGTGGTGGCTCTTTCCTCCATCGGGGCAGAGAAGGTGGCAAATGCTTTGTTAGAGATTTTCAGCAGGGTAGGTTTCCTGAGAAAAATACTGACTGGCAGAGGTACCGATTTCATGTCAGACCTCAAGCGGAGGGACATCACAGCTCCAAAATTAAGATTACATTATAGACAATACACATTTGGGTTTATTTCTGGTTCCAACATTAGATTACTTTATAGACATTACCAAGTTTAGGTTCTCTGGTGGCTCCAACATGAGATTACTTTATAGACATTACAAATTTAGGTGCGGTTGTGGCTCTAAGATTAAATTATATTATAGACATTGTAAAAATACAGCCATAACATTGCTGAAAGCTCTAAACATTAATTTGCACTTCACATGATGCAATAGCACAAGTATATATCAAAGTATATACATACAGTTATTGGGCTGCAGTACAAGTACAGAACTGAGTGTAAATGTGTATGCAGATACTCGGCAGTATTGAATAGTGATGGAGGAGAATATAAGGATATGCGTATGTAGAGAGATATAGGTGTTGTTGAAAGAATTAAGGGAAAAGCAGTGACCAGTAGGGTGAAAGGAGGATAAAGGAGATGGACCTGTGAAATACAGAGACATAGGTGTATGGAAGGGATATAGACTGGTGAAATAGAAAGCCTGGGGGGAGTGTAGAAAGAGTGACATAAGCGTGATGACATGAGAATATCTTTGAAGGCTATTTGTGAATTTTTATAAGAAACTTATTTAATTTCATACGTCTATAAAACACTCACAAAACAAATCATAGCAATATAATGCCCCCCTCAAAAAAAAATTATATTGCATAATAGATATTAAGAGGTGTTTTGAATTTTAAGTAGTTGGTGGTCTGGCTAAGACTTTTAGATATAGTGTTTCAGACCATGCATGTAGCACTACAGTATAAAGTGCCACTAAAAGAAATTAATGTTTTTTTTTTTTTTGCACAGATATCAGGCAGGAAGATACCATTTAAGCAGACACTGAAAGGCTGAGCATTTTTTTTTGGAATGATGTAGAATTTGGTGCCCAGTGTTTAGGCAGTTATTCCTGAAGTAGTTTGGAAATTCAAGTCCTTTTACTTTGCTAAAGTAATGGTGAGGCAGCAATGAAATCAATTTAGAAGGTTAGCAGCAAACTTAACTATTGTATTATATCCCTGGTCGAGTTTTGCATTTTCTGTGGCATTAACGTTAGGGAAAATAGGGGCTGCATAGAGTGATTCTAGTAGGAAATATATTGCTGCTATTTGGGTAACATCTGTTTGATAAGGCTGGATTCTGTATAGCCTTCCAATTTTCTATTGAGTTTTTTAACTATGCGTTGAATATGTACAATGAGTTTTAAGTTTTCATCAATGGCAATACCAAGAAGTTTTGTGTGGGGCAGAATTTCAATGTTAGAATTATTTGTAGCTGAGAGAGCAAGCTCATTTTTCACACAAAAAGATTGTTTAATGGAGAATATTATTAGTTTGGTCTCTTGCAGTTTAAGAGCAGGCAGAGATCTGTGGCCAAGCTTCAATGGATGAAAATTATGTTTGTGTGAAGGTTTGTAATTCTTGATGATGAAAGCTGAGCAAATGATGGTAGAATCACCTACATATTATATTAATTTGGATTTGTTGGTCAGTAAACAAGGTCATTTGCGAATATATTGAAAAGTTAGGGACCAAAAATAGACCATTGTGGGACACCAACAGTTACTGGTTAAATAAAGTTGATTTAGTTTTTCGTCATTGTGCACCCTGGGTTCTATTGTTTAGGTAGGCATGGAACCCAGGGCCTCCTCTGAAAATGGACACCCACCCAGTTGGACCTTCTCAGTAAACAAAAGTCAAATAAATTAATAAATGTTAATTTAAAGATCAAAGAGACCAAGAAGTAAAAGTCTGTGCAACTGTATTGAATGAGAGTTTGTATCAAATGCCATAGAGAGACTGAGAAATATTGAGGAGACTTGTTTACCTTCATTATGGTTTTGGTAGCCTTTGTCAGGGAAAGCTAAGAGGGCTGTGTTTGTACTGTGGCTGGCCCAAAAGCCATGTTGAGATGGTGAGAGTAGGTTGTTTTCTCTTACAGTGTGGCAGGACTAGCCTTAGGTAAATTAGTGCCCTAAGCAAAAAATTCTCTATGGTGCTATCCACTTCCCCAAGTACTGCCCATCCCATCCTGGTTTCACTTTATCCCAACTTTCCACACAAATTAAAAAGCCAGAAATATTAGCCAAAATATCTGTTTGATCACCAGTCCATTCCCTCCTTCCAACCTCACACAAACACTAAAAAGCCAAAATTATCGGACAAAATATCTGATTGATTACTGCCAGCATTTTCAAACAGTAATAACACTTCTCACCACACCATTTCTTCTCATCTCAAGCTCTCATTCAAATTAAAAAGCCATAACTATTGTCCAAAATATCAGTTTTATCATTGTCAGCATTTTACATATCAGGTTGATTACTGCCACCATTGTAAAATCAGTAATAACACTTCTTAGCACACTATTCCCCTCATCCCGACCTCCCACACAAATTAAAAAGCCTGAAATATTGGCAGAAATAGCTGGATGATCACTGCCAGCATTGTAAAATCTGTAATAACACTTATTTCAGACATACCATTCCACTCATCGCAGCTGCAAACACAAATGAAAAATTGTCCCCAAAAAACATGGTTGATCACTGCCAATAGCATTATTGTAAACATTCAAATAACATGTACCTCACCAATACTGCATCATCCCTCTCCACTCTGATCAGTCATAAATTAGTTGATAATCCATGATTTTAAAAGTCTTAGAATTTCTTGAGTCGGCTTCAAACCTATATTTTGAACATCACGAGGTCTACACCATACCACCGTAACCTCGCAAAGCTTAATCGAATGTAACATGACTTGAATAGCAAGTCAGTTGGTGCCCCACACCCTGAAGTGTCCAATATTCAGTGGCCATATTTTATTTTAAATTACTACTAATGCCCTTTTTATTTGTATTTTTTTAGAGCAATAAAACATTGTTCTAAAATAAATAAATAAAAAGGGAAAAAGCACCACCACAATTGCCACAAGCATAGTGCTTTGAGAAGTTGCCTGGTTTGCCTATGCTGAAGGCCGGCCCTACAATGTGGAGTAGTTGGCTATGGATACATCTGTCTAGTATCTTTCAAAGTTCAGAAACTACGGCTGTAGATTTATAATGTGATAGGTATGACAAGTTTCCACATTTATGTAATGGTCATACAGTAGATTGTTTTCATAGTTATGATACTTAGGATTTTTGGATTGAGCTGTTAATAAGAATTGGTATGGCTTAAGCTATTGCTTTGACATCAGTTTTGAGGCATTTATCAGGAAGATTATCACTTGCAAGGGTGATGTGTTTACATTCAGAAAGGTACCATCTTGTTGATGTGGGGATGAATTTGAGAGCGAAGGAGTTAAGGTGTATGCTTGGTTGGGAAGCTTAGAGAGATGGGTGATGCTGCTAGAGTTAGTTTGTATGGTAAGTCATTTTCCGGCATTTATGAAGTGCATGTTAAATTGTGAAGATATTGTCATGTTTGTGCCTGTAGTTTGCAGATTAAGTTGTATTGTTTTGCTTAGTCTGAGAAACTTATTAATGGAAGTCCAGAAGGCATTAGGTGACTTTGTGTTTGTTTGCTGTAGGTTAATTTATGTAAAAAGTCTCATTTAATATGGGTTTTAGCTTGGTCACAGAGGTGACGGTAGATTTGATTCTTATGCTGGAATTTAATAATATGCTAAACTTTGTAGGCTTTATCCCTAATTCTCAAAATTTGTTTTGTTTCTCTGATTAGATAAAAGGTGAGAATTATCCTTGACCCTCTTCCTTTTAAGAGAGGCTAGCTGATTAAGTATACTGAGGAAATAATTATTAACTTGTTTGTCTTCAGTATCAAGAGTAAGACATTTTAGAATATTCCAGTTGTACTGTTGCAGAGTGGATATGAAGGTGCACAGTTAAAATTAGATAGGTTTTTAATGTAGTTATATTGGAAGGCCCTGGAATTTCATGTACAGATTCTGGTGATGTAAGTAGAGTGGTGATCACTTAGGTTGTCCAGAAGGTCTCACAATTGGGCAATTTTGTCAGAATAGGAAGTTAATATCCAATCTATTGTGGCTCAGTGCCTGTGGGTTTATTATGTCTTTTGGGAGCATTAATTAGGTGTGTGAAGCCAACTAGATTAATTGAGGTACTGGATGATTTTTGGTTGAGTGAGATCCATTTCAAATTGACATCAACTAGTATAATGGCTTCCAAGCAGAAAGACAGACAGTGTTATCCATGACAGTATGTTTTCAAGAACTGATTGTTTACCATTTGCGCTACAAGGAATATATTTAGGGAAATGATGTCTAAGGACTTCTAATTGCTCAGTTTTAGCAGTATGACTTAGAGTTTCAGAACTGGAAGACTGAGGAATTGCTTTGGGATAGATGGTTTGAGAGGGTTTGCATATAAAATAGTTATGCCACCTGGCCTTTTGAATGTGTGATATAGTCTGACAATACTCCATTCGTAGGGGTAGAATTTCTTCTTTCTTGATTTCATTTTAACCAAGGGTCTGTTAATGCAGTCATATCAGGGCAGCACTGATTGATCCAAGAGTGAATTTCAGCTACTTTGATTAGCAGGCTCATAATGTTGAGGTTAAAAAGTTTATTCAATATTTTTGTTTGTTTGTTTGTTTGTTTTGTGGATGGGGATGAAAGGTGACTTAGAGATGGAGTGAGCTGAAGTATTATGTGACTGCCTTTTTGTATATATATATATATATATATATATATATATATATATATATATATATATATATATCAGCGAGTATGATTGGATATTTGATATATAAATACACACATTCACACATATCTATCTATAGGTAGATTAAAATACTGACATAAATTAATGCCGGACACTAAAAATTCTAAAAACACAATGCAGGCAAAAACACTGACCACCCACACCCTACATCAAACTCATTGCAAAGAAAGATAAACAATCTCCTTTTGAAATCAGTTTAAAAACAACAACAACAAAATAAATAAATAAAACAAAGAAAAAAACTCAAAAATGTAATTTCTCTGAATAGTAGTACTGTTAGCAGAAGTGTTTTTCAGAATGTAAGGTCCAAGGCTATGGTTAAGGTAAGTAATACGGTTAGCACAAATGAGTAAGATGTATGGCCTGCATCAGCTTAATCATATGTGCTAACCCTAATTCTATCCCTGCCCCTTTCCCTAAACCCAAGTTTGTATCTTACCTTCTGAACAACAAGTTTCCTAACAGTAACACTAAACTAGATAAATGGACACACTCCACCCACACAGACACCCACACAGACACATAGATGCACACAGATACACACACATGTACAGACACAAAACACTAAACTATTTCTTTCTCTAGTGCTTACTATAACCCTAACGAACAAGTGCTGACACACACAAACACACATATAAACATAAAACACCCGCACACACACCAATCATTAAATCAGCCCAAATCGCTGTGGGTTATTGGATGGGAAAAGTTTGGCCACTACATTTTGGGCAGCGTCTCTAGTCCGCTTCTATCTTGTGTGGCAATTGATTAAGCTCTCTCAAGTGATGTCTGTTGATTTGCCAATACTTTTCGTACTTATCCTTTGTTAGCCTTCCTATTGGGCTTTACTGGAATAACTAAGGTGCTAATAAGCCTGGCAAAAACAGCATTGAGCCTATTCCATCTGATGAAACCTCAGCTTGCACATCCCTCCCATCAATTATTTCCTTAGCTAAATAGGCCATCCACAAAAGAAGTTTTATTTTTTCATTAGTTCACAGCAAAGAGATATCCAGTTCATATCATGATGTACAATTGTCTCGAGTTGTTTAAGATGGAAAATGGCATTATGATGGCAAGTGCATGGGTACTGCAATCATTTTTTTTTTTTTTGCAGAACAAATGATAAATCCATTCTATTCCTAAAGAATGTACAGGAAAATTTAAATTGTCTTTCAGAAGGGATTTTATTAAACCTCCCTGGGCATAGATGTTTTCACCAGGTCATCCACTTTATCAGTTTGTGGTCTCTCTCTCTGGTATATATTACATCTGTGCACTGTAGATGCAGACATACTTTGTTATTTCTCATTTAAGGGATATATTTTATTTTGCTTGTTGTAATCGGCTACTGCTGATACAGCTCCAAGATGGATTTTACAGAAACCATGTAGTCTGTGATTCCAACCAGTTTACTAAAACTGGAAATGTTTGTTCTTCAATTACAGTATTTTAAAGCATACGATCTGTTTCTAAAGCAAGTTTCCACTTACTGCCATTTTTGTACTCTTTTCTGGCCTCGTAAAAGGGGAAAACTCATTTAGACATGTTAGAGCAAAGATAGAGTTCAGGCTGACATCTCTTAGGAGTTCAAGCTCTGCCCAGTTATGTGGTATGCTTTCCTTTCTTACAATCTTTCCACCAAGAGCTTTTGTAATTGCTTTGGCCAAATGAAGTGATTGCATCTTTTATAATTACTGTTGCATGCCCAAATAGACTAGTACATTCAGCTATTTATTTAGTTTGATTATAATTCTTCAGAATCTCATAGCATTCATTGTTCTTTCTTGCATTTTAAAATATTCCTACTTGAAATGTATTGACACATCACAGCCGGATGTCTTTAGCTACCATTCATTGATGTCTCTAATCGCCTGTTATTTTTCTTCTCACCTGGGACTACATTTTTGTATGAGATGTTTGTTTTGTATGTCTTAGTAGTCTAAATGTTATGGTATTTGTTTCTTTAAAGTGACATTCATGGAGTTTATTGCTTTTATTATTATAACTATAACTGAATATTTATCCCTTTTCATTATTCATCTAAATTTTCACTTTATGTACAGTGCCAACAGGTACCTCCTGCTTTATCAGCTGTTGTATGTCTCTCCATGTCACTTCCATGCTTACAAGTATTTTGAATGTTCTTGAAAATGTTAAATTCAGTTATGACAACAGCTTACTCTGACAAACGTCACTCTAAATATTGCTAACAAATCTCATAGGGATTCTCACCTCTCTCCTGCTCACCTTACTCACGTGTGCTAACCTAAGCTCTAACCTTAATCCTAACTCGGCCTCTGAACCCTAACCTTACACATTACATTTCTAAAAACCCTTTCCATAACAGTACCACTAGTCAAGGCAAAAGGACACATAACATGTTCAACACCAAACAGGCACAGCAGTAAACCTATCCCCTTACCTGACTCTAACTGTAACCCTAACCTGTGAACACTCACACATACACACTACTTGCTATAACAGAACCTTACATATTCTTACTAACACCGCCTTTTCAGTCAAACATTAATTTCACTGAATAGTTCTACATGCCTACACTATATAAAGCTTGAATTTAGCCAAATGTGATTCACTCAAATGTGTAATTAACCATTTGTACTGTTGTTCAGTTTTCATCAATCATTTGTGTGTCACTCATTTATCTTTTCAACCAAATGAATGGCAGCCATATATGTATATACATGGTTCAACTTTATAATCTCGAAATACTGAAATCTTGAATTTCAGTATCTTGAGACCATAAAGTCGAATCCACAAAACACTGACAGCCCAAAACCACAAAACTGCAAATCCCAAACACACACCATACACCACACCACATACACAACACAATACCCACACTACAAAAAAAAAACACACAAAAACATAACACCACACATCCACAAACCTACACTACAAATAAGCAGGGGGGCTGTGTGGTGTTGTGTAGTAGAGGGCTTGTGTTTGTGTGTGGGGAAAAAGGTGTGGTTGGTGGAGTAGAAGCGCTAATTCAAAATCTCCGCTGTATGAGATTTTGAATTTCGTGCTTCGGAGTTTTCATTGTTTTCAGGTTTTGACTTTATAGCCTCGAAATACTGAATTTCGATATTTTAGTATTTCGAGGATATAAAGTGAATCCATATATGTATATGTATGTATATATATATATATATATATATATATATATATATATATATATATATATATATATACACACATATATATGGGTCTATATCAGAACATCGAAAGTTCATACTTTCGAATGTTCTTACATCGACCCCTGTTTAGCGAATGCTGAAAATAGCGAAATGACAGATAACCAAATTTTTTCCTAGGAAAAGAATTCAGTTGTCCATTTCTGCTGTTTCTCCATTTTCAGTGCTGTGGTAAAATTTACGGGTCGGGTTCAGCTAAGTGTGCGATTGGGCATGGGTTAGGTGAGTTAGGGTTAGGGCGCGAGGGAGGTATGTGTGCGATTGTGTGGACGTGAGGATTAGGGCAGGTTAGGTGAGTTAGGGTTAGGGTGCAGTTGAGGTGAGTGTGTGATAGTGACGGGCCTTAGGGTTAGGGTTTAGGTTACGGTAAGTGGATAGTTAGTGGTGTTTGTACAGTTTAGTGTAGAGTTAGCTGTAAAATTTTGGGTGTATGTGTGTGGATTGCTGTTTGTTTGGTGTGCTTGTGTTGTGTGTATGTGTTTTGGAACTGCAATTTTTTTCCCTAGGAAAAAATTTGCTGTTCTGAATGTTCGATGTTGTCCGTTAGAGGTCAATGTAAGAACATTCGAAAATGTAAACTTTCGGTGTTCTGATATAGAACCTATATATATATATATATATATATACATACATACACACACATAATCCTTGTATGTAAGAAATAATTTGTCTACCTTCTCTTTTTTATGCAGATAATATCAGAGAAATCATGAGTGGTGCCCTATAGAATGTCAGTATGTTTCTTTTGTCTCAGTTTATTTATTTATTTATTTATTGACATTTGTTTTCCTGGAAAGTCTGACTGGAAAGTACCCATTTTCAGTGGTGGTCCTGAGGGCAAATTTCCAGAGGATGCAAATCCCAACAGTCGATCAACATCACTCATAATAAAATATATAATGATGAGAAGAGTATAAATATCAAACAAATCTATAGAAAATGTACAATATAAATGCACTTGAGATAAATAGGTATAAAAGAAAAAAATATACAATATAAATGCAAGATAAGTATAAAAAGAAAAAAAGATTGGTAGCACTGGTGGCAGAAGGTAAATGTTTTCCTTTGCAGAGTCACACAAGAGTGGAAATACTAAACTGTGCATGTTAAACAATCATATGGTACAGTAAAACTTAATATAGAGTTGTAGGCTAATACAGGCCAATAGGTGAATCATAAATATTGGTCAGATACAGATTAAATAAAAGAGTTAGCATAAAGAACACGAGGGCATGGAGAAAAAGAAGACAGATTTTAGTATTAGCCTGGTGTGATATAGGAACACAGACAAGAGTTGGACAGGAATTCTTTTACAAATGACTTAAATGAGTGAATGTTCAGTAATGATCTGAAAGAGACTGAGTTGCAAAATTTAGCCACACAGTTGGAATATAAGCTGTACCCTGCAGATTTCTTTGGTTTATAAATTTCAAGCATTTGTCAGTTGAGTGAAGGGGTTGATTTGGAAGATATTGGTGCAGGATGTTGCTAATAGCTGGGCAGGAAGGGGGTTGTATATTATTTTGTGAGTTAGCAGTACTTGTGTGAATGCTAGATGAAAGGGTAATTCAAGTTAGCTTAGTGATTTTAATACAGAGTAGTGATGGATATGGTAGAACTGACTGGTTGAAAATCTTGCATCTTTATTATACCATAGTTCCAGTTTTTTTAAGTGGATTACAGATTGTTCAAGATAGGAAAGCCATAAAGAAGAAAAGAAGAAAGATGTAAAGGATATGTCTTGGCTAGAGTTGTTCTAGTTGGGTTTGTAAGAAATGTATTTGTTTAGTAAAGTATACCTAGTTTTTGATGATTTCTAATACAATTTTATATGTGGAGATTAAAGTTTAGACTGTCATCATTGTTACACTTGAGTATGGGGAAAAACTTCAATGTCATTATTGTTTGGAGAGAAGATTTTGAAGTATTTTTAGTGGATATGAGATTTAATGAAAAATAAAAGCTTGTTGTTTTGTTGGGAGATTCAGCAGAATTTGATTGTAAGTGAGCCAGCTTTCCGCTGAGATAAAGGCATCCTGGGTAATAGTCTGTAGGATATTAATTTTGCATTTGTTGAGATTGAGTTCCAAAATATATCCAATCTTAGCAAATAAAGTTCATCAGGTAACCACTCAGAATGCCTCAGTGATCACCATCCCACATATATCCACATACTAATCTCCCAGCACTGTCAAAGGAGGAGATTACAGTGGAATAATGAGCTAATAGTACAGGCAATGCTTGTTGAGAAGATGTGTACACATTGTTTATGAAAATGTTTAAAAAAACAAAGGACCAAGAAATGTGCCTTGTTGGGCACCAGTATTTACTGGAAGATAAAAAATGGAAGTTACTGAGAGCCATTTCACTTACTGATATCTGTGTGACAAGTAGCTAGAAAACATTTAACAGTGGAGACAGAGAGGCCCAGGGAAGATATATTTGACAGAAGTTTGTTATGGGAGACTGTGTTGAACTCTTTGGATAAGTCTAAAAAGAGAGATTAAAGAAATTTTCATGGACTCTGACCTTGCTGATAGTGTCTACAAAGGATAAAGAACAGTAATTATATTATAAGATGGATGAAAACCATGCTGTATAGGGGTAAGCAACTTTATTGGAGAAGATGATGGAGAATTTGTGTTTTAATACATTGTTCCAATATTTTGGAGAGAAGGGTCAGAACTGCAGTATGTCTAAAAGTGGTGATTTTGTTGTAGTTCCCACACTCGTGAAGGGGAATTAAATGGAATTTGTTCCCGAGAGATAGAGCTTAAGATTCCTGTATCGACCCATTGATAAGAATTGGCACTGGGAAAGCAATGAAGTCAACAGCAAGTTAAGGTATTCTGAAGGGAAATTGTCTATGGAGGGTTAGCATGGCTTACGTTGTGTCTAATATATGAGGTAGAAACTGGTTTTAGTGTGAAAATGGGGTTGTTTGATGAGGAAGGAATATTGATTCTAAGGAAACCTGAGAGGAGTTTGAGGTAAGGACAAGTAGGAGTTAAATTTAATAGTTGCTTCTAAGAGATAAAGGTTAGGGCATGGGTTAGATGCACTGTTAGTACTAGGGTGTAAGATTTTTAATAGAGGACCAGACTATTCTAGGATTATGTCCTTGATTTTTTGAGGATCAGGGTAGTATTGTCTCTTATTGTTACAGAATTGTCTTTTTATGTGGTTGTGGAGCTCTTTGTAGTGTTGTAGGTTCTAAGAAGATCTGTATTTCTGCCATTCTTCATTACTTAGCTCTTTTCTTAATCAGGCCTCTACTTTTACTGCAGAGCCAGGGAGCATGGCTGGACTTTATTCTCTCTTCCTTCAAGGTCATTTAAGGTGTTTAAAAATGGTACTGACTGTATTATGGAATACTAGTGGTAGGGTTTTTAGAGTGGACCAGTTAAATGAGTTTAGTGTGTCAATAAACACATTGTTGTTATATTGTAAAACATTACTCATCTCTCTATATAAGTGCTGTCTGGCATGGTGGGAGATAAGTCTGTTTTTATATGTAGGATGATGATCACTGGGGGATTCTGTAAGGATACCTGATGAAAGAGATTTGTTAGGATCAGAAGTCAGGATCCAGTCTAAAATAGAGTCACTATTTTGGCCTTGTTGCTGCAAGTGTGGGACATAATAATTGCATGAAATCATGTGAAGTTAATATTAGTAGTGGGATAATTTAACATAAAGTTTTATCAATCATACTGACATTGCCAAGAATGGTAGTTTTATTATAGATAGTGTTAGATAAGCAATGTAGTATATCTTCCAGAACTGGAGTATTATCAACTGGAGGAATTTAGATGAGAATTATGAAGAGAGTTTTTGGTTTATTTAGTTTGAGAAGAGATATAAATAGCACTACAGTGTCAAATTTGGTGGAGTTTCATTAAAGGGACCGAATGACAATGAGTATGGCTAGAGGATATCCATACCATCTGCTTTTTTATGTAGTCGCTCTGACTGAATGATATCATAACCTGGGAGAAGGATTTCTGAAATAAGGATTTAGCAAACAGTAAAGGGTGTCTGGGGACAATGTGAGGGGAGTAGTAAAAGATATATTGGGGAAAATTAAAGGAGTAACTGATGGAGGAAATAAGGCGTATATAGAATGTAGTTTCAGATCTTGGTGATTTATTTCTTTTTGACATCTCTGGGACATAATCCAGTTCAATTTTCTGATCTTTTATAAGTGCTGTGCAGTCCCTGAACAATATAGGCATGTGTGTTTGCCTCGTTCTCTGCCAGATTCTGGTACGAGTAGAATATGCAGGTGGGATGTCCAGTCTACCAATCTATTACTTGACAACTAAAATGAAATATATAAATGAATAAACAATGACATAAAAAAACAAGCAAATAAATATGATTCACTAGGAGATGCTAGTAACCATCCTACTGAGTGCAATCTTTCTGATGCAAAACCATTAAAAACTAACCCACCAAACCTGATTATAAAAAAAAACAGAGTTAGAGAGAGAGAGTATCATATTCTGTAGACAGCTTCATCTCCACCTTCCTTACATAAATATATTTACTCCATTGTTGCCACAATACAGAGAAAGGCAAAAATCTTGTAAGAGTGAAAACAGTGGCCATAAGATTGCTATACTACAAAGCAATATAAAACACATATTAGACAACACTTAACATGATACATTTGGTATGAATTGCAGGCCTCCAAAATAAATAAATAGCAGGCCAAATAAATAAGTACATAAAATAAATAGTATGTGTAGCAATCAGTACTCTTCCTACTTTGCTGCAGTAACAAACTGTCTGTATTTGTGTACATGTGTATTTGTGTGTGTGTGTGTGTGTGTGTGTGTGTGTGTGTGTGTGTGTAACAAATCCAATATACTGTTTACTCTTATTATGTCAACTCACATGTAATGCCTAGTGATGCTGCATTTGAAATGTGCATACCTTTTCCACTTTCTTTACAAATGGGTTGAGGTGAGTAACACCTCAGCCCACTTTTACTGAAAGTAACATTTCAAATAAATCAGACATTCCGTGCATAAATGTACAGCGCCTCAGTTTCCATAACGAATCATGGGCATTGAGGCATGCTCTCTTAGAGTCAGGTCACGTCTTTTAGTATGCTTAATACATCTCATTTGGCTAATGCAGTCTTTCATGATTTGAATACTTAAACATGCTTTATGTCACTGAGATACAGAACAGCTCAGATGTCTTTCATTATAAAATGGTTTCATTACACACTAGAGAAAAGTGAATCATGTATTTATCGCTGTCAGAATATGAAGAGATATAATTTATGGCTCATAGGCACAAAGTTAAGTGTTCAGATTAAGATGAGAGCAACATGATATTAGGAAAATATACAGTTAATTTCAAATTAAACTGAAAACAAAATAATGAAAAATGAGCAGGAAATTGGTAAACAGTCAGTGTATTAGCCACTATATTTTTTGTTCAAAAGCCTTCAGGAAAGCATCACTTTAAAAGGATTTTTAAGTGGAATGAAAAGTTGTCATTTCTGATGAGTCTATGGAAAAATATTTTAGAAGCATGTTGATCAACTTCAGTTATTCAGCTGTTGTAACTTTGAGAAATGTAATTATGTGTTTATGTTAATGGCAAGGCATAATTTCAAATGATGGCGCTATTACTGTATTTATATAGAAGGGACACACAAAATGTTAAGCACAATTTGGATTGATGCAAAAATGCAATCGATTTCATGCTAAATGTACAAATTT
The DNA here is from genome assembly GCF_019279795.1 of Protopterus annectens. NCBI lineage: Eukaryota > Metazoa > Chordata > Ceratodontiformes > Protopteridae > Protopterus > Protopterus annectens. The sequence goes on from NC_056731.1 coordinate 1,367,700,309, forward strand.
GTGATAAAAAACACAAATATATGTAAATGATGTCTGTCTTAAATTAATGTTTTATGGACAGTGAGGGAGGACCAAACTCCCCACATGCCCATGTGGGGATCTGCTCCACTTCGTACTAACTCTAGGGTTCCCATTAACAGAGGAAATGCAAGTACTTTCCAAAAAAATCCAGTATTTGCCATTTACCTTTCTTTAGTAGAGTCAGATAAAAGCACCATGTTTGAAAATACAACACTCTTATTAGGACTACTCAACCACTCATGTTTCGGTAGAAGAAAGAAAGATATGTTTACAATTTCAGTTATTGCATTTTAGGGACCCTAAGGCAAATATATTCACATTCTTAGGTTCATAGGTAAGTACTAGGCTAGCGGCCATTGTGGGCCATTTTAAATCTAGCCAATTTCTCTCAATGGTGAGAATGAAACCCTGTACTTTGTGTAAGCCAGGCAAACACCTTTGCAATTGTGCCAACACCCCCAACTTGTGATGACATTTTAAAAAGGTCTGAAGAAATCCAAGGCAGTTCCAGTGTGCATCAGTCAGGATGGTACAGTAGCACAGTGGTTAACATTGCAGCCTAAAAGTGCATGGATCATCAGTGTAGATCTCAGCTGAGTGTCTTCTATGCAGATTCTGCAGGCCAACCCAGTGTGTGCACATGGGTTTTTGCTGGGTGCTTTGGTTTCCTCCCACATCCCAGAGATTTGCCATAGGTGGATTGGCAGTCTTCCAAATTGCTAGTAGGTGTGCTCTCTGTGAAACTGTCTACATGTGCATGTGTGCTTGTGTGTGTGTGTGTGTGTGTGCGTGCACACGTGTGTGTGTGTGTGTGTGTGTGTGTGTGTGTGTGTGTGTGTGTGTGTGTGTGTGTGTGTGTGTGTGTGTGTGTGCGCGCATGTATGTGCATGCTTGTGTGTGTCTGTCTGCATGTGTTTGTATGTGTGAATCTGTTTGCATGCATTTGCACAAGCACATCCATACATGCATGTAAGTGCACATGTATGCGTCAATGTATGTGCATGTCTGTTTGTCTGACTGTATGGTTGTCAGTCTGTCTGCCTGTTTTTCTGCCACACTGTGCATCCTGCCATGGGTTAATATTCCATTCTGAATTAGTTCATAGCCTTGTAGCCGTTGAGTGCTGGAATAGTCTCTGCCTCTCCAAGAGCCCTGCACTGGATTAAAGAAATCATCAGAGACTGAATGCATTAAGTGCTAAGGATTAAAACATTTAAAAATAAATAACTGTTGTAAGAAATACACTTGTAGTACATTTTAGCACTGCAACTATAAAAGTGATTTTTTTGTAAGGTCAAGAAAAAATTAACTGATAAAATTTATCTGATGATGGGACTTTTAAATATGCATATTGAAAGCAGTACTGCTTGTTAGCTTTTTATTTAAATATTAACTATCTAGGTAAATTAACTGATCCATTGCTCATCCTTCACATCCACAATGTAAATGACATGAGTGGACAGTTTAGAACTGTTAACCATCCAGTATTCTTTTTATGAATAAGTTATAGTACTCAGTAAAATACACATAGATACAGGGGGAACATGTAAACTTCACACTGACAGCGACTAGTTGTCAGATTTGAACCCCAGACAGACATCTTAACAGCTGAGCATTGACTTTACACGCTGCTTATATTCATCCGAGTTCATTGATACCATTTTCTAAGCGTATTGTGTTGACATTTGTATGTAAAAATGGCTGTTGTTTATACCAAATACAAGTTCAAATGGGTCACATTGAAACATAAATGGCATATTTAACATATCTTCTTATATTTAATCTTCTGGAGCGTTTCTCCCCGGGCCTCCGCTGAAAACAGGATCTGTGGAACCTAGTCGGACTTTCCCGGTCAACAAATGTTAAATAAATAAATAAATATATTTTTTCATTCAGCATTTTGTTTTGTATATTCAGTTGCTTATTTTTATTTATTTATTTATTTATGTATATCATAATCAACATTATATTTTAAAAGTGCAATCATAAAAGGGATTTATGCATGACAACTGACCATAAGGTAAAGGAAAAATGCTAACTGATCAAACTAATCAAACTCATCTAAAGATGGAACATTTAAACATGCATATTGAAAACACTATTGCTTTTTAGTTTTTTTAAATGTTAATTAACTGGGTGAGTGAACTGGTTATCAGTGTACAATTCAACTCACATTTTATACACTTTAACCTCTCTCATAAACTCCAACCAGACCTCACCATTGATTATCTCCTCCCCTCATCCCTCTCAGGCACCGAAACTATAACTTTAGCCCGTCATTATTCATAAAAAATTGCTCAAAAAACTAAAACACACTACTCTTGACACACGCAAACTTCCCCAAATTAATTTCTATTGCTGCTGATTTTTTGGCCTAATCCACCACTATGTATCTTTCATCTGTAAGAAATCTGACATAATCCCACTGGTGACTCAACAGACTTCATAACTACTGACCATTACAATACTGTCCCCTCTGTCTAAGATACTTGAAATATAAATACATTCTCAAACCCTCTGCATCTAATCAACAACAATCTTCTCTACTCATATTGGGTCTATATCATAAGTCCGAACGTTGAATTGTCTGAACGCCGAAACTTTGAACTGGGAAGTTCAAAATCTCAAAATAGTGAAGCCGCAGAACACCGAATTTTTTCCCAGGGAAAAAATGGGGTGGGCCATTTCTGCAGCTTTGCTATTTCCTCCACTGTGATGCAGTCTCAGAGTTGGTATATTTAAGTAGGAGAGGTGTGGGGGGTGAAGCCCCCACATTAGAAAGAGTTTGAAGTGTTTTTTTTTTTTTTTGTTCCGGAACAGTGATTTTTTTTCCCTGGGAAAAAAAATTGCTGTTCTGAGCATTCAAACTTCTTGCGTTTCGAAGTTCCGGGTTCAATATTTACATAGTCGAACTTATAATAATTCGACTATGTGATATAGACCCCCTCAGATCAGCCAAGCTTCAGACCTTACCATGGCACAATCACAGCTCTTCTCGGTTTCACAAACTATGTCAGTACCTTGTATATTTATTGATTTATCTAAACCATTTGACACTGTATCATACCAGATCCTTTTTGACCATCTTTCCTACAAAGGCCTTGATGACACCTCTCTCTCTCTCTCTTGGCTTCATGGTATCTTTCAAATAGGGTACAGCCAACAAAGTGGGAAAAGGAAACATCCCTTTTCCTACTTGTCCAAGCCGATTTTCCCCAGCAATCAGTTCTATGTTCTATACTGTTCACCATATTTATAAGTGACCTACAAATCTTATGAATGAAGTTTTCCTCATTCAGTATGCTGATGATGGCACTCTCATCTGTGTTGCCAATTCCCTCCCAGATCTCCAACAAAAGACCCAGAAGGAATTCACACCCAAATTTATCAACAACATAAAAACACCATCAAATAATACAAAAATAAAGCTTGTAACTCAACCTAAAATGCTTGGTGCAATCACATATGAACACCTGAAATTTGATTCCCATATACAACACGTTATTAAGAAAACGCATCAAAAACTATGCCTCTTCTTTCGCAGTAGGCAGTTTTTAACTAGAAGTACCAGGGAAACATTAGCATCACACATTGAGGAGATATGGCTTGACCGGGGAGGAAATAGCAGCTTAATTTATTCTCTCCCCCACCAGCATAGCGAATCAGCAAAATAAATGCCGTTAAGATAGAAATAGATAATATAAATTTGAGATAAAATGACAGGAATATTGCAGCAACTAGAAAATTAGTTACTTTTCATATTTAAAGGGACTAACTCTGAAGAAAAAAATGATGTTATTTGAGTGCCTTTTAATGATGGCACCCAGTATGGAGGCCTGCCACTTGGTGCTAGTGTAGGTCCAGGAAGTGCTACAAACCATGCAGGTACAGATAACACTTCTGAAGAAGAAAGTAAGATGAGAAAGCAAGAAAGAGAAGAAGAAGCAGTTAAATGGAAGAAAGTATGAATGCTACAAATCAAGGTGGATGATTTGGAGAACAGAAGCCAACATCATAATGTGAGAACCACTGGTAGTCCAGGGAGCATAAATGCTCAGGAACTACCAGACTTCATATTAGTAGTAATATAGTCAGAGAAGAGATGCAAATTCCCCAAGTTTCATCTTTAACAAAGAATGAATCCATCCAATTGCAAAGAATAAACAAGACTCACACAATTCCAGATACATATGTACGGCATTCAGCTCATTTCCAGAAAGAGAATGGCTCATCTAATGTAGCAGAAAACAATCACAGCTTTCCCATGGCAGCAAAATTGTATTAAATTCATGGAAGAATACTCAGTAGAACTATGTCTGCAACAAAAGAAAGCAGACAATCTAAACAGGAGGTTAACAGAAACAGGATTTCCCACGACAGTATTACCCAGCTACACTGCTAGTTTCAGCTTGGGAAAAAATAAGAAGATACAGGAACACAACAGTCATTTGGCAGTTCTACAAAGAAGAAAAAGAAAAAAAGAGATGGAACTTAATGGAAAAGTTTGGAACATATTATGACATATAAAGAAATAGAATGTAAAGCAAATAAAGCCATAAGACTGCCATCACAGATCAAAGTAGTTAGGTATAGTGGAGGAAGCCAACACAGACAGCAATGTAGATAAGAAAACAGGCCTGAATATACAAGGTGAATACTGCTGGCATATCATAGGTGGTTTATAGAAATTGGATCATAGTGGGGAGTCAGTCTAGTCGAAATATGACCCCTCAGAAGAAAGAGACTCTCATAAACAAGATTAATGGCCAAAGGAGCCCCAAAAAGAACAATGCTGCTGAGGACATGGTGGAATCATGAGGTTGTACAAATGAAGAGACTATTCAAGGTATGCTTCTCAACAATAAGCAAATACATATTGATTTTATTGAATGTAATTCTCTGGTCACACAGGGACGTTCTTTTTATTTTCCAGGTAACTGGTCTGACAAAAATGCAGAAACTAATGAAAATATAACATCTATGCCTTCTTAGTTTGCTAATCTTATTGTAAATAGCCATTTTAATTTTTCTTAAATTCACTCCAGTCCTGACTAAATCAACATGCAGGACAAACTAGATATGGTTTTGCAAGAGATGCAGACAAATTACAAAAGAAAATAAATGGAGTAACACACTTTAAAGGAAGTTTGTAAATAGTTCAGAAAATTTGACATATATAATGGGGTAGAATTGTTGTAATTATGACTGGTTAATTCATAATAGATACCCTCTACTGTGTTACTTTCAAGATGATACGCAAAGATTAGGAAATTAACAAGCAAAGTGAAGATAATATGCATAATCTTTATACTTTGAGATTTATGCCTGCTTCTTGATACACAATCTTCTTCTTCTTCTTTCAGCTTTTCCCAGTTAGGGGTCACCACAGCTGATCACCTGTCTGCTCATGATTGGCAGTAGAGTTTTACAATGTCGAGTTGCCAGCCCGGCGCCCAACCTTCCACGGAAGGCACACACACACACACACACACACACACACACACACACACACACACACACACACACACACACACACACACACACACACACACACACACACACCTAGGGCCAATTTAGAGTGTCCAATCCACATACAGCATGTCTTTTGGATGTGGGAGGAAACCGGAGCACCCGGAGGAAACCCACGTGACCACAGGGAGGACATGCAGACTCCACACAGAAGGGACCCCAGCCGAGGATCGAACCAGAGAACTTCTTGATACACGATAAGGTATGTAAATATTAAATCAAACTATATTTCTTATATACATTGTAATAGGAGAACCAGCACAATCTCACTCGGAATGTATAGAGCACCATTCCTGCGTGCGAGTATAGCATTGGAATCTTCTGGAATTATAGTATTTAAGGCTACAGACTGCATGTAAGGATATAAAAAAATGTAATTTGTGCATATGAGCCCTCTGCATGTAAGTAAATGAGAATTAGCAGGGTAGGCTAATAATAAATGGAAGCTGACTCATGGATGAATAAGGTAAAATTGATCAATATCTATAGCATGTGAAGCTTACTGGTATGTACTAATCCGGGAGTACCACTGGGACAGCATGGAGAGTGAGTGAATTTGTGTATGAGCGACCATGGAAAATTAAACTTAACATACTTGTAGTTTGTGAAACTCATCAAACAAACAGCTGCTGAATGAATGCTAACACAATTGGTACAGAGTCTATATAAAGCACGTGCTGTAAGAGTTTTTGAACCATAATTGCACCAAATCATGATGTAAAGGCTGGTACAGTTGACAAAAAATATGATGTTTGTTTTAATAGCCATGCTTTTTAACTTTCTCATGTTTTTTATGTACAATGTTAAACTAACAATAGCAGGTAGGACTTATAATATGGCTTTATTATAATATTATTACATTAGAAGTTAGAACTCTCATGCTTATGGAGGATTAAAAACTGCACATGAGGCATAACAGTTTATGTCTAATTATAATAAAAGACTAAAGGGAAAAAACTATACCTGATTGGCGGGGGGGGTGTGAAATGAGCTTGCTACTAGCTTACATTGCAAATGAAGTGAAGAGGAATGATCCATACTAGGCATAAGCAAAAAAAAAAAAAAAATTGCCAGAGGGGTAATGCTGCACCAAGGGACCAGTCCAAAAAAACCCAGACTGGGGGGGGGCAAGACCAATACGGGGAACAAACAAGGGAAACAAGAAATGTAGGAGACAAAAAGCAAGTACAAAATGCTGTTTCCTGGAATGTGACGGGATATGTATTTATTTTTGTTGACCACATTAGTCCTAGTAGGTTAGTAACCTATTTCTGAGAAGAATATTTTAACTTCTTGTGTGAGAAACAACACACTGAGGAATATAGGCAGCCTGTTATGCAATGTTTGCAAATAAGGTATTAGCTGTGGGAATAGAACCCTAAGCCTTTAGCACCAAAGGCAAGTGTGCTATCTGTTGTGCAACTGACACTGCTATTCTCACTCCTTTAAATGCAAGTCATCCTTTCAGAAGCTAAATGTTCAGCGGCACAAATAGTGCTACTAAAAAGGATAAAACTGAAGGTAAGAGAGGCATGGGAGCAAAAACAACAGGTATATACCAAAAGAGTAACAGACCATAAGGCTGGAGGAGGATAAAAAGGAGTAATAATTATGTTTCACAAGAGTGTAAAAACCACAACTGAAATGTAAAATAAGTGCCGTAGGGAGATGGATAAAATGGAAAAACATAACTAAGAAGAACAAAATTATGATTGCTAATATCTATGCTCCATATGCAGATGATCCAATGTGTGTTGATTATTTCTTTAATTCTTGTTATGAAATATTGGAAGAAGGAGATATACAAATAATGGAGGCAGATTCCAATGTTATCCTGAAACCTGAATTAGACAGGTTAAATAGGGAAAAAGAATGCAATACCAAAGTCCAGATTTGGTTAAAAGAATGGCTAAGAAAATATGATTTAATAGACATTAAGGAGAGAAATGAAAGGCGGAAGATAGCATATACTTATTCATGGACAGAAGGTACACAAGACAGTAGACTGGAGTGTTTCCTAATAGGTAATAGAGACAGGGCAAAACTGATACAGGCAGATAGTTATTTATTTATTTAAGTTTGATGACCGGGGAAGTCCACTGGGCCATAGAGAGCCCGTTTTCAGTGGAGGCCCGGGAGAAAAGCTCCAAGACATTACATTTTACATGTTACAATAGAAAAACAATAGTTCAAACAGAAAGGTTAAACATTAAGTTATAAGACCTTAGTAGATTAACATTTAAATCATATAGCTGCTAGCACTCAATAGGAAAGGTGAACCTTGTGCATGGAGGAAGTATCAGTATATTTATTTGGAAAGTATAGTAAATCAGATAGAAGAGAGATTTTGGTCATATTTTGGTCATATATATTTCAGATCATGGTCCTGTACTCTTAGCAATGGCAATACATCAAAATCAGAAAAGAAAAGGCAAATAGAAATGGGCTTGGTACAAATAGAAAACAAAGGAACAGTAGGAAAAGCTATGAGAAGAGATACATCAAGTGATGAGACAATGAACCTAGAAAATAAAGCATATGTAATTAATGGTGGGAAAGGGATTAAGGTGGCACTAAGGGCTCACTTAATGGCAGAAGAAAGATGTAACAGATGAATACAACCAAATAAAGCACAGGAAAAGGAATGTAGATTAAAAGATCTACAGGATTTGCTTCCAAGAATAAACACTGATAGAGCCTTTTGCTGTGGTAGCATTGTTGCCTCACAGTAAGACGCTGTCCGGTTCGATTCTCAGCTAGAGCGTCTTCTGCAAGGAGACATGCTTGAATGGGTGTACCTTTGTTGAAGGTTGTGCATCAGGGCTGGTAACTCGGCATGTAAAAATCAACTACCAATCATTAGCGGACCAGAGTTCCGCTGTGGCGACCCCTAACCGGCAAAAAGCCGAAAGACGCAACAAGCAAGAGCCTTTCTGCTGAAAGAGATACAGATTTTGAAGAGAGAACTGGAACAGCTAACTCCAAGACAAGCAGTGATGCAATGTACTGTATAATCAAAAACAATTTCTGATGGATACAAGGAGAGGGGAGTGCAAACCACTGCATGGGCATAAAAAAGACTAATGCATTGAGTAGTATGTGGGCTGTATAAAAAACAGTAAAGGTCTGAGCTCTCCAGAGTTAGCAAGGGAAGCCTTTAAGGTTTACTTTGAAATATTTATAAAAAGCTGAAGGGGTAAGTTAGATACAGGAATAGTTATAAAATGCAGAAACTGGTAGTCTGGTAAGTGAGAAAAATAAAGATAAATTAAACAGATTTGTCAGATTATGAGATGTGCAGATATCTATACAAAATATCAAGAGAGGTAAGATTCCAAGACTGGACTGATTCCTTCATGAATGTTATAGTTGTGGAAATTAAGTAGTGGTAAGTATACTAATGGACCACTATGAATTAATTTGGAAGCAACACAAATCTCAGACAGTGTGAAACGTGTTAGCATAATAGTTATACAGAAGAGCAGGGAAGACAGAACAGACTTGGCCAATTAGATAGGTTGATACTGCCTTTGAATTTAGATACAAACATTGAATTTAGATACAAATGTTCTAGCCAGAGATTGGACAAAATCCTGGCCAAAATACTGAGACTAAAACAAACTGGATTTATGAAAGATAGACAGAGCATAGATAATTGGTGGAATCTAGCTGTTTTTAGTATACCACCAAACAGAACATAGGAAAGCAGGGATAGTGCTGTTTGACATTAAAAAAAACTTTCGATACAGTCACTAGGGAGTTCTTATTTGCAGTACTACAGAGAAGATGCCTAGGAGAGGTGTTTGCCAAATGGATAAAGATGTTATGTGAAAATCCTACCTTTAACATAGTATTAAATAATAGAATATCCAGACTTGGGAGACCATATTGAGGAAAAACACAGGGATGTTCATTTCCCCAGGGCTATTTGTACCAGTGATGGAAGAATTGGCTATGCAAATCCATGAAGTTTTAGAAGACAGACAACAAACATATGTTAAAGTCATGTTTCTGCTAAATGCTGTTGATTGTATCCTGATGGCAGAAGATATACATACATTCACACATACATACATACATACATAAATGCATAACACCAATATTTCAAGCATGGCATTAATGCCCTTCTAGCCTGCCAATATATCAAAACAGTTTTTCCCATAATAAGTGTCCAAACTATTCTTAAAAATTTCTACACTAATGCTTGCTTTAATGCAATTTGGTAGTCTGTTCTGTGCATCACTGCTCTCTCGGGGAGCCAATTAGTACACCTCTCATTTCTATAGAATCTTCTACAGAGGTTGTCTGATGATTCTCTACTACTTTTTGATAACCCCAAACATTCCCAGAGGTAGTTGTCTCTAAATGTCCTATATACCTGAATAACATCTCCTCTTAATATTTATATGAGACACTGTACAAGTTCAGATATTTTTGTCTTTCATAATAACTCAAATTTTCACATCCATGCTGCCCTTGGCATATTATTGCTGTACTCTTTCCAGTTTACTCATGCTTGTTTTCTTATAAGGTTTCCATATTGTTATTCTATACTCAAGTCTGGGTCTAATGTAATCAACAAACAATGCCGTCATCATTTTTGACATTATAGACTTCATAAATCTTTTTATACAACCTATAGTTCTATAACTATCATTAACCAATTGGTTGATAAGATTAGAAAAACTCAAGGCTGGATCAACCCCTGTACCCTGGCCCTTAAACCAATTTACAGTTTCAATCACGGTTTGCTGTATTAAATATTCACCTTTTAATTTATGTTTCCCAAATGTCATATGCTTAGTTTTTGACGTATTTATAAGCATTATTATTCTCCTGACTCCAAATGATCAATTTAGTCAAGTTCTTTTGCAGTATGCCATATTTGTAGCACATGTAATCAGTTTACCCAGTTTCAGGTCATCTGCATACAGACTGTAGAACACCTCAGATGAAAAAGATAGGTCTGAAAGATACAATCCAAACAAGTAAGAGCCTAGGACAGAACCCTGCGAGACACTCTAACAGTAACCAGAATTTCACCTGTCCAATTATTGTATGATGCTGGCCACATCCTATTTGTAAGCCGTGCAGCTATCCATTTTATCAAAAATAAATCAATACCTAGTTGTTCTAATTTAGTGGTCAGTGTTTTGTGTATGATTGTGTCAAATGCTGAAGTTAAATCTATATAAATGACATCACATCACAATTTTTCATTCAGACCTGTTATTATATTGTTATAGAACATCATTTTACAGGTGGTGATAGATCTATTTTCAACATATGCATGCTGATATATGGTTTTAAGTCCCAACCTTTCCAATTCTGACAATAACTTATCCAATATTGCCTTTTCCATTATTTTTGCACAACGTGAAAACAGACTTAAGGGTCTGTATGACTCTGGGTTTGTCCTACTCCCCTTTTCCTTAAATACAGGTTTAATAAGTGCATGTCTCCAGTCTTGAGGAATCCCCCATATATATGCGACCTAGCAAATAACAGATTTAATGATACTGTAAGTTCTTGCTGAAGTGTTCTCAAGTGATAATTACTAATTCTGTCTCCTTCCAGTGCTTTGTCTGGATCCAGTTCGCATAGTTCTTTTTCAATATAATCTAATTTGATTTCAGTATTTGAGGTTACCTGGATGTCACTAGAGCAATTTATCACCCCCATTGTGGAGCCAAACTGTTTTGCATAAGATTTTGTAAATATATCTATAATCTGTTGTGTAAGAATACATTTTAGAATCTACACACAGTTTATCAATTTGTATGCCTTTACTCCTACCACATCTTATTTATTTATAAAATGTTTTCCCTGTTGTGTTTAATATCTTTATATAAATTTTCTTCAAATTTTTCTTGAACTTATCTCACACTATGCTTAATTTGTTTGTCCAGCTTGCTTATTTCAGTTTTCAAAGTAGTAGCTCGATCTCTTTTCCATTTCTTATATCTTTTGTCTTTCACCTTAATTGGGTATCTTGTTGTTATGGAAATATATCCCCCTGGCATTCTATTCTTATATCCTAAAGTTAAACATTTTTTAGACTTTTTTTGCATGTAAACAATTTCTCTTTCTAAACCAAAAATTTATTGCACTAATTGTGCTGTGAGATTCACAGTTAATCATAACTGATAGTACAGAAAATTGATTCAGCAACAATATTCTTTAATTTATCCAAATGCAGCAAACCTGTAGGACAGTATATTTAAGGGAAGGGTGTGGGGTGAATTTCCACACAAAAGAATGATTAAAAAATATGATTTTGCAAGTATGTGGAAATTCAAATAGACAGTTTGCCTTACCCTTCTGGGATTTGCAGAGCAGGTATTCAGAACACCAGTATCATTTCAGACGCTTTGTGTTTGCTGTATTCTGTTAAGAAAGTTGTATTTGCAGCTGTACAGACACCTGGTGCAGTGATAGCATTGTTGCCTCACAGCAAGAAGTTCTCCCATTCGATTCTCGGTTGTTGCCTCACAGCAAGAGGTTCTTCCATTCGATTCTCCGCTGGAGCGCCTTCTGTGTGGAGTCTGCATGTCCTCCCCGCGGACGAGTGGCATTCGAAAGACATGCGTAGAATGGCAGTGTCTTCGCTGAAGGTTGGATGTTGAGCTGGCACCACAGCACCTGTAAAAAATCTGCTGCCAATCATTAGCGGACCGGAGTTCCGCTTTGGCGACGCCTAACCGGGAAAAGCCAAAAGAAGAAGAAGAACAAGAACAGATACCTCTGGGTGCTGTGAAAAGACATTTTTGTGTGCATCCAGAAACTGACTGCTGTTTCTTTCACGAGGCAAAATTTTTTTTGTTAAAAGACACACCCTCATCTGTCTATCAGTAGTTTGTGGGTCCGATCCTTGGTATATTCTTAGAGCCTCACTTGGTACTTAATTATAAATACATATGTACTTCTGTACTAGAGGACTGTAGGTTCATGGGCTGTTTGGGTCTACTTTGTTTCATTGAATGTCATTTCACTGAATTTCATTTCACCCCGACCACTTTGCTGAAAACTTAAATTACTGAAAACACATATCACTGAATCTCATTTCACTGAACTGCAGTTAGTATATATGGGACTGTGTAGAGTACTGTAAGGCAAGTAAAAGGTATATGTCCTTTTTCTCCACTGTAGTGCAATCCTGGAGTTAGTATATATAGTTTTTCTTCTGGAGAGAGTTAGTCATTGGTGTTGTAACTATGCATGTCTATTGTTTAAAATGTATTGTTTCAACGTTTTTGGTAAAATACAATATAAAACACCCAATGCACAATTTATTGCACAAATTGAAATAGCACATTCCTTCTGTATTTTTTTCACTGCATGGATCACTACAATTAGTTTTACATAGTGACTGTTTTGCTTCCATATAATCTGTAATTAATCTTCTATGCATTGGTTTAGATTTCAGTTTGGCAGAATTATCTTTCTGCAAATTAACCTTTATAACCCCATAATCATATCACATCCCATAATGCACATCAATGGTGGTAAAACTTAACATGAAGAAACAGTAATTTCTATAGGAACTTGAACAATGTCTAGTATGTTCCTTAACCTTTTTTTTACAGTTTGAAGCAATTGTTGTTCCTGAACATGCATCGTGAATAATTTCCTTACTAATTTTGTTGACTCCATATTATTTTAATGTATTTCTGATAAATTTAAGTCCTCAGCCACTATTATTCTTCCCTCTTGTGTTTCATGCAAGAAATATATGCATTCCTCTAGGTTATCAGCACTTGACTTTGGTAGTCTACACACTCCAACAATTGTTAAATGTTCTCAGGGCTGTCTTTATTGTCACAGTTACACAATCTATGGTATTGGTGTCATAACTGAACATGTAATAATCATAGATCTCGTAACTCTCTTTAATCTGATCATAACATCTGCACCTGATTTTTTTGTTAGAATGTCTGTTACAGTAAAAACATTTATAGCTTGACAGAGCTGGTTTCCAGTCATTGTTCTTTAACCATGTTTCATAAATAATAACTATCAATCTTGTGAGAACGTATCAAATTTTCCAATTAAAAAAAAAAAACTTTACTATTAATGGTGTTTGCATTAGCAACCATCAGAAATGCATCAGATGTTGCTATCTGTGAAGTGATTTTGACCTGTTAAAAATCCTGCCTTGTGTTTGTCATATTTTGCAAAACAACTGCTGCAAAAATTATGTTCCCTGATCCTGACAAATGCATGCCATCCTGTCTGAACATGTGTGCACATAATTAAGATTTCATGCTCTACATATTTCTATTTTTTAAAATGGGATATTTTTTTCATGTAGATATTTATCCCAACAATATTTTCATTCACGTTGACCTGACTCTCCTTTCTATATGTGATTTGTGAAAAATATGTCCTAATGCCATTACATGCTATATTATCTAAGAGGCGTGTTAGTTCCCTACTAACAGTCAGATAGTCGCTGCGGATGAGATCATTTGAACCGACATGAATAAAAACAAATTTGTAGTTTCTTACATTAAGGCATTCTGAAACTTGTCTCATGTCCTCCATTTTTGCTGCTGGCAAGCATACATTGTTTGATGGTCATTATCATCTCTACAAATGTAAGTATCAGTTCCTCTAATAACTGAATCTCCAATTGCAAGAATATCTTTTCTGAGCAGATCTGAAGAATCTTCAACTTCTAATTCAATAATATCAGCTCTATCAATTGTTACAAAGGTATGATCTTCCTCACCATTAGTCTTATAGGCCAAACGTTACCATGAGTTCTGGACATAGGGTTGAATTAAACAGTAATAAAACAATATTGGTTAGAGGAGTAGAAGATAAAGCAGGAGGTGTAACAAAAAGACACAAAGGAAACAGAATGTGCCACATACCTTGGATTAGAAGTAGGATACACATGTAAGAAATCTAGAGAACTTATATGAAAAGATAAATGCATTGTTAAAGAAGGATGACCATGGTGGTAAGATAAAGGCTATTCAGACTATTAGCCTTCCTCATATAATCCAGGTAATCAGACACATACCAATGAGACATGACCACCCACCAGTAGAGAAGATATAAAGTTCATTTGAGGAGTATGTAGATGAGGCACACAAACATAAAATCTCTAGATCCCTAGACAGGAACTGTTAACACTGGCAGCTGGGGTGGGGGGGTGGGGGGTGAGGACTGATACATATCCCATCTCGGTTTCTGAAATTTAACTTGCCATAATGGATCAGACTTCATGAAGAGAGCATGAAGGCTGAAATATGGGATAAAAGGGAGCTGTCTTCATACAGAGAACATATTTGTTGAAGTTTAAGATGGAACTGAAAGAGAGGACTAAAGCAGCTAGGAGACATGATGTGGACATCATCTCTATATAAGAGGATTTGGGACCAGTTAGATATTAAAAATGTAGGACACACACAAATATAAGCAAAATGTGAAGAAGTAGCAATAACTAGATAGAAGCAACCAGTCACGACTGACAGTCTAAATGACAATGATATAGAATTAAAGGTAAAACGACTATGTATGATAAACTAAAAAAACAATTTCAGTCAGAGTTGAACATTTTGAAATGTTCAACATACTGATAAAAATTTAAGGTACCCTAATCCTATGCTGGAAAGAAATAACAGGGAAGCTGAGTGAAAAAACAAGTCAGTAATAAACAAGGAGGAGAAAGTCTGATATATAAAGATATCAGAGCGGTACACTGGTAGCGTTGTTGCCTCACAGCAAGAGGTTCTCCTGTTCAATTCACAGCTGGAGTGCCTTCTGTATGGAGTCTGCATGTCCTTCCCAATGTAAAAATTTACTGCCAATCATTAGCGGACCTGAGTTCTGCTGTGGAGACCCCTAACCAGGAAAAGCCAAAAAGACAAACAGCAACAACTGCATACAAGTAAAAAAAGAAGAGCTAGGCTAGGCTTGAAATGATATGGATAGCTACAAAAAATGTACAACTGGGAAAAACACATGAGGAAAGGACTCAGGGTTGGGGAAATACTCATCTCCTTAGGAAATGGCCATATTTACAGAAGCAACAGGTGAGAATATTATGCTTATGGTATAACACACCAAGTGAAATCAGGCATGAAAGGAGAGGTGAAAATAAAATGTTGGAGATACAAATTATATAAGGCAGGACTGATACATAAGTACTGGGAATGGCAGAGAACACAGTACAGTTGTTAACAAGCGATGAAAGGGTGGAAAGAAAGTTTTCATAAGCCCATAATATGGACATGGGAAGCCCTAGGTCTGGAAATCAAAAAAGAGGAGCTAAGATGGTAAAGAGTACAGCTTATGAGATTAATGCTAGTGTTTGTTCCAAAAACAGTACTTGCTTGGGAATGGAAAACAACATGCACTACTAGACTGTGAAGTTTATTTGTAGAAGATCTAAAACTAATAAGATAAGTAGAGTATTATTATAAAATTAATGATAGAAAGAAATCAAAAAAATTGAAATCTTGTAACACAATTCTACTAGAATTTGAGTAAAACCAGAAAATATTAAGATCAAATGGACATTTGAAGGGACTTGAAAAATATAAATCTGGAGA
The DNA here is from genome assembly GCF_019279795.1 of Protopterus annectens. Classification (NCBI taxonomy): domain Eukaryota; kingdom Metazoa; phylum Chordata; order Ceratodontiformes; family Protopteridae; genus Protopterus; species Protopterus annectens. The sequence continues at coordinate 1,367,716,421 of NC_056731.1, forward strand.
CTGTAGAGAAGCTGAAGGTAGTACTGAAGTCTTGGTCTTATGGAAATATGTATATATGTTTCCTTCATCAAAACAGAAGAGATTTATGTAAGGGTGTACATGACGAATGAAAATATAACTGTTGCAATTGTCTTTTTGATTATCAATGTTGCTCTGCTATATTAATCACTATATAATATATATATATATATATATATATATATATATATATATATATATATATATATATATATATATATATATATATATATATATATATATATATATATATATATATATATAAGTGAAGTTATGTTATTTGGTTCATAGGTGTGTATTAGGCTAATGGCCCTGGGTCCTTTACAAGCCTAGCTATAGGACTACCCTGGCATAGTGCCACCCAACCTTAGCTCCCAGTGCCTCTGTCAAGTAGAGCCACTGGAGTTATCCCCGGGGTGAATTTTCTATTTCCCATCCACTCATCAAGATTTCTCTTGAAGAGGGTCAATGATGTGCTCTGCTTGACATGTATGGGAAGTCTATTCCAGAGCATGGGCAGTCTGTGGGTTATGAACATGTCCCTCCAGCATGTTCTGTTAATTATGGTAATGAGGTTGAGGTCTTTGGAGTGTGTGGTGTGAAGGGATTGGGATTTCTTTACATGTAGCATTTCGAACAGAGCTGGGTCAGACATGGCTTTGTAAGTCAAGCAGAGATTGCCTCAAAGTAGGCAATATGAGATAGAGAATAGTTGGTGGTTTTTTGAGTCTGTCCATATAGGACAAGTGTTTAAGGCCTAGGATCATCTTTGTGAGGTACTTTTGCGGCCTCTCCAGTTGTTGCAGGTGTCTAGTGAGGTACATGCCAAATGGGACATTGTACTTGATAATTGGCCTAATGAGGGAAGAGTAGAGGGAGACAATGACCTCTTTCTTCCTGGATGCAAAACCCTTAGTAATGAGATGTGCTACATAGAAGGACATTCTGACCACAGTGGCAATGTGGTGATCAAAAGAGAGGTTGCTGTCAGCCTGTGTTCCCAGTTCTCTTATAATGCCTTCTGTGTTCAGTGGACTACCATCAATGTGGTAATTCATGGGAACTGGGTTTTTCCCAAAGAGGATGACAACACATTTTTTGGCATTGAGCTTAAGGCCATGGTTCTGACACCAGTCATTGATCTCAGTGAGGCCATTCTTTAGGATGTCAGCATCACTTGGGGAGTTAATAATAGCTCCCAACTTGCAGTTGTGTGCAAACGTTGACAGCCAGAGCCCCTTCATGTTGGTCTGGACTTCAGAGAAGTAGATACCAAACAGGAGAGGACCCAGGACCAAACCCTGTGGGACTCTACTCATGACTAGGCAGTTTGACTTGAAGTCACCTACTTTCACACTGTGGTTTCTATCTGTGAGCCAGTTTGCAACCCACCTAGTGATATAGGAGTTGATGCCTAGCTTAGTGAGTTTTTCTATGATTCCTGAATGGGGAATGGTATCAAAAGCCTTGGCCAGATCAAGGTAGGCTGTATGAACCACCTTGCCTTCATCCACAGCTCTGGTGACTGACTCAAAGAAGTCAACCAAGTTGAGCAGGCATGATCTACCCTTCACAAAACCAAACTGTGTGGGATCCAGAGTTTGGAGAGTCCCTATATCCTTGTTTATTAGGTCCATGATGATGCATTCCATAGCTTTGCATATCAGGCTTGTCAGGCTAATGGAGCGATAGTTCACAGGGTCTGTAGTCGCTCCTCCTTTGTGGAGAGGGATGACTGTAGCAGTGTGCCATTCAGTAGGGACAAAGCCTGAGGTGAGGCTGTGATTGAACAGGGCATGCAGGTGAGGTGCCAGTTCACTTTGTCAAGTAGAGCCACTGGAGTAATCCCTGGGGTAAATTTTCTGCTTCCCATCCACTCATCAAGATTTCTCTTGAAGCGGGTCAATGACATGCTCTGCTTGACATGTATGGGAAGTCTAGTCCATAGCATGGGCAGTCTCTGGGTTATGAACCTATCCCTCCAGCATGTTCTGTTAATTGTGGTAATGAGGTTGAGGTCTTTGGAGTGTGTGGTGTGGAGGATTTGTGATTTCTTTAGATGTAGCATTTCTAACAGAGCTGGATCAGACATGGCTTTGTAAGTCAAGCAGAGGTTGCCTCTAAGTAGGCAATATGAGACAGAGAATAGTTGGAGTTTTTTGAGTCTGTCCATATAGGACAAGAGTTTAAAGCCTAGGATCCTCTTTGTGAGGTACTTTTGCAGCCTCTCCAGTTGTTGCAGGTGTCAAGTGAGGTACTTGCCAAATGGGGCATTGTACTTGATGATTGGCCTAATGAGGGAAGAGTAGAGGGAGACAATGACCTCTTTCTTCCTGGATGCAAAACCCTTAGTAATGAGATGTGCCATACAGAAGGACATTCTGACCACAGTGGCAATGTGGCGATGAAAAGAGAGGTTGCTGTCAACCTGTGTTCCCAGATCTCTTATAACGCCTTCTGTGTTCAGTGAACTACCATCAATGTGGTAATTCATGGGAACTGGGTTTTTCCCAAAGAGGATGACAACACATTTTTTTGGCATTGAGCTTAAGGCCATGGTTCTGACACCAGTCATTGGTCTCAATAAGGCCATTCTTTAGGATGTCAACATCACTTGGGGAGTTAATAATAGCTCAAAACTTGCAGTTGTCTGGGAACTTTGTCAGCCAGAGTCCCTTCATGTTGGTCTGGACTTCAGAGAAGTAGATACCAAACAAGAGAGGACCCAGGACCAAACCCTGTGAGACTCCACTTGTGACTAGTCAACAGTCTGACTTGGAGTCACCTACATTCACAATGTGGTTTCTATCTGTGAGCCAGTTTGCAACCCACCTAGTGATATAGGGGTTGATGCCTAGTTTAGTGAGTTTTTCTATGATTCCTGAGTGAGGAATGGTATCAAAAGCCTTGGCCAGATCAAGGTAGGCTGTATGAATCGCATTGCCTTCATCCACAGCTCTGGTGACTGACTCAAAGAAGTCAATCAAGTTGAGCAGGCATGATCTACCCTTCACAAAACCAAATTGTGTGGGATCCAGAGGTTGGAGATTCCCTATATCCTTGTTTATTAGGTCCATGATGATGCATTCCATAGCTTTGCATATCAGGCTTCTCAGGCTAATGAGGCGGTAGTTCTCAGGGTCTGTAGTCGCTTCTCCTTTGTGGAGAGGGATGACTGTAGCAGTATGCCATTCGGTAGTGACAAAGCCTGAGGTGAGGCTGTGACTGAACAGGGCACACAGATGAGGTGCCAATTCACTCTGTAGTTCATGTACAACACAGCCAGGGATATTGTCAGGTCCCATAGAAACTGTATTCATGGCCTTGGATAGTGCTGTTTTAATCTGTGTAGCAGTAATACTAGGTGCCTGGCAATCTACTGGTATTGTGATTGGTCCTTTGGGGGGAGAGGGGTAAAGTTGGCACTGAATCTGTCAGCCAGCATACTGGCAATATCTGTTGGCTCAGTATGGGAGGTATCATTGTGCAGTAGCTCAGAGAAAATCTGGGTATTGCCATGGAGATTCTTTACATAACTATAGAAGGCCTTGTGGTTGTCTTTACTATCTGCAATTCTGTTTTCATAACTAGCTTTAGAGGATTTGATGAGGGATCTCAACTTTTTGTTGAGGCTGATAAGGGAGTTTTTCCAGTCTTGGGACTTCACCTTATTCTACATCAGTTTCCTCCTTCTGTTGTAGAGTTTGTTTATGGCAGGGGACTACCAGATTGAATTTGTTTTTTTTTTGGAGGAGAGCATCTTGGTTTTATCGGGTATGGCAAGATCCATGCATTTGTGTATGTGTTTATACAGTGCATTGGTGTATAATTCGGCAGTCATACAACTATTCTCCATTTGCATGGGTGCTGTGAAGTTAGTCACCTCAGTTTTTAGTATCCCAAAGTTAGCTTTGGAGAAGTTTGTCATGGTGGTTACCTTTGTGGGGGTGGGGGTGTGGGAGGGATATGGATTTCCAAGGTGATTAGTTTGTGATCAGATCTAGCCAGGGAGGAGCTGAGTACTGGCGTAGAGCAATGGTCCACCATGTTAGTAATGACCAGGTCAAGGATGTTACCACCTCTAGTGGGGGTAAGAATGAACTGGTCCAGGGCATTGGAATTAATGAACTCTAGGAAATGTTGGGCAAGTGTATTGGTACATGAGTAGTTTTCCCAGTTAATGGAAGGGTAGTTGAAGTCGCCTAGTAAGAGAGTCTTGGGTTGAACCCTAATATTCTCCAGGGTGCTTAGGAACATGGACTGTGAATCTTGGGACATGGTTGGGGACCTATAGCAGGCTACGACGTGAATCACTGTCTTACCCAATGTTAGCTGCACCTGAAGTATCTCTGATGCGTTATGTTGGGCTACCAGTCTGGAGGTGTGCACATCTTTTATGAATATGGAAACATCACCGCCTTTGGAACTTTAGTCCAAGTTCTGGGGCTGAAAGGTGTGGAATGAGTTATAGCCTGGTAGTGCAGGGGTGCTTTCTGCTGCCTTGAACAGGTCTCTGTTAAAGCACAAATGTCGATGTTCTCCATTTTACGGAGTGCTTCGAGTGAGTGCATTTTGAGATTTAGACTTCTAGCATTGAGCAGCATGACCCTCAGATTGCATTTGCTTGTAGCTGTTATGGTGGTAATTTGGTCTTTGGGACACTGCCTAAAAAGGCACTTTGGGGTGGCAAGAGCCTTGGCCAGTATCCGGAAGCCCAGGGGTGACAGATGCAGGCCATCTCTGGCAAAGCATCAAGGTCTGTCAGTCATGTCATCCCAGGCAGACAGATACTGGATCCCCTTAGAATGACACCAGAAACTTAGCCGATTGTTTAAATCAATCATTTTCTACTTGTACTGTGGTATCATTCTTGGTAATGGTAGGATGCTGCTCAGGGGTAGGATCATACCCACCTGGGCTACATAATCCGAGAGCTCCTCCATGTCTCTTTTCATGTAGTCCAGGGAGGTACGTCTCAGATCATTCACACCCACATGTACAATGACAGAGTCATATTTGTACCTGTTGTTCAGGGACCTGAGTGCATGCGTTATGTGATGGATCCTGGTACCTGACAGGCAGCTGACTGTTACTTTCTCCTTATTCAACCTAGTGAGTGGGACATCAGTGTGCCTCACTATCGAGTCACCTATGACTAGTGTGTTGGGCATGCTGCTTTGCCTTAGGGGCTTTGGTTGAGTGGCACACTATTTAGGAGAGTTATGTGTCTCATGATTAGTGTTGTGTTGTGGTGGTCGAGTGCGGTTCTGCCTTGGAGGTTTCTGCTGCTTGGATAGATTTTTATTGAGAGCCTCCACAACGGTGGGTGTGTGGTTTGTGTTTTTATGTGAAGGTAGTACTGGTATGTGTTCTGGAGGGCTATGTGTTCCATATGGTGTGGTGCAAGTGTTGACCTTCTCTTCTTGACCAGCTATTCCGGTCTTGGCTGGAGAGTGCGTGGCTACCAATCTGGATATATAAGTGCATCTCTCGCAAGTCTGAGTGGTGGGAGGTAAGAGGAGAGGGTTGTCGGTGTACATGAGGCAGTTGCTACATTGCCTCAGGATGCCCAAGTTCACTAGGTTAATAGGAGAAAGCACAGGGAACTGACCTTTAGACATGCTTGGAGGGGTGGGCATTGATAGTAGGTACTGGATCTGTTTCCCTGTTGAACGTTTAGTGCTGGTAGCAATTTTTGTGTGCTACAATAATTGCTACAAGAAGTCTGGTAAAGTGCTAGACTAATAAGCTAATATAAGTGCAGAAGAGAAGAGAACTAGTAGATCTAAGGGACAAACTGAAGAGCAGACTCTGGCACTGCTCAGACGCTTACAAACAGTCCTGGATACAGCAAGTCTGTATCTGTACTTGACTAGTTACAGGAAAGGCAGGTAACAAGTGCAAACATGGGCTTTTAAACCAGAAAGTTGAGAGAGGTGGAAAAACTGCCCAAACTGCCAATAAACTACAAATTCTGGGCCAGAAACCATTCCTCTTGTGGTAGATAGGCTACCCAGTGCTTACCACTCCCACTGATAAGCTAGAAGGCTTCCCTCTAACACAGAAAGACTTGGGGGGGTGCAGAAGCTTACAAACAATCCTGGATACAGCAAATCTGTGTCTGGACTAGACTAGTTACAGGAAAGGGGGGAAATAAGTGCAAACATGGGCTTTTAAACCAGAAAGTTGAATGAGATGGAAAAAACTGCCCAAACGGTCAATACACCACAATTTCTGGGCCAGAAACCACTCCTCTTGTGGTAGATAGGCTACCTAGTGCTTACCACTCCCACTGATAAGCTAGAAGGCTGCCCTCCAACACAGAAAAGGCTTGGGAGCTCAGAAGCTTACAAACAGTCTTGGATACAGCAAATCTGTATCTGGACTAGACCAGTTACAGGAGAAGGGGGGAACAAGCTCAAATGCAGGTTTTTTAAATCAGAAAAGTTGAAAGAGATGGAAAAACTGCCCAAACTACCAACAACTACAATTTCAGGGCTAGAAACCACTCCTTATGTGGTAGATAGGCTACCTTGTGCTTACCACTCCCACAGATGAGCTAGAAGGCTTCCCTCCAACACAGAAAGGCTTGGGGGGGGGAGCTTAGGAGCTTACAGACAGTCCTGGATACAGCAAATCTGTATCTGGACTAGACTAGTTACAGGAAAGGCAGGAAACAAGCTTTGAATTTTTTTTTATTATTTTTATTATTATTGTTGAAGAAATCCATAAAAATGATATATTAAAAACATAGCTACCGCTTAACTTTTCTGATAACTCTTACACATGCCTGTAACGCACACAGAGATACCTTTCTAAAAGGATACAAGGCCTAAACAACATGTCCTGCATGGACCAACTCAAAGTCCCGTCACTATACTTGATATCTTACAGACTGCTAAGTCATGAACTGTGTCTGGTATACAAGACGTCCACTGACCCATTACTGATGGATTTACTGCATATCAGCAAGTCAAATGGCATTAGAAATAGTCAGCCTAGTGATCTAAACCTCTTCTGCAACATCAGTAGAATGGTTTAGAAGGATAGGTATATCTCGAAGAGGATACCACTGCTCTGGAACAGACTCCCCATCCACATAAAACAAAGTTCATCCCTGTCCATATTCAAGCACAACTTGGATCCATGGATGAGAAACAGAACATTTACCCCAAGACTTCCCCTGTACTACTAATGGACAGAGTCAACTCCTAAATGCTTTATCCCATGCATGGGTGCATTCAAATTAGCTATGGTATGATCCCAGTTATTTTCATTAGGGGTGATGTATTATTATTGATCATGGGATGGGTACGGCCAATCACCAACCAAATGGAATAGGTTAATTCAAGTACAAAAAGGGACATTGGCTAAGCTTAAAATGGCCCTCAAGGGCAGTTAGCTTAGTACTTACCTATGAACATACATATGTCTCCCATCCTAAAAACCTCCAGCAAGATCTCCTATCAAAACTTGAGTGTTATAACAAAACAGCAAGGTTTGCTGCCAACTATGGCAGCAGAACTCATAACTGCTTATCCTTAAAACAACTATAATGGCATGAATTACTACATCGTCTCACTATTGCTCGAGTATCAATCATCCAATTTGTCCATAAAATATTTAAATGCCTCAAAACTGTCCTGTCATGCTAAAGATAAGACAATATTACCTTACTAGCAGACTGTTGCACTCCACAAACCAACTTCTCTTAGCCATATCCAATTCCTGCAACAGAAATGGTTCAACACTGTATTCCAGTTTTGTCTGTGAGAAATGGAACTCTATCCCAGACCTCAACTGAAGAAAATCCAGCTTACATACCTTCAAATCTCAACTAAAACAACACATCTCCATCTTCTGGCTAAGCACCTGTGTGGCTTCAGGGTTAGAGAGACTTAACTCAGTAATTCCCTCCTTTTCCTTTACTTTGTTATAAACTTCCCATCTCTGTCTCATACTTCTTCCTTCAACTCTGTCTCCATCTGTCTCTTTTATCCTATTAGACGACCTCTGGAGATGTAATCATTTACTCTCTGATATTCAGTGTTTATATATCTCAGTTATTATATCCTGGATTCATTCTGGGAACCTGAATGATTACACTATAATTTCTAACTGCTATGTAATCAGTATGTAAGACAAGAACCTGTAATTTAACACTACTTATGATATTATTTCTGTTCCTTACAATGCTCCTGTGATTTAGAATTACTCTACATATCACAAATATGTATTCAATTGTTTTGTTTCATGCTATTCTTTGTATGTGTAATGTAAGGTCTGCATGTGCGATATAACATTTTGTGTTTTTCACTCAATGTATATGGGGCTTTTCTCCTTTGGCCTTTTTGGCTCTGCCAGACTTTCACAGTAAACAAAAGCACCAAGTGTCTTTGAAGGATTCTCCAAAAGTCAGAGTTGCTAGCACAGCTGTCCTGACATAGCATTGCTACTCACAAAGTGAAGACTGAAGTGAAGTGTGCATAAGTGAATTTATTCAAGACACACAGAACACAAAGGAACTTGCAAAATTTATGAAGGCCAATGAGGACAGGCCCTATACAGAAATGTTTAAATAACCTACCTTTGGGTTTTAATTTAACTACTGTAACTAATGTTTTAACTTACTACTGTAAAATTGATTGATATACTAATAACACATGATCTGTAGACTAATCTCGACCACAAAATGTTTACTGAAGAGAAAAAAAGGCTAAGAAATGAATACAAAATTAATAATGAAGCCAGACAATGCTATTACTTTGCAAGAATTGTGTATAGCGTTCTGTCTTACATACATTTTCACATCTGCAGGGCCCCAGATGTTCTTTTAGAATGACTAAGATTTAATGAGTTACTATTGATTCTATACTGCTGCTAATGAGTGACTACCGATTTTATACTGGTGCTAATGAGTGACTGCTGATTTTATACTGGTGCTAATGAGTGACTACCGATTTTATACTGCTGCTAATGAGTGACCACCAATTTTATACTGCTGCTAATGAGTGACTGCTGATTTTATACTGCTGCTAATGAGTTACTACTGATTTTATACTGCTGCTAATGAGTGACTACCGATTTTATACTGGTGCTAATGAGTGACTGCTGATTTTATACTGGTGCTAATGAGTGACTACCGATTTTATACTGCTGCTAACGAGTGACTACCAATTTTATACTGCTGCTAATGAGTGACTACTGATTTTATACTGCTGCTAATGAGTGACTACCAATTTTATGACTGCTGATTTTATTCTTCTGCTAATGAGTTACTACTGATTTTATACTGCTGCTAATGAGTGACTACCACTTTTATACTGCTGATTTTATACTGCTGCTAATGAGTAACTACTGATTTTATACTGCTGCTAATGAGTGACTACTGATTTTATACTGCTGACATGTGGAAGGAAGACTGACAGTCACAGTAATTTGCCTTGTCAGACAGAAAGCACACGGTTACATCTCAGGTCAGGAATATGGGAGTCAGTTCAGTGGAGAGGTCGGAAGTACCAGTTTGTGTACTCTGGGTAAGTTCAAATACTAATGTCTTATTGATGGCTAGATAGGAAGGAAATGTGAGTCAGCAATGGTGTGCAGGATTTGTGCCTTGGCATCTAAAATCAAGGGACTGGTGGAGCTTACAAACTATGCCTGTCTCCCAGCCATAACTCTTAACTGTCCAGATTTTTGCACACTGTCCAGATCATTTGCTCCATATTTTTGGTTTTTTCCTCATAAAATATATGTTTTTGAGTAAACCATTCAGGTTTGAATTTATTAAATTATGAGAGACTTTTGAGTTTCAGACTTCAACCTTCTGGAAAAAGCATATCACTACAAAATCTATTATTATATCAGCTTTTGAAGCGTATAAGAGTAATATTTAAAAACAATCCAGATTTTTGGGTCTTTCTTTCCCCATTATTTTTGGCTTTGCACTAACAGTTTGAGAGGAAAGTCCAGCTCTAGCAGATGGCATCAGATCATGTCTGTGGGGCTATATGTGTATGCCTATGGCATGGGATTGCATACCAAAGTTATACTTATTTAAGGAAAATGGGGGAAATGCATAAAAGGCCCTTAAGAGAAAAAGAAAAGATAAAATGCGTGTTGATTTAGTTAGAAGGCACAACAGAGAGCCCATTTCCTGAGGATCCTCAGGAAAAACAACCTGCAGGAGAAGCTACTGGAGTATTTCTACTGCTGTTTTATTGAAAGTGTGCTGACATGCTGCATTTCCACATGGTATGCCAACAGCTTGGTGGCAGACAGGAAGACCCTTCAAAGGATCATAAACTCTTCGCAGAAAATCACTGGCTGCTCACTGCCATTTTGGAGGAACTCTTCAGCTCTCCCTGTCTCAGCAGGGCAACCAACATCTTGAAAGACCCTTCTCACCCTGGATATCACCTGTTTGAGCTACTGCCTTCTGGCAGATAGTTCTGGTCCATTCTATCTTGGACAAACAGACTTAAGAACAGTTTCTATCCCAGGGCCATATGTGAACTGAACAATGCTAAATACTCACATCGAGTACAGATAATAGGCATTTGCACTATAAGGTATATGTTTACATTCCTGTGCACCTTACTTTATTCCTTATATGTGCAATATACCCAAGTGCAATAACCTAGTTCTTTACTGCAATGCATTATATTGTAATGTTTGGTATTGTATTGTATTGTACTCTCCTATTTATTCTTGTTCATTGTATGTGAATGCACCTTATGAGGATTGCTACAAATTTTGTTGTACTTGTTCATTGACAATAAAGTAATCTTATCTTATCTTAGAAGACAGGCAAAAAGCAATGGGACTATGAAGAGGAAAAAGAAAATTAGTTAAAAGTTAGGGAACATTTATAAATCTGAAAAAAATATCTAAAACAATTACAATGCTATCAGAATAATGTATGCAAATGAGGACTCATACAAGATATTTTTCCTGATGTCCATTCTGAATTATACTATACAGCACCAATGCTTGAAGAAAGAAAAGCTCGGGACAGTTAGATTAACAACAGCAAGCCATAAGTCCAGAGTGCATTAACATTAAATTCCTAGAAGTAGTATTTTATTGAGAAAGCCTTTACTTGCTGAAATTACCTTGAAATCATATACCATGGGTCTCATATCACGTCTATGCTATCATTAACAATCTTGCCATTGCCACAATGCATACAATTTAGTACAGTGTATGGAATTATACAGTAGACTTCACAACCTGCATGCCTTGCAATGGAATATCTGCCACACAGCATCCCAGTCTGTCAGTGTGTAAAATACTGCCTTCTAGGTGACACTAACTCAGACAAAATTCCGTTTTTTTCCAAGGTGATGCAACCTTCAAGGTACTATATTTTGTGAACTGTGGTATAGGGATATAGCCCCTGGCCCCCCTCATCAGGGGATGCTAGCACATAGCTCCCTGCAAAAAAACTTTTTTCTGTCTGTTTCCATTTTGTGTCAGTCTTATTGGGAAATGGGCACTGTGGTTGGCAGGCTGGGCCCTGTCAATTTGATCCTCATTAATATAAGACAGCCCTTATACAACATATCAGAAAAGTTACCGCGGGGATAACTGGCTTGTGGCAGCTAAGTGTTCATAGCGACGTCTCTTTTTGATCCTTCGATGTTGGCTCTTCCTATCATTGTGAAGCAGAATTCACCTAGTATTGGATTGTTCACCCACTAATAGGGAATATGAGCTGGGTTTAGACCATCATGAGACATATTAGTTTTACCCTACTGATGATGTGTTGTTGTGGTAGTAATCCTGCTCGGTACGAGAGGAACTGCAAGTTCAGACATTTGGTGTATGTGCTTGGCTGAGGAGCCAATTGTGTGAAGCTACCATCTGTGGGATTATGACTGAATGCCTCTAAGTCAGAATCCTGCCTAAACATAGTGATACCTCAGCTCTGCAGATCTCCAGTTGGCCAGGGATAGCCAGCCTCGAGGTCAGTGAGGAGCACTGCTCGTCACTGGGTCAGAGTGCAGATGGAAGGGGGGGTGCCTCTCTCCAGCAGTGCACTGCACATTCATGGTGAATCAGGTGCTAAATCATTCATAGACGATCTGATGAATAGAACAGACAGGCAAACAAGAAGGATGCTTCATGCTCAGCAAATTATTTATAAAAATCAGTGCACACCAAGATTATATATTCCCCATTCTGCAGGAGGTATGGGCCTCCTTGAAATTGATTACATGTATAGATCTGTATAGATCTGCAATTGTGGGACTGCATACATATCTGCTGACCTCATAAGCCCAAACATAGTGAAAGTTTTGAAACATGACGAGAATAAATCTACGATGACTTCCATTCTTAGTCTAACAGAAGCATATTGGCGTCAAGTGAGAATGGAAATTAAACCAGAAATAGACAAAAACCAGGCAGCAACTGAATGTGCCAAAAAACAAAAGAAAGAATATAAGGTGAAGGATCAGATGAGAAGGCAAGAAATGTGGAAAATGCATAAATATAGTTGCAAGCATAGAAAACGCCTGGAGCAACCTCATGTTGCTCAGGACTGAATGTAGGAATGGTTAAGGATAGACAAATTCAAACCAGAGATGAAAGGTTAATATTGGCGGCTCAAGATAGTAGACTATGTACACATTGGTTTACAAAGTCCATTGAACATGTGGGAGAAAGAGACAAATTGGAAACAATTGCACACTTTGTTGCTGGTTGTGACATACTAATGGCAGAAGGACTGTATACTGAAAGGCAAGCATAATAATATTGAAGTAGCTGAAAAACACTGGAAACATGAGCCACAAAGCATCATAGAAAATGATGAAGTCTACATCACATGGGATCACGCATTACCAACAGTTCAAAAGATAGATGTGATAAAAACAGATATAGTGGTCCATGAAAAGAAGACAAAAGTAGCATTAATCATTGAAATCGCTACACTCAGTGACTACAGTGTCTTGCGTAGCGAGAGAGACACAGGGATAAAATATCAGCATTTGCAGAAAGAAATGAGAGCAATGTTGAAGAAAGATACCCATATAGTTCTAACAGCAGTAGGAGAAACGGGTCTTATAAAAAAGAATCTAAAATCATATTTAGATATGCTACTGATATATGGAACTCCGTATGAATTGTAGAAGGAGTCATTACTGGGTACACTGTTGGTGCTGCGAAGAGCACTTCTGGCTGACATCAAAGATTCAAACAAAACTAATTTCATTAGCTTTAATCATACTTTGACTTAGGAATGTGATACATTCTCATCATGGCATTAAAAACCCAAAAGATTTGGAGAAATTTAAAAAGGGCAAAAACATAAAGGCACCTTCCTTCACATTATTATTTTCAAACTGGGATCCATGGAAAAGGTTGGAGAAACAGGAAAATGCAGGTACAGTAAAAAAGAACTGGAAACAGTCACACATCTTGATGTTGGATGTAATACACTCATGGCAGAGGGCATGTATACTAAAAGGCACAATAATGTGGTAAGATTGCTACATTGGGGATTATGCAAACACGACAATATAGAAGTAGCTGAGAAGCATTGGAAACATGAACTACAAAGCATTACAAAGAATGATGAAGTGTATATCATGTGGAATTACCCATTATCAACAGTTCAAAAAATAGATGCAATAAAACCAGATGTAGAAGTCCATTAAAAAAAGAAAAAAGTAGCATTGATTATTGAAACTGCTGCATGCAATGATTACAAGGTCTTACATATAGGGAGACTCAAAGTCATAAAATATCAGGATTTACAGGCAGAAATGAGAGCAGTGTGGAAGAATAATACTTAGTTCCTATAATAGTAGGAGCATTGGGTCTTATAAACATGATTTACTGCTGTACTTAGATATGCTATCAATACATGTAACTATATATGAATTACTGAAGGAGGTAGTTCTTGTCACATTGAGGGTGCTAAGAAGTGTACTCTTAGCTAACATCAAAGACTGAAACAATACTAATTTCATGAACTATAACCATGCCCTGTCTTAGGAATGAGGTCCATTCCCATCTTGGTATTAGAAACCCAGAAATCTTGGAAAAATTAAATGTAGTGATCACTGTATTTTGTTATAGTCGTGTTTTCTGTGCAAACCAGAATTTCCACAAAAAAAAAAGAATGAATAAATGTATGGATAAGTAAATAAACACTTCCTTTGTAAAGCAGTAATGAATGTTATCAGCAGAACTGAACGAATGCATCCTCCTTTAAATAGACTTCTGCATTAGAACTTTTGTAATCAAGCTATCAGAATAGGGCATATGAGGCTTTTCCAGACAGAATACATTGAACTGAAGTTCAAAGATATGCAATAACTAATTTCCAAAATTTGTGCTGTTTATCTGAAAATAGGTATTAGCCTGTGTAGAAAATAAATTATGCACTGCTGTTATCAGCAAAAGCATACATAGTGCTGAATGATGCATTTTCTTTGCCTGCTATCACTTTGACAGATTATGCTGAGAACTACTTTTGCCTAAGCATGCTTGAAATTTTTCTGCAGACTATTCTTTATACATGATGTAGCAAATATGGCACATTATTTCAAGAAACATCAAACTTCAATCATTGTGGCACATGCCTAGCATACATAATTTTAAAGATGTAACTGTTCGCCACATCTGAATCCTTTAATATAGAAGTATGACCTTTGATATCACCTTGACAGAATAAATCTCAGTAAAGATGATCACTAGTGGTATCTGAATCTTCTTACGTCTATTAGAGAACTTTGAAAGTCCAGCAAAATAAATTACTGACATTACCAGCATAGTTGCATGCTATCTGCTCAGGCATAATGATTTAATATATTAGACTTAGTACATGCTGTTGTGTTTATTTCCAGTTGATCTCAAGTTCTCCATTCCATATCCCCTTTGATTGTACTTTGCACCACATAATACCAAATGGTAAATGCAATTTCATGTTATGAGTCTTCTTTTTCCCCAAAAGGCGTAACAGAATAAAAAATAAACACGGTTTATAATTAGTTTCTTAGTCTGTACCCCCCCCCATCCCAAATGTCCTGCTTATATATATTTTGGAGATTTACCCCTGTAGCAAATTGGCCCATTCATTCCCTATTACAAGGCTGAAGGTTGACTGTGAAAGGCATTATTGTAGACAGACATCCGGAGTGGTTCAAGCTTTTCAGCTACACTCTACTCATTATGTGCACTTTGCGAGGTGTGCAGTAGGGTATGTGCAATGGGGGTCTGTATTATAACATCGAAGTCTAAAAACATTGAATGTTATAATATCAACACCATTCAGTTGAAACACCAGAAAACCGAACAGTCAGAATAGCGAATTTTTTCCCAGGGAAAAAATTTGCTGTTCTGACAAACATACACACAACTCAAGCACACCAAAATAAATAATTCACACACATACACTTCACAAAACCCTACACTAAACCAGACATACACCACTAGCTACGCACTTACCTTAACCCAACCCTAACCCTAAGGTCCCTAACTATCGCACACTCACCTTACCCGCTCTCTAACCGTAACTCACCTACCCCACCCTAACCCTCAGGTCCACACAATCGCACATTTACCTGACCCGCACCCTAACCCTAACTCACTTAACCCACCAACCCTAAAGTCTGTCACTACCGCACACTCACCTCACTCGCGCCCTAATCCTAAAGTCCCTAAGTACCGCACACTCACCTTAACCCAATCCGTTTGCTAACTTACCTTAACCCGGTCCATAACTATCGCACCACACTTACCTGAACCCAATCCGTAACCTCCATTCACTCACTTCTCTAAACCCGGTCCGTAACCATCGCACCACACTGCTGTAAATAGGGAAGCCACGGACCACCGAAAATCTTACCCTAGGTAAATTTCAATGTTCCGAGGCTTCGCTATTCTCAGCTTTTGCACTAAAGGGTTTGATATTATAACATTCAAAGTTTTGGGACTTTGATGTTATAATATAGACCTGTGCAATGGGCTGCCCTTGAAGATTGCCTTCTCATTTCCTCAAGGGCATTCCCTTTAATCAGCCCTCCCCTACTCTTAAGGAAATCATAACTTTCCAATATGGTCCTGGGTGCATACAGCCCAGAGAGAAAAGTGATCAGTGCCCTTTTATTCCTCCTCTTCCCAAGCTCCTCCAGTGGCTGGACTGTTAATTGAACCTTGATCACCTGTGTTGCAGTCAGAGCTCCTTCCCTCTGAATCACAGAGCAAGGCTTAAATGAACTGTTTATATGTGTTTTCTCTAGCTGTGTGCATGACTGTATGTGTGTGTGTGTGTGTGTGTGTGTGTGTGTGTGTGTGTGTGTGTGTGTATATGTGTGTCTGTATATAGGGGGTTGCACTCAAATTTTGTGATATACAAACAATTAGTGTTATGTTCTTACTGTTTTGTGTGACTTGCTGCTTTCTGTATTTATATTTTGTATTTGGAGCTCTGTCCCCATGTACCAGTGTAATGCCGCAATATTCATTTTTTAATTATTGATTTTAATGTATTTTTTTTTACTGCTTTGTGTATGTGACTACAAAGCATGCATTGTCAGTAACTCTTCTACTCAATACTATGATTGTATTTCAATGTCTCATTATTTGCTGATATTTAATGCTCGTGTGCTTATGTCATCATCTCACTGATGAGGGACAGGGAGACGGTATGTGTACATCACCATGCATCTACCATAACTGCTGGGCAGGTATTAATTCCATATTCTAGGTTGGCATGTGCAGGGGGAAACACTCCAGCGTAGCTGTAACAAAGCATTTTTGGATGGCAGGAGGTGTGGCATCAGCTTGTTGCCTGGTAGCAACAAATTATGGGGAAATGTAACTTATGGCAGGGCCTAGGCTGAAAGTAGGTGTTGATAAAGTTACAGTGCAGTGTAACAAAAATGGCTGAAGGAGATATTTTCTGGTATGCATATCTGTATGTATGTATATGTTTGTGTGCTTGAGAAACAGCACCAGAAATGGATGCAATACAGAATAATAAAGTAGGCAAATAAGTACTTTGTAGACTACTGTTCTGTGAGGATTTTTAGAAGATTGGCCTACTTAGAAGGTACGTAGCAGTCGAGCTTATTGTAATTTGAATTTCTGTTTTTATTTTTTCTAATCTTTTTAACAGACTAACACTGTTCTCAAACACCATTATCCCTGAGCCAAAATGCCCAGATTATCTTCCTAGCCCTGGGTTGCCACCTGATAAAATGAATGGCCATGGAGCAGATGGATTAGATCTGGGTTTAGCATTATGTTCAGTATAAGACTGGATATTTTATGTTGTTATTATCCTAATGCTTCCCAGAGCACAGAGCAGAGGTAGGAACTACATCAGTTGCAGCATAAGGCAGGCATGTTTCTTTTCATGCACTAATTCTGCCTGTAGCACAAAGTATTGCTTGGTAATAACCTGTAGGTGGCTGTTTCTTGCACTCTTGCTGCAATCCGTCTATCCTCTGCTAAATGTCAACAGTGCTGGACATTGGCTTACTTACTTATCTCCCAACAAATTGTGTGAGCTGGTTATCCTATCACTCCTGCTGTCTTTGGCTGGGTCTTGTAGCATCTAGGTTGATATTTTAACTCAATCAATATGTGTTAAAGTCAGGGCTTTATTCTTCTGAGTCATGGGACCAGCTTATCGCATTTCCAATTTTTTTTCCCTTATGTTAAAAAAGATTGACTACTTGAAACTCCACCCACACTTTGGCATATGATGGTATGAACTATAAAAAAAGGAATAGATTGAATGGACATTCCAGTACAAATGGACATAGTGGTATATGCTAGCCCTTCATAGTTAAATGAGTTATGTTGTTTTTTTGTGGAGGGGGTTAGTGGGACAGTCTGCAACAACAGCAGCTGCTGTACTAGGCACAGTGTTTACACTTCCATTATCTAATTATCTGCCATCTTGCCATGCCTTTCTCCCTGAAGACCTGTTTTTCAGCCCCTAATAAGTCCTCTACTGCCACGGATTGCTACAAAACTGATCACTTATTATTTACTGATCTTATTACTGACAATCACAAATGGTGTAGCTCTCAAGCAATCCTTATAACCCAGGATGCTGCCTACTCCTCTGAATTTTGCTTTTACCTCTCAACTGTACAGATTTTCACAGAATGTCCAGATTTTTGCCTCATATTTTTGGTCTGATCCTCATAAAAGTTATTTTTTTGGATTTCTGCGGCAAATCACTGAGGACTGAATTTAATAAATAATGACATGCATTTGAGTTTCAGAAATCATACCCTTCAGAAAATGCATGGTAACAAAAGACCTTTTTTATTCTAGCAACTTCTAAGTTTATAAGAGCAATGTTTAAAATTTGTCCCTATTTTGGGGGCTTTGTCCCCGCATTATTTTTGGTTTTGTCCAGATTTTTTGTGCTAGGAGGTTGAGATGTATCCCTCTTAGATATATGCACTGTGGCAGCTGTAGATATTTGATGTAAGCATAATGGTAGGTTTAAAACTAAACCCATATATTGGAACTACCACACTGATAAACTCTATAAGAAAATGAAAAAGCTGTTGGCCATCTCTAAAATATGTCTATTTTATCAATATAAAAGGAATTCAAAAATGGTAAACCCCTCAAGCTTAACATTAGGAAATGCAAAGCAAATTATGAACATCGGGTTGAACTAATTTAATAGATAACCATAGGGCCTTCTACATCTACATTAGGAAGCTTGGTAGTAAACAATGATTCTGTCCTGAACTTATCTGTAATGTTATCTCCTTCTCTGACCCCAAGGACAATGACAACACTCTTGTGGACAAATTCATTTTCAGCTTCACCCTATTTACCCTGTTATCTATCCCTCATTCTCCACTCATACAATTAGTTTTGACCAAGTCCTTTTGGCACTTTTCCACAATTAAAAATGCCAGTTGGGTCTTGGCAATATCCATGGATGTCTGCTGTGAAGTATGAAGTCCCATTTAGCAAAACACTCCCATCATCTATTCAACTGAATCTGTCTACTAGTTACATCCATAATGTGTTTAGAACAGCTTTTGTGGTGCCCTTGCATAAAGGCATCCTCTCTACTGACCCTGGGTATTACACACCTATTAGTCTCAATAGAGACATTTTTAAGGCTCTGGAACAAACTGTAGCCTAATTATTAAATGAGATATCTAAGCTTATGTCCCTGGACCCACACTAGTTTGGCTTTGTAAAACTCAGATCATGCCTTCTTAATCTAGAGGAATTTTTGAAAAGGTCTCTTAGACCATTAATAAGGTGCATACAAGCCTTTCCCAAAGCCTTTGACAATATCCCCAATCTTAAGATAATTGACAAGCTCTGCCAGCTCAACAATAAACCATACATAGTTCACTGAATAGGTAAATGACTACATGAAAGAGCACATACAGTTATTGTCAGGGGTGTTGGCATGAAACAGAAAACATTAACAGCAATGTCCCACAGGGCTCTGTCTTGGTCTTTCTCTTCTCTGGTATATACTTCTATGCCTTGAACATGGATAACAATGGACTATGGCTAATCTTGTTTGCAAATGACTGTGGACTGAAACAGTTATCAAATCCCATTTGGATACACAAATTCTCCAGGAGTAGACCAAACAAATGCTTAATGTTTTAATCATGGGCTTACCTTCAATGCCAAGAGATGCAGTACAGGTTTCTTTTGGTAAATCTAGTATCACTTCCACTTACCATACAGATAGTGCTCCACTTAATTTTAACATATATATCAAAGATTTGATAGCTTCATAGTTTCATAGTTTGAGTCTTTTCACACTGAGTTTGTAAGTTCATGAATGAAAGCAGAATCCTTTACCCCATGGATTTACATTCTAATTCCTATATAATCATCTAAATGTAGTTTAAAACGCTAAGCGTTGTTACTATGTGCATTTATAATAGTAATATATTCTATACAAATTAAATTTCTTGTGATAAACATGTCCCTTTTCTTTGTTTTACTTTTGTTAAGTATAAAGACAAGACCTCTGGGTCTTACATTGTCTAAATGCATTTTTAATTCAAAGCCAAAGTCTACTCTTAATTTTTAGAAACTTTGTTGATAACAGGATCTTTTTTGACCACCATGTCTCTGTTTTGAGTAGAAAATCCTTCAACATTGCATGACTTAATCTTTTCTGGTATCTCTGCAAGGTCCAAAGAAACTATAGTCTATCTTGGTTCCTCCCTTATATGGCTCATCATTGAATACAATGCCTGCTTTAGTGTGTATCTTGTTGAGCACTTAAACCAACTCAAGAGACCTTAACATTTCCTTACTAAAATATATCAGGTCTCAGTAACCTCAAGCTAGTCTGACAGATTATAAAAGTTATGTCCCTCTACACAGTGCCATTTAGACTCACGAGGAGTGATATCTGCTTAGCCTCCTTTGCAGTGTATGACATAGCACTCTTTGAAATCCTTCACTAAAAACAGAGCCAGTTGGTAAAGCAATGACCTGCTCTAAGGGCCTAAGCTAAACACTGCCACATCAACGCCAGCAAATGGCTGACAGGTGCTTAACCCAACATATTCTCCATTTTTGGAAGAGCCTACTTTTACATATCAAGCAGATTACATCCCTAGCAGCCTTTAATACCAGAATAGATGACCAGATGGGTGATTTCAAATTTTCACCTAGAATATGTGGGGATAATTTATTTAGTGTGGGCCAACATTGTTAATATCCCATGAGTACTGGGTGATGTGGCTAAGCTCCATGATGGTCTTCCTGGCCATTCTTTGAAAGAAACTATGATTATGTGAAAAGCTATTGATGGTCTCTTTTGCTCAACCTGCATCTGTCTGTGGTTGTTACCTGAGCAATTGCATCTATGCATTCTTGTACTGATGGAATCAATTCTATATGCACCAACAGCAACTGTTTTGCATGGCATTATGTTTCACTAAATACCTTACATTTATGTCCTGTCTGGAAATCCCTTATTTGCAATCATCTCAACCCCCGTTACTCTTATTTCTATCTTTCCTCTGTTCATGTAAATATTGTTTATAATGTGAATCATTGGATGCTATCACTTATTAATGTTTCTTTTCTGCATGCTATTATATACATTTTTTGCTGCCTAATATTGGAGTCTACCTCTATGTATAATTGCATGTTTCTCAAATGTTGTATATTTTTGAGTTCCTCCAGGCTGAGACTTTATTAATCAGTGCTATACCTCATGTAACAGACTGAATAAATAAATAATGTATGTGTCTTATTATGTGTCTATTGTTGTAAGAAAGGCTATCTATATTGCACAGCTTATAAACAAAGGAACTGTGTCTAGATCTAGGGATGTCATTGCCCCCCTTTACTCAGCCCTCATAAGGTCAGTCATTGAATATGAAGGCCCCTTTGGCATGTATATGTCCAGACACATGCAGCATCTAGTATACCCACAGAGATACCTTATTAAAAGGATACAAGGCCTAAACAACATGCCCTACATGTACTGACCCAAAGCCTTATCACTATAATCGGTATCCTACAGACTGCTAAGAGGTGACCTGTGTCTGGCATACAACACATCCTCCAACTCATTACTGATGGATTTACTGCACATCATCAAGTCAAATGATGTCAAAAATATTTGGCCTCTGGATACAAACCTCTTCTGCAATATCAACAGAATGATTTGGAGGGACAGGTATATTTCACTGCGGATACCAATGCTGTGAAACAAACATCTACATCAAATAAAGTTCACCTCTGTCCATTTTCAAGTGCAACTTAGATCTATGGATGGGAAACAGAAAATGTACCCCAGGACTGCCCACTTTACATATAATGGATAGATGTGCTCCTAAATGCTTTATCCCATGTATGGGTCCCCTCAAATTATCTATGGTATGATCCCAGTTATTCTTATTAGGGGTAATGTATAATTATCGACCATGTGATGGGTAAGGCCAATCTCTAACCAAATTAAATAGGTTATTTCAAGCACAAACTGGCTAGGCTCAAAATGGCCTGCAAGGGCAGCTAGCCTAGTACTTATCTATGATCCTCTGAACCTGTTATTTGTTGCTTCTTAGAACTGTTACCTTTTGTTCAACATGTGGATATATGTGTGTGTGTGTGTGTGTGTGTGTGTGTGTGTGTGTGTGTGTGTGTGTGTGTGTGTGTGTGTGTGTGTGTGTCTGTGTGTGTGTGTATGTGGGTGTGTGTGTGCAGAGATGTGATGTGTGTATTTCCTGTGTATGCTGTGTGGTGTGTGGGCATGTATATGTATGTGTCTGTGTGTGTGCATGTATGTGTGAGTATGGCCATGCACTATCAAGTATCAGATTTCAAACTGTAACATATTTATATGCTAACTATATCTGTTTTGCATGGTGTAGCAATGCACTATATGATGACAGCAACTGCCTCACTAGGAGGTTCACTTACATTTAGCTTTATGTGTCCTGATTTGATGCATTAATCATTCTATTTCTTAGAAGTAATAATTATTTCTGCTCTTTTTGTTAATGAGTCAGACAACCATTTGTTGCTGCAGCATAAAAAAGTGTCAGACTATATACATGCTTGAAGCTAAGTACGGCACAACTTCAGTTCTCATTTTTAGTTAATTCTTGAAGAACATCCTATTCCTCGGAGTATATTAGCAACAGTGATTTAACAGAGGAAGCAAACATAATGATGATGTTTTTTATTCTGTGCAGTCTGATACAGGGTTGTTTTAAATCCCATAGACTGCTAAAACATTACTTTTAATGATAACAGTCTTTATTAATCATAGATATGGTACAAGTAGTGGGCTAGGAACAGTGAAACAGGGTGATACCAAAGTTGATGTAGCAGTACAGGTTTGCTGCCACCAACTATGTCGAGTGGCAGCACAAAATAAACCACAAATTCTGTTTATGAATTTAAGGTGCACAATATCTTGTGCTAATAAGGGCCTTTTCTGAGCATCTATACATATCACTCATGACAGTAGTGTTGATAATGCTGAACAAAATTGAGGTTAACCATGCCCCTGGAATTGCAAAACAGACTTGTTGAACTTTCTAGAGTATGCTGGTCAAGTCCCTCATGTTTGCAGTGAGAAAACAGAGATGTATTTTATCATGCTCGTGTTAGTGCTGACACCAATGTGACCTCCTTGCTAGGAAGACTAACATATACAGAGTGCTGTAATGTCATCATCATCATCATCATTCTCATCACCTCCTTTTTTACATTTTTCAGTGGGGTTGGGGTTCCACATCATTGGTTGTCACCTCGGCTGATTGCTCAGCAGTCATGCCAGCCTGTCACACAGCTTCTCTCCTGCAATCTATCCATCTCTTTGTGGGATGTCTTTGTCTTCATTTGCCTTCTTTTTGCCTTTCTCACATTTGCTTTATAAAATCACCTTTTGCTTTCCTACATATGACTGAACCGCCACATTTGTTCTTGACCTTATCTGCAGGTGGGGCTACACTGGCTTCAACTCAGATGTCCTCACTTTTTCAACTGCCCTGCAGTTTGCATCCTACTGTCCATTTCAGGTTCTTAGCTTCCATCACCTCAAGTTTCCTCAACTGTTGTACCTTTGCTGCCCATGTTTTTATGACACAAAGGAGCAGTGATCACATAGTGTTTTGTGCTCCTTAATTTTCAGCTTCCTTTGTATTTTTCTGCTACACACTGTTCCTTGCACTTTGAACCATTTGGCTGCCTAACCTCTGAATCTAGCCTTGACCTTCTTATTTAGGCTTCCCTAGTGCTTGACCTCTCCTCCCAGATACTTGAAGCTGTTAACCTGTTCTATTATTTTCCCTTCTAATGTCCATTTCCAACCTCTTGTGATTACACCATTTGCTGCCATCACCATTGTGCTCTCTGTACTCAGTTTCATTCCATGCGTCTTTTGTTTTGCTTTCTAGTCCTCTGTCTTTTGCTGAAGCTTATATTGACAGATTGTTTATAGTGCCACATAGTCTACATACAGAAGCCTTGTTGCTCTGGGGTCTATATTATAACATCAAAATCTACAAAGATCGAATGTTATAATATCGAACCCAAACACCGAAATCCGAAAAGATCGAACAGTCAGAATAGCGAATTTTTTACCAGGGAAAAAATTGTCTATTCTGAGAAACATACGCACAACACAAACACACACAAAAAACAACAATCCACATGCATACACTTAAAATCCTACACCTAAACCTAAACTAAGCTTTACATACACTACTAGCTATTCACTTACCTTAACCCAACCCTAACCCTAAGGTCCGTCACTATCGCACACTCACCTCACCCGCGCCCTAACACTAACTCACCTAACCCGCACCCTAACCTACACACAACCGCACTCTTACCTGACCCGTGCCCTAACCCTAACTCACCTAACCCACCCCCTAACCCTAACCTACACACAATCGCACACTTACCTGAACCTGACCCGTAATGTTCCAACATATCAAACGCTGAAAACAGCGAAGCCACAGCAATGGCCCACCAAATTCTTTCCCTGGAAAAGAATTTGGTATCCTGTACCTTCGCTGTTTTCAGCGTTCGACATTATGGGGTCCATTTTATAACATTCGATCTTTGTAGATTTCGATGTTATAATATAGACCCATTGCTCTGTCCCCTCTGACCTGTTTTTTGATGTAGTCCTTCATCAGTATGAATAGGAGTGGGCTCAACGCTGAACTCTGATGCACAGCTTCTCCCACTAGGAACCTCTTTGTGAGCCCACACACTGTTTGTACATGTGTCACTGAGTTCTTGTACAGAACATGCATAATTTCTACCAATATTTCCAAGACTTTGAACCACTGCATAACTGCCCATGTTAGCTTTCTTGGAACTTTGCCACACGATTTCTTGAAGTCTAGGAATTCCCAGTCGAGCTCTTTCCTCGTCTCCATTTTCCTTTTCACTGTCTGTCATATTGCAAATGTCTGGATAGTTGTATTGAATTCTGATCGAAATCTGAGCTACTCATCCCCAAGCCTTTTTTGTACCCCCCTGCATGTTTTCTCATCACTGATACTCTCTAGCACTTTCATTCGGTGTGACGGGAGGCTGACACCTCTTCACTCTCTGCATTTAGGAGTACTGTAAGTATTCCCTTTGTTTCTGTACATAGCCATTAAAATGCTTATACTCCAGTCATCTAGGGTATGCCTTTCTAACCATACTGATGAGTTCCCTCAAGAGCCATTATCCTCTTTTAAACCCAGGATCTGTATCACATCTCTCATCACTTTGCCTGAGCTTGCTCCATTCCATGACTTCATTTTCCTTGGTGTACTTTACACTTCTTCTAGGGTGAGTTCTCCTTCCTTTTTTCAATGTTGGCTGTGTATGCAGCAGTACAACTTCTGTGGGGTTAGCTTCATTCAGAAGCTTCTTGAAGTACTTCTTCCACCTACCCTTGATGACCTCTCAACAGGTGAGTATTGCTGTTGGCATCCATTATGAATACATCTACTGGCTATCTTCTTTATCTTTCTGTCATTGCCTTCAACATCATACAGATTCTCTGTGTTATATGCTGAGTCACTTTCCAGAATGTAGTAGATGGTCTTTAATACCTTGTTCTTTGCCATCGCAGCTGTTATTGTAGGCTCTTTGTTAGCCAACTAGCATTTCTTTTTTAGCTTCCTCTTCCTGCATTCCTTCTTTATTTGTATTAACTTTCTGGACATATGTATTCTACCACATGTACCTGGCCTAACCGCATACGTGTTCTATTGTTCACACACATGCTGTTTTGAGATGTTGTCATTTGTCTTTGGCACAAACTATTTCGTCTTCCAGAAGTGCTAAAACCTTATCTTCATGTACTTCTGTGCTTTTGTTTGCCTCATCATATAGGTTTTTAGCCTATTCTCTTTTGATCTTAGACCACCGTGTGCAGCTGATTGTGGCCACCAGGGGTTTATGTCGTGGCATGACCTTTTCACTAGGGATGACTTTATAATCTCTTATTTGACCCTAATGCCCTTTCTTTACTAGTAAGAGGTCTACCTGACTTGCATGCTGACCATGCTTATATGTGATCATGTGATTGTCTGTCTCGGTGAATCGTGTTGGCCTCCATTTACATGCATCAACAAATAAAAGTGCTAGTCAGTAGACTCTGACTAATGTTATCAAAGCCTGGAAATGTACCTAAGTGAAGGTTGTATTCAAGCTTTATTGGACTTTTGAAAATGTGTTGTTATAATAAAAACAAATTAAAAACAGTAAATGTTAGAATATTGAGTAATATTAACAACAAACCTAAATAAATTGCATTTCTCGTAGTCTGATTCATGGTTGTACCCTCCTGCACCACCCATAACTCTACTTGCTAAATCCATTAACATCAGTGTCTAAGGCAGTATTTCCTTGGATATAAAGGGACTACTCGGTTTTACAGCAATATTAAATATTCCTCTTACTCCAAGGAAGACTGACCCTAGAGTCAAAATGGTCATTTGCACAGGGTGTAATTGCAGACCTGAAACAGTGAGGTAGAGCAAGTTACAGATCCTTTCAAAATAAGGTAATGTGATTTTTGTTCATTTTAAATAGCATATTGTAATTTTACTTTTATTAATTGTATATATATATTTTACAGCTCTAATGCATTTTGGTAAAGGTATGCATCATGATTTATGGTGAAAACTGTGTTTCAGAAACTATTCACAAACATGTAAAATGTTGCTAAAACAGACTTCTACCAATCCCTAGGATTCAGAAGGATTTCTTATGTTAGTGTTAGTTGACCAATGTGGGTTTACAAATTAGCATGACAGTGATGTTCTCCAGTTCAAAGACAAATTGGTAACTGCACCAGAAATATCTCATTAACTGCTAATTGTCATATCTCTGAATCGAACATTGTCAGACCTAACCACACTAGTGTCTACTCACCATCTCACACATTTTAGTTGAAAAGGCACCTTCCAATACACACACGCACACACACACACACACACACACACACACACACACACACACACACACACACACACACACACACACACACACACACACACACACACACACACACACAGAACCAGTGACTCACCCAACCATATGCATGTTCCCCTAAACACACACACACACACACACACACATATATACACACACACACACACACGCACACACGCACACACGCACACTCTCATACACCTACACACACCCACACACACCCACAGACACACACACGCAGACATGCACATACGTACATACGCACACATGCACACAGGCACACACACACACACACACACACACACACACACACACACACACACACACACACACACACACACACACACACACACTCTCTCTCATGCACACACACACACACACACACACACACACACACACACACACACACACACACACACACACACACACACACACACACACACACACACACACACACACACACACACACACACACACACACACACACACACACACACACACATGGCTTTTGCACTACCTACCTGCATTCTCATTCTGAACCCTGGTCCATTCCTGAAAGACTTCACACCAATCAAAAGTATGTGTACTTTTTTTTCTTCCTTGTGATTAAAATAATATAGCAGCATAATTCCTTCCATCACTCTACCACGCATTGTACCAGCCAGACTGTTGTCCGCACTACAAACTGATGCACCTGGTGCCCACATAAAACTGTAACAGCAGAGGCATGTCTGAATCACCTTCCAAGAAAAGCTTCTGCAGTACACTAAGGCTTTAGAATCCCAGGGCATGTTAGAACAGGTGTCATATAACACTTTACAGCTTCTTTTCTCTGTAATTTAAAATTTCCATTCATCATCCTCCTCATCATCGAATGTTTTATTGAATCCTCATTTACACACTAGGAAAAAATTGCAGCAGTCTGACTGTTTTCTTGATCAAATGTGTTACATTGCAAGGTATTTCTGGAACACATTCTTCAATTAACAGATAACAGCCTGTTAAATTCAATTAGAATATGTGATGTATAACATTCTTCAGAATTTGTTTGATCATTTTAACGCATTTACGAATACAAAGTGCATAACTACTCCAGTACATTTTTCAGAGTCAGAAATATTTGAGTTGAACATCCCATGGGAATCCCCCCTAGACTATATGTACGTATCTCTGTGAAGTTGTTTGAGAAATCTTAACAATAACTGAAGGCCGAGTCTTTGGTCAGATTCCCAGATCATACCCATGAAACATGATCAGTCTGAGAATATTCAGCTGCACCAGCACTGTACGAAGAGCTGCAAAAATGATTGGATTCACAGTTATCTAGAAATTTGTTTAACTGTAGTACAAGACATTTTGTGGTTTATCTACAGTTAGCCAAGATCAAAGTCCTTTTGCATCAAGTCCCTGAGTCACAAGGTAGCAAAGTGCAAAACTTTTTTTCCATATGAACTGCTGAGTGCCATGAGTGACAGCTTTGTTTTGGGAGATTTCTTCTTGCTTCATATTTCTGCAACCATGAAGTTAGCATATATAAGTCTGGGTTGTGAGAAAGGGCTTGCAGTTTGATTTCTTTTCCCTTGTTATGTTTTGGACATTCGCGTTGGGGAACTTGATTCCTTGGTGTTTTGTGGCTTAAGGTTTCATAGTCGAACTACATTTCATGTAGACGTTCAATTATATATAAGTATATATAGGGTATATATATATATATATATATATATATATATATATATATATATATATATATATATATAATGTAGATATACATAGAGGTATAGATATATAAATATATAAGATATTGATGATGATACAAAGCAGGCTGTATTGCTTCACTAAATATGGACTTTAAAATTATAATTGCTCAGTATGAATATTGATTAAATCTTTAGCTTATATGATGTTTAGTAGTGATTGATTATAATGTCAGTGTATGTTGGATTATAGTTAAAATAGATAATAAGCTACATTATGGGCTGGATTCTGTAAAGCTTGTGGTAACCAGTGCATTTCACTGATATTATTGTAAAAAAGGTAACCACCATGAAAGAGGTTGCTAACTTCACGGCACCCATGCAAATGGAGAATAGCTGCATGACTGCCGAATCATACACCAGTGCACTGTACAAACACATACACAAATGCATGGATCTTGCCATGCCCAATAGAATGAAGACACTCTCCTCCAAAAAAAGGAAGGCAATCTGGTGGTCCCCTGCCATAAACAAACTCTACAACAGAAGGAGGAAATTGATGCAGAATAAGGTGAAGTCCCAAGACTGGAAAAACCTCCTTATCAGCCTCAACAAAAAGTTGAGATCCCACATCAAATCCTCTAAAGCTAGTTATGAAAACAGAATTGTAGCAGACAGTAAAGACAACCACAAGGCCTTCTGTAGTTATGTAAAGAATCTCCACTGCAATACCCAGATTTGCTCTAAACTATTGCACAATGGTACCTCCTATACCGAGCCAACAGATATTACCAATATACTGGCTGAAAGATTCAGTGCCAACTTTACGCCCCCCCAAAGGACCAATCACAGTACCAGTAGATTGCCAGTCACCCAGTATTACTGCTGCACAGTTTAAAATAGCACTGTCCAAGGCCAAGAATACAGCTTCTATGGGACCTGACAATATCCCTGGCTGTGTTCTACATGAAGTACAGAGTGAACTGGCACCTCACCTGTGTGCCCTGTTCAATCACAACCTCACCTCAGGCTTTATCCCTTCCAAATGGCCCATTGCTACAGTCATCCATCTCCACAAAGGAGGAGCGACTACAGACCTGAGGAACTATCGCCCACTTAGCCTGACGAGTCTGATATGCAAATCTATGGAACGCATCATCATGTACCTAATAAACAAGGATATAGGGAATCTCCAAACTCTGGAACCCACACAGTTTGGTTTTGTGAAGGGTAGATGATGCCTGCTCAACTTGGTCGACTTCTTTTAGTCAGTCAGCAGAGCTGTGGATGAAGGCAAGGTGGTTCATACAGCCTTCCTTGATCTGGCCAAGGCCTTTGATACCATTCCCCACTCAGGAATCATAGAAAAACTCACTAAGCTAGGCATCAACCCCTATATCACTAGGTGGGTTTCAAACTGGCTCACAGATAGAACCCACAGTGTGAAAGTAGCTGACTCCAAGTCAGACTGCTGAGTAGTCACGAGTGGAGTCCAACAGGGTACAGTCCTGGGTCTTCTCCTGTTTGGTATCTACTTCTCAGAAATCCAGGCCAACACGAAGGGACTCTGGCTGACAAATTTCACAGATGATTGCAAGTTGGGAGCTATTATTAACTCCCCAAGTGATGTTGACATCCTACAGAATGGCCTCACTGAGACCAACGACTGGTTGACAGCAACCTCTCTTTTGATCACCACATTGCCACTATGGTCAGAAAGTCCTTCTATGTGGCACATCTCAATACTAAGGGTTTTGCATTCAGGAAGAACAAGGTCATTGTCTCTCTCTACTCTTCTCTCATTAGGTCAATCATTGAGTACAATGCCCCATTTGGCATGTACCTCACTAGACACCTGCAATAACTGGAGAAGCTGCAAAAGTACATCACAAAGAGGATCCTAGGCCTTAAACACTTGTCCTATATGGACATACTCAAAAAACTTCATCTATTCTCTGTTTCATATCGCCTATTTAGAGGTGATCTCTGCTTGACTTACAAAGCCATGTCTGACACAGGTCTGTTAGAAATGCCAGATCTAAAGAAATCCCAGTCCCTCCACACCACACGCTCCAGAGACCTCAACCTCATTACCAAAATCAATAAAACATGTTGGAGGCACAGGTTCATAATGCAGAGACTGCCCATGCTATGGAATAGACTTCCCATACATGTCAAGCAGAGCACCTCATTGGCCCTCTTCAATAGTAATCTTGATGAGTGGATGGGAAATAGAAAATTCACCTCGGGGATAATTCCAGTGGCTCTACTTGACAGATGCACTGGAAACTAAGGCCGGGAGGCACGATGCCAGGGTAATCCTATGGCTAGGCTTGTAAAGGCCCCAGGGCCATTAGCCTAGTACACAGTTATGAACCTATAATATATAAGTGTACTACAACAAACTCAGAACATCTCAGTGCATAATGGAGTATCACAGTATCAACAGCACAATAAACAAATCCGCAAGTAATCCATAAGTAATGAGAAATGGTTGCCCAATCACTGTGTACAGTAAAAAAGTTATGGACAGATGATAACAATTCAAGCACCCGGAATAGACCCAGAAACATCATGTCTGACATGTCTGTCTGGTGTACATACTGATATGGCAAAACACAAGTCAAAGTCATATTGCACTGTTCGTGATGGAGTGAGGACAACATGTGTTGTCTGTCTTTCACCCCAGTAAAATGCATGTTTATAGGCCACCTCTTGCAGCACTAGCTACAGGTTAACTGCCACACTGCATGGACAGTTGAATGTGGTAGGAAAGTGCAGTATGGTAATGTGTGTCATGCACACACTGAAACCTAAATAAATGTCACATGACAATAACACCTAAGCATGACAGATAGATGGTATGCATACACAAGGTGCAAATACAGTCCAGTCAATGAATGGAAATTATCATGTTGCAGCATAACACAAGTTGAGCACACAGACAATATTTATGGACTGGAGGAACCAGGCTGATAGGGCTCAGACTCCCAAATGACCTCACAAGCTATCACCCTGAATGAATCCCACATAGCCTGTCCCATATCCTCAGAGAAGGACCCCATCAGGGCCCTCATCGGTGTTTGGAACACCTCGGTCATGACATCCCAGATCTCCTCTCATTAATCAGTTTAATTATGGTTGCATCGTCATCTCCTTCAGGGTGTAGTCCAGATGGCTTGGGCAGGGACAGGTCTAGATTCCTCCTCCTCATCATCATCATCATTGTTGCCATCATCCTCAGAAGAATCTGGCAGTTGCCTGGCATACACTCATCGCAACCTTCTGATCAGAGAATCCATGGGTCCTATGCTCTGTCAAGATTAATTGCAAAACGCAACAGAAAAGAAAATGTCTAATATGTAGAACAGTCCCATGAACATCATAGCATAACAGAATATGTATATGACAATTTACACAGGGACTGAAACACGTCCATTATGGACAGAGTTACCCATTAAATGCATGGCCCTATATGACCTAGTTTTAAACTGGACATTAGGATATTTTGTTTAACAATTATATTGGTTTAGACACACCCGGCCGGCTCATTACCTTTGTAAGAATGCTCAAGTCAAGAGATTGTATTGTCTGCATTCAATGACATATATGAACAGTGACAGACTGTCATTGTTAAAATGAGGAGAAAGTGATATAACAATTTTGTGGACAACTGGCAAGCCATATGACAAACACTGGAGACAGGCAGCATGATAATTTGCTGAAAACACAACAATATAATTACTACAACAGTAAAAACAATGTTGTATGTTCAATCACCACAGCTGGTGACATGAGAATCTAATATATCTGGTACTAACATTATTGTATGTGTGTACAACTGTATGAATTATCTACTAAAAAATATTAGCACTCTGTAACCTGAAAAATCAAGACATTGTGAATATGCTTGATGATAACGAAATGCTGCAATTAAATGTTTATCTGCACAAGTGTCAGTAAACCTAGGATAGAACTGTTTCTACAAAAACACCCAGAGGCAGATGCAATACCAATGTTGACCTGCAGGGTGTGCTGAATACAAACTGGTGCAATCAAATGTCTATCAGCTTAAGTGTCAGTAAAGCTAGGCTAGAACTGTGTTTCTACAAAAAAATACAAGATGTTGGAGGCAGATGCAATACCAATGGTGAACTGAAGGGCATGCCATACAGTCGGCAAACACTGACACAGCAGACAACCATTCAATCTCAGGTTACCACCTTCTAAGCGGGCCAAAGTGGGACATGGGGGTGTGGCCAATATGACACTGACCACACCTGCTACCATGACGTCATGACAGGAGTGGTGAAGGAGATGCTGTTATGGTTACGACGGATGGCTGGTGGAGTGGCTAGCTAGCTGGCTAGCTGGCTCTTGGAGTGGCTGGTTGGCTGGCTGCTGGAGTAGCTAGCTGGTTAATGGGAGTAGCAGCTGGAAGGTTGAATGACTGGATGGATGGCTGCATGAATGGATGCCTGGCTGGATGGATGGATGGCTGGCTGCATGAATGGATGGATAGCTGAATGAATGGCTGGCTGGATGGCTGACTGCATGAATGGATGGCTGGCTGAATGAATGGGTGGCTGGCTGAATGAATGGGTAGCTGGCTGCATGAATGGATGGCTGGCTGCATGAATAGATGGATGGCTGACTGACTGGCTGGATGAATGAATGAATGGATGGCTGGCTGGTTGGATGAATGGATGGCTGACTGGCTGGCTGGATGAATGGATGGCTGGCTGGCTGGTTAGATGAATGGATGGATGGATGGATGAATCGATGGATGGATGGATGGATGGATGGATGGATGGATGGATGGATGGATGGATGGATGGATGGATGGATGGATGGATGGATGATTGGTAGGCTGGCTGGCTGGATGAATGGATGACTGGCTGGCTGGTTGGATGAATGGATTGCTGGCTGGATGAATGGATGGCTGGCTGGCTGGTTGGATGAATAAATGGCTGGCTGACTGATTGGATGAATGGATAGCTGGCTGGCTGGCTGGCTGGATGAAAGAATGGATGGCTGGCTGGCTGGCTGGATGGATGGCTGACTGGCTGGATGAACGGATGGATTGCTGGCTCATTAGAAAAAAAAAATCTCGATCATTGTTTTAGCAGTTGTAGAACCACTTAAAACAAAGCGCTCCTATAGCCATGATCTTTGCAGGGCTCTTCCTGCCCCAATCCCCACCCCTTTCATAAATTGCAGTCAATTGCTGCATGGATTAAAGCACCCAGACCTAACAGGCGGCGGCTTTACCTGGAGGTCTGGGTTGGTGATGTCACTGAATTGCCATGGAAAAGCCGAAAGTAACTGCGTCTTTTCCACGGCAATTCAGTGAAATGGAAAAGCGGGACTTTTCAAGTCCCACTACTTTGCTCTGCGGGCAACAGGATGAGGCAGCTCAACCCATGAGTGTCCCACTGACAAAGGGACGAGTGGCAACCTTAATTCAATCTGTAAATTGTAGACTATGCAAAACTGATCACTCTCAGGAAAGATACAGCCATATAAACAAATGTACCAAACCATGCATCACAAGTAGCAATCAAAACACTTAGACTTAATGCAAAAAAAAGCCCAATTCCATATGTGTGACAAATATATCAAGCCAACTGCTATTTAGGTTGTGAAATACAACCCAGAAACTGTGTGCTGAAGTAATGGCTCGTTGCTACATAAAAGTTCAACCTTTTTAGATTTCATTCACAGTTGTAAGTACAGCTATCATGCGATGATTTCACTTACCTTACTGATGCATGATGGATATTCCTGCATTCTAATCAACATACATGTTATGGTGAAAAAATACAGGCCTGTAAAGTGCATTTAATTTCATAAAACAGGAAAAAATAATACACATAAATCTCTCTCTCTGCTGTTCCTCAAGCCTTTGCATCCACTCAATGCACATGGCTCAGTTGTTGCTGAGATCCTCCTCCTCACCCGACAACAGAACGTATGATTGATGCATTCATCAAATAACAGTGATATGCATTTCTCACCACAGTTTCTAGAACATTAGATAATCACAATACACATTTGACAGTGGTTTGTTTTTTGGTTAAGGTATTAACATCTTTGAACACAGATTGGAGGACATGAGATTCATAGGTTCATAGGTTGGTACTAGGCTATCAGCCCTAGGGCCTATACAAGCCTAGCCATAACAATTCCCTGGCTATTTCTTCCCACACTATTTACTTCCCTGGACCCCTGTCTAGCAGGGCAACTGATGTGATCCCTGGGGTGAATTTCCTTTCTCCCATCCAATTGTCAAGGTTCCTTTTGAAGAGGGCCAAAGAGGCACTCTGCTTGACATGTATGGGCAATCTATTCCAGAGTCCGGGGAGTCTCTGGGTCAGGAACCTATCCCTCCAGCATGGTTTGTTTATTGTGATGACAAGGTTTAGATCCCTGGAGCGTGTGGCTCTGAGGGATTGGGATTTCTTTAAGTGTAGCATGTCCAACAGCTCTGGGTTTGACATGACCTTGTATGTTAAGCAGAGATCGCCTCTGAGTAGACGATATGCGACAGAGTATAGCTGGAGTTTTTGAAGGCGGTCAGCGTAGGGCATCTCCTTTAGGCCTGTGATTCTTTTAATGAGGTATTTATGCGGCCTTTCCAGTTGTTGCAGATGTCTTGAGAGGTACATACCAAATGGGGCATTGTATTCTATAATGGGTCTAATGAGGGATGAGTACAGTGGGACAATGACCTCCTTTTTTCTGGATGAAAAGCCCTTAGTGATGAGGTGTGCCACATAGAAGGATTTCCTGACTGTTGTAGCGATGTGGTTATCGAAGGTGAGACCACTGTCCACCTGTGTCCCTAAGTCTCTTATCACACTTTTGGTGTTTAGTGTACTGCCACCTATATGGTAATTCACGGATACATGTTTTTTCTCAAAGGGGATAACTATACATTTCTTGGCATTGAGCTTGAGCCCATGGCTCTGGCACCAAGCATCTGTTTCTGTAAGGCCCTTTTGTAGAGTATCCACATCATTTGGGGATTCAATAATGGCTCTCAGTTTGCAGTCATCTGCGAACTTTGTTAGCCAGAGTCCCTTAGTGTTGGCATGTACTTCAGAGAAGTAGATGCCAAACAAGAGCGGTCCCAGGACAGAAACCTGAGGTACTCCACTTGTCACTTGTCTGGAGCTGGATTTGGAGCCGGCTACTTTTACAGTGTGGGTTCTATCAGCAAGCCAGTTAGCAACCCATTGGGTGACGTAGGGATTAATGCCCAGCTTAGTAAGTTTATCTATGATTCCAGAGTGGGGGATGGTGTCAAAGGCCTTGGCAAGGTCTAGATAGGCTGTGTGGACCACCTTACCCTTGTCCATGGCTCTGGAGATTGATTCGAAGAAGTCAGTCAGGTTCAGGAGACAAGATCAGCCCTTCATGAACCCAAACTGGGTGGGGTCCAGTGTTTGAAATTGCCAATGTCTTTGTTTATAAGTTCCATGATAATACGCTCCATAGCCTTGCAAATAAGGCTTGTCAGACTGATGGGACGGCAGTTTCCGGGATCCAAGGTGGATCCTTCCTTGTGGAGTGGGATAACTGTAGCTTTGCACCACTCAGTGGGCACAAAACCTGAGGTGAGGCTATGATTAAACATGACACTTAGGTGAGGTGCCAGTTCATATTGTAGTTCATGTAGTACACAGCCCTGGATGTCATCTGGTCCCATGGATGCTGTATTTTTAGCTTTGGAGAGTGCGTTTTTTACCTGTGTGGCCGTTATTACTGGAATTTGGCAATCTTCCGGTACTGACATAGGCCATTTAGGGGGTGAGAGGGGGGTGAAGTTGGCACTGAATCGATCTGCCAGGATATTGGCAATATCCTTGGGATCAGTATATTTAATGCCATTCTGTTTTAGCTCAGAGCAGATCTGAGCATTGCCATTTAGATTCTTGACATAGTTATAGAATGCCTTGTGGTTGTCTTTGGAATCTTTGGCAATTTTATTTTCATAACTAGCTTTGGAGGATTTTATGAGGGACCTCAGTTTCTTACTGAGGCTGGTAAGGGAGTTTTTTGCATCCTGGGATTTTCCTCTTTTCTGCAACAGTTTCTTCCTTTTGTTGTAAAGTTTGTTTATGGCAGGGGACCACCAGATTGGCTTATTTTTTTTGGATGAGAGCATCTTGGTTCTATTTGGGATGGCACGATTCATGCATGAGTGGATGTGCTCGTACAGTGCCTTAGTGTAGGATTCAGCAGTTGAACTTTCAGTTTCCATCTGCATGGGTGTCATGAAGTTTGTCACTTCTGACTTAAGTAGCATGAAGTTGGCTTTGGAGATGTTTTTTATGGAGGTTTCCTTACTGGGGGGAGGGGGTGGGATGTGGATGTTAAGGGTGATTAGCTTATGGTCAGACCTGACTAACGAGGGGGTGACCATAGGTGTGGAGCATCGATTTTCCATGTTGGTAATGACCAGGTCTAGGATATTGGAGCCCCTGGTGGGAGTACGGATTAGTTGATCCAGGGCGTTGGAATTTATGAATTCCAAGAACCGTTGGGCAAAGGTGTTGGTACATGAGTAGTTTTCCCAGTTAATGGCAGTGTAGTTAAAATCACCCAGCATTAGGGTGTTTGGTTCTATCTTAATATTTTCCAGTATGTTTATAAAGGTGTAGTGAGAATCTTGGGGTATGGTGGGGGATCTGTAGCAAGCTACAATTTGGATTGCAGTCTTACCTGCAACCACAACCAGCACCCAAACTCTACGCTATAGAGCAACCTGCCTAGGTAACACATCTTGAGTGAATCAACCTGTTTTGAATGCAGTGAAAAAAACTTATTTTTATGAACTCATCGGTATGGTGAATGGTTTACTAATAAAGATCTTGCCTTATTATTTCAAAGTATGACCATGTGCCAGTCATGTAGCTAAACAGTCTGAAAATGTCCTTCATGTCGGCATTGTCTTTAGAAACATTAACAGTAATGAAGAGCATCCATTTCTCAGACCGTGGGACAGTGTCATGTAGCATAGAGCTTCTATGAATACAACTGTACAAGTTGCTGTACATAAGGGACACTAATGTATGTGTGACGACCATGATATTCCTTGCCAAAGTGGACATCGCTAAGAAAATAAATACATCATCCCTGTTCTGCATTTCAACTGTAAGTCTAACTGTCCCACTCCCTCAAAAGAAGAGGATGATGTTGTTAATGAACTGAATGTGATATTCCATTATGAAACAGACCTTGATAACGCTTTTACAAAGTATACACTATTAACCGAAGAATTGCTCAGACATATAACAGTCTTTAACAAGCTTCACTGACCTTGCTGTTAAATAGCTAATGCAAATGGAACATTACAGATTACAAATATGTTCATAGTAATTTGATGAGTAACTGAGTTCCTTGCATCCATGTTTAAAATATGTTAATATCAATAAGTGGAATATGCTTCTCCAAATAAATGCCACAGGTAGATTAAAGCAAGATAACAGTTTCAGATATGTGTCCCCTCTCTGGATTTGAACACATGACATGCTGGCCTCTTTCCTTACAAGCCAAGCTAACAGCCAGCATGAATTATTCTCAGCCAAACAGATACTGCTCTACAAACCCAGTTATTAGACAGCTGATGTTATCAGAGTGCCATGGATTATGGGCATATTCGTAGGACTTTGACAACTGAGTTATTTCAAAATATGCACAACAGAAGCATTAATATCAAGTTTTTGAATACGCTTCCCAAAAGAAATGCTTTGAGTGAATTAAACCAAGATAGCAATTGCAGATCTACATTTCGCCTTTGTGGATTGTAATCCGCGGCAAGCCAAAATTTAGATATGGTGACTATTTGCTTTACAGGCTGAGCTAAGAGCCAAGAGGGGTGTCATCTTAGATAGCAGGTACTGCAGGCATTTATTAGAAGTCCTTCAGAGAGCAGATAAATATAGAAACTGCAAAAATGTATTGGGCATTTTATTGTACAGAAATGACAGCTATCAACACATAACTGAAAACATATGTGTAAGCAGGCAGGGATTCATTTTTAACAACTAAATATGTCCGCATATTTTCTTAGGAGGAATGAATAAATTAATGAAGTTATGCATGCGTTTTTATTCCAATGTATAATGGTGCAGTAGGCTATATTGTGGTACTATAATGGAAAACTACAACAGTCTTCCATGGCCTAGAAACTATTGGCGTCAGTGATGCATGACAAGTGGCTATGTGAAGTTATGTTGTAGGATGTTACAAAACAATATGTACATCTACAAAGGTCATAATTATGGATATTATATACATTATTAAATAAATTAACAACATGGGAATCGAACCGCCAGTTAATAGAACAGTATTTACCATATTCACTTAATTATCCTCATGAGCTAATTATCAGAGCAACTACTAAATGGTTATAAAAACATGTATTTGATATATATGGGACACAGAAATATCTGTAAAATTCGTAGAAATGCTCGGGTAAGTGTAGAATATTGGCATCTACTATAGGGATCTACGGGCTGCCTATGCACCTCATTGACTTTCTGTCATAGATCCTCAGCTTCACTCCAATGCAGGTTATTATAACAGTTGTAAACCTGCACACTAGTGTGGTAGATGTCTGTTTTCCTTCCCCTCTTGATCCAGTTCCATACAGCTATCATGGCGAAGTTCCTGGGTCTAGCTATCATCCTCTGCTCTAGTCCAGCATACACAGTCAACATCTGGATTGACTCCTTTTTTGTGCAGTTGAGCACACAGGCACATCTCAGCCTCCTCGAAGTAGCCATCATGATCCTCATGTTAAAGAAGTCTGGTAAATACAAACACAGATAAATGCTCACTGAGGCACCACTCAGTTCACAGTTAGCAATGGTCTGATTAGTAAAAGTATCAAAATCAATATTTCAAAGTGGAGCTGACATCATGTTTTCAGAACATTGGAACCATTTATTGATAACTATTGGGTGTTTATGCAGTGCGCCTGGGTCTTATGGCTCCTGAAGCCAATTTATGCTGAGGTATGCAAATTGGATTCTAAAAACTTGAATTTTAATGAACCTCATTAATTGTGTATAGAGCAAATAGTACTTAAAGGTGGGTGCTCATTAGGTGCACTTATGATTCTGTGATTTGGAATGAGAGATAAATTGTGAATTAGTAAATTTCTGTTTTGGTGATTAGTAAACCTCTTCAAGTCAGTCATTTCCAAAGGTACCTGGTTAAATTAATTGTTACTTAAAATGTTATATTTAAAATAAGTTGCTATAAGAACTTTAAGCATACAGGTGTTGCTATTTTAAATAAGTGAGTTCAGTCCCATATGCAGTTGTATATTACAAATGTTAACAGTATATGAAGGCTGATTTATGGATCATCTGCAATTCATAATTGTAATTCCTGATTCTGACACCATATGTAACTAGCATGTGATGTTGATGTTACACATATTTCTTAATTCATGTTTCGTAACAAAACAGCTAAAACATGTGCAGTTGCTGTTATGGATATTTCTTCAATGATGTTTCGTAACAAAGGTGTTATCACTACAGGTTCAATATACTACAGCTCCATACTCTCTGTGGCCTGCCTATGGATCCTGAGGTTTTCCAATGCTTAGTTCTGATGAACAGTGTTATACAGACCTTTGCATTGCACAGGAATGCATACTGCTTATGCTGACATATGCTGTTCACAGAATCAAACGCATTCAGACTGAAATATTATCATGTGTGTATCATAGTCTTTCAGATGGCCAACTGTCCTAGGGGTGACAACTCCCCCCACCTCCAGAAAAATGACATCATAATTGATGCTCTTGGGCAACGTAGATGAAGACTCCTAGGCTATTCAGGAGATATGGTTTGGAGACATGAAAACTGGACTGACCTCACCAACGTGATCAATGCAATTGGAAGTCACATCCAAAGCCATGATGCCTTTGAACAGAGTAGCTCAAACATGATCTTTTGTGCAGCCAGCAGAGTGAGCATTGTGAGAGATAGAGGGATGCCATTGATGGTGGACCACCATTGAACCCTCTGATTATATCACAATATTTCTGGCCTCACTGCATGCAGTAAGTAGGGGGTGATACATCCCCAGTGGTGGGAGTGAATCTGGAGTTTCAAGCCAAACATGTATGTCTTTCTTACCATAACATGGTTATTTATTGAGACAATCACAGCATATTGCTGTAGCATGCATATTTATGTATAATGTGTAATAACATGTATAGATACAAATGAAGTACAGACAGAGCAGTCCAATCAAAATTTTTAATGCTGCTAGCATCAATATTCACAGGTTCATCTACTTCACGAGTAAACCAGGAATCATCAGGTGAGTGTCTCTATACTGTTAATGTGACCACTACCTTGTTATTGACTCAGACTCATTTCATGGCACTGCTGTTTACTGTCATATTGTTATTTACCTAACATTGTGCACTACAGGTACATCCAGTGGAGACCCAAGCCATACAGGTTCAGGTGGAGATAGACCAGGTATGTAACAGCAAAATTGTCATAGCTTGCATCATTGTGTAGTATACATGTGATATATGACATTTATGCCAATATTTGTCAACAACGGCCCATCTGGTGTATAGTTAGAATGTCCATCACGTGGGTATTTGCAGCCCATGTTAATGTGTTATATATGTGGGTCTATATCATTTTGTTGAATGGCAGATCATCAAATTTCCATTTGTCGAACTCCTAATTACCAAAGCCGCTAATCGCAGAACGGAGTTTTCAGTGAAATTTTTCATAAGGCAAATCAATGGTTGGCCACCATGTGGAACTTGCCCTTTTCTCTATTGTACTGTGATGTCGCAGTTTGTATATTTATTTGGGGGGATGAGGGGACAAAGCCAACCACTTGAGTAGGTTTTAAATTTTATTATTTTGTTTATGATTGCTAGGGTGGCCTATCACTGGTCTACCTTAGGAAAAAATTAACTATAAATTCCATTTCTGGATTAGTGGCGACAATAATTAGGGGTTTGACAAATGGTGATTCGATGATCTGTCATTCGACAAAGTGATATAGACCCATATATGTAATGCTGTCAGTATTGTTTTGCTAAATACATGACTGAGTTGTATGCCTCCTTACTTTCCCACTGCAGGATCCACAATACAACCCAAAGCCTCTCTACAGCAGGAGTCTGTCAGTGGTATGCTATTAAGTATGTTTCATACCAGTCATTGCTGTCAGTCCTGCAATTATCCTCCATTCTTCCCATTCCTAGGTGAGCCTGCATCAATATCATCGAGTGCACATGCGAGTGGTATGTGTATTTCACACCTTCTGTATGTTTTAAGTGTGTTGACATTGTTAGTAGTGTCAATGATGTGATCACTAATGCTGTTTTTCCCCTACAATAGTTGAAATTCATACCTCTTCAACAGCACCATCTTCGTATGAGGTATTGCCAGATGTGTGTTCTTTTTGTATTCCTCACATATGTCATGTTTGCCTTTTAACCAAATAAAATACTTCATGTATGTAGCTTCTGTGAAACTTACATACAGTAGACTCTGTGTAAAGTCATTATTATTTGTAACATTGGGTGAGATATAAATGACATAGGACTATGATGATAGCCATCATGTGATGTAAGCACATTGTCCTGATCTGTGTCTTTGCATCTTGTATTATATCAACTATACCACTAACAGACTCCTGCTGTGGAGAGGTTTTGGCACACAAGCTACATCCAGCAATCCAGCCAGCAACCATGATGTGGTTCAAGATGTATCTCAATGTGCTATTATGGCCACTGGCACACAGGGCCTTGAGGAATTTGGAGAGTCCATCCATGAGGCTGACAGTGATGTTGCTGTAGCTGTAGCTTCAGGTGTGAAGATCAACCTATATAGCCATTTGCAGGGTGTTGGCACAGTGGGATGTTGAACAGGGTGAGGCTGTTGACCAATAGACCCCAGATGAGACTGCTGATGATGGCAGTTCCATTCAACAAACAGAAACAGGGCATTGTGGTAGATGTAGATGAGAAGATGTTGTGCATGGCCAGGTGTCAGAGGGTGTATGCCTCCTGCTGCAAGCAAGAGAATGGTCACAGCAATGACATCAGTCAGACATCCATCCACTTGCCCATGCCACAGATTATGTGGCACACAAGCTACATGTCATGCATGAAGGATAAGAGCACTGACACTGTGAGATTATGGCTGCATTGGCCACTAAGAATGAGAGTCTGCTAGCTGTGGTATGGTTGGTGGAAACTCTGGCCTCTCTGGTACTGCAGGAATGCCATACTACCAGCAAGATTCTGCATTCCATGACTGTACTCATCAGATTGCAACATGGGAGAGGCGGACTACCTGTCCGCAGAACCACCATTGTCCATCAAGAACCACTGTCTTTGGTCCAACTTGCACATAATTCAACTGCTGGCCCATTTTCTGTGGTTTTACCAGTCACACAGCCTTAACTCACAGTCATGCTCCTTCATCTCAACATGATGTTATCACCTCATCCGTCTCCTTTGTGGACCAACCAGGAAACATGCATCTGTACATGGTCAGGGCAGAGTGGACCACTGTGTGAGACACATGATCAGGGCAGAATGGACCATGGTGTGAGACATCAGTGAGGTCACCCTAGACTGCGTTAGAGTGTGTCCAACAGTGTAGTACACGTAGCTGGCTTATATTATTGAATTACCACTTTATTGTGATATGTGCCTTCTGATATTAAAAGTTCTGCATTATGTCCTGTGTGGTTTCTCTTTTTTCATGTTATTATATTATAGAGATAGGAATGGGTAGCACTGATGCATGTCCCTTCTGTTTTCCATACAGTGATACAATAATCTCAGTGTGTATGCATACCTGTGTCAGCTGTGCTCTGAGTGGATGATCCCTGTTGGGACACATTTGTATATGTACATGTTGAAATATGTTATGATTATGTTGTTGTGTCAGATGCTCAGTGTGTACATCTAGATGGTACTTGCCATTAGATGCAATCTGTGTTGCTCTGTTGGGGCAACACCTGAATATCAATGCTCAGTCTGTGTACTTATATACAGATGGCTTGTCATGACTCAAAGATGTGGATCAGATGCTGTTGTTTTGCCTGGGCTTGCACTTCTGGTCAAACCCTACATTGCCTATACGTGTGTCTTCTGTCCCCTATGCCATCCTGTGATACCTGTAGTTCTTGGGGTAGTTCACCCACACTTGCAGCTGGAAGACCACCATGTGTTATAGTTAGCATGTTGTGCAGAATGGCACACACCGTTATCTTCTTTGCTGACTTTTCAGGTGTATAGTGCACCCCTGGATATGTCTCAACATCTGACCATAGCTTTCAATACACCAAATGCATACTCTAGGTTGTTTCTGGTTATTGCATGTGCTCTATTGCACACTTCCTGTGCAGGGTTGGATGGCTCACAGTACAGTTTTATTAGCCATGGCTCAAGTGGATAACGACAGTGGCCTGTTGTGAGGAGTGGAAACACGTGATGAGGATG
Organism: Protopterus annectens; assembly: GCF_019279795.1. Classification (NCBI taxonomy): domain Eukaryota; kingdom Metazoa; phylum Chordata; order Ceratodontiformes; family Protopteridae; genus Protopterus; species Protopterus annectens. The sequence continues at coordinate 1,367,760,581 of NC_056731.1, forward strand.
GATGTTGTTGCAAGGGTTATCCTTAGCTTCCATCCTAGCTGTGCTCTTTACTTACCTAGTAGTAGTTCCTCAGGTATTTCACCTTGCTAGAATGCAGCCCTCAGTCCATCTTCACTCCATATGGCAGCATCATGAACACTTCAAGGGTGTGTTGGCCATGATGTTTGCTATGCTGCCATCTGTTGCATGTGCAACCTGACGGCTGCCGGATGGCCAGCCCTTTCTGTTTTTTATCAGTCTGCTTCAGGATAGACTGGTGTCTTGAAAGGTATGTATGTGCAGTTGCAATGAGTGCATGGGGAAAGTTTGCGATGCTATGAAACTGATGCATTTTAGTTCTCCACACTATGGGGGTGGATGGGAAGTGTATGCATTCATTCATCTTGCTGGACATTGTTTCCAGACATTTTGCCAGGAAATGACTGACAGCTGTCTGTGATAATCCTAAAGCATCCTCCATGTGTCTCTGGAATGTCCCAGATGCAAGTATACCCAGGCTGAGACATACTTTGGTTTCAAGGGGAGATGGGGTTTCCTCACAGTGTCTGCACAAATGTGTAAGGCATACATGCTGCAGACAGCCTGCATCTGTTTTTTGTCTTGTCTGTACCTGTCAATTATTTGTTGGTCTGACAACTGGTTTAGTTGCAGCCTTGCTCTGACTCTAGCTGTCTGCCTTCTAGGTTACACAGCCATAGCCTCATTTATGGCTTGTATCACTGCAGCCTGTTCCAGTTCATTAACAGCAGGTTGCATTTTTATATATTTGTTTGTTTTGTTACAGATTTTGCTGTAATCTTTAGTATTCACCCAAATTCCTTGGGATGCATAAAGCATATAGCAAAGATTTCAGAAATAAAGTCAGTGTGTCTGTTTGTTACATCTAAGTTGCTTTGGGTATGCATAATGTGTTTTGGAATCAGACTGGCATGCGTGAAATACTTAATTATCATATGCTGAATATCCAAGTACTTAACCTGCCTTCAGCGTGTCTTCTGAAATTACGTCCACAGCAGGTGAGCTTAAGCCTTCTGTCGGTGTGCTGCACTCTCTGCAGATAACTTCTGTGAACGTTATGGAATCCATTTCCTTGGTACTGACATTTGGTGATGATGAAAGGGTAATATGTCAATGGAGAGAGATATTGGAACAAAGAAAAAGATTGTTAGCTCAGTGAAAAAGTTTTACTTATCATTTCAGAAAAAGACATACAGTATGCTGAAAGTAGCTTATTTAGGGGCAATATATATATATATATGTTACCCACTCAAATGTAAAGAGTTATTGGGTCTCAAGGCTGAACCTGGTGAGAAGAGGGATAATTTATAATGAAATAGAAGAAGGTGGTTTGAATAAAAAAAAATCCAGTGGTGCACTCAGCATCTATGAATGTATTTTGGGTGATGAGAAAGATAAAAGAAAGGCAAAAATAAATCATAAGTAAGATGCTGTATAAAAATATAAAAATGTATGGGAAGAAAAAACAGGAAAGAAAAGGAAAGGAAAAGGGTCAGGATGTTAGAAAAAGAATATGACAAAATAAATGAAATTATGAATGATAAAAGTGACTTCAGATTTCTTGGGAAAGAATGGTATAATATGATATCAGAAAACAGTTTTTGGTTTACCAATGGAAGGAGTAAAAGAAGATAAAATATAAGGTTATGGAGACAAGAAAATGTGTTGACTGTAGTGAAGAAACAACAGAACATTGTTCTTGGATAGCAAAAAGAAAGAATTTTGGGAAAAGTTTAAAAATAAATACAGATGGTAAGGGTTTAAATGCATAAACATGCATAAACATGAATATGATATGATAGTGGAAGTATGATAAAGACATGTGCTATTGATAAACGAGATAAAGTGCTGTTTGCAACAATATGGATGCTGTGAAAGAAAGATATGAGAATTTGTTACATGACAAGAAAATTGAAGAGGATGATGTATTAGCTGAAATAAGAAGGTGATTGTAGAAGAAAGGGTTGAGGATAGAAGGTAAATATAAAAGAAAAAAATTAATGAAAGACATAGAAATGTTTAGTTAAGTTCTTTTGTGCTGATAACTTGTCTTTTGTAATACCTTGTAAATAATTTTAAGTGCAAATGCAAAAAAATGAGTGTAAGTAATTGATTTAATTTTTATATGATACAAAATGAATGTAAATGGTAATAAAGCACTCCTAGTCTTTCTGATAAGTATCGTGGGATCTTTGACATCTACCTGAGCTGCCATCAGCTACCACCTGCTCAAGCAAATGGACCTCAGTTTAACATCTCATCTGAAGGATGGGAGGAAAAAGGCTAGTAAGACTTGGCAATGCAGCTTGTGTATATGTTCAGCATGTTCATATAGATCATATTGACACTGGAATACTGGGAAAGGCTAACTATTGTTGAACGAAACATATGAATATTTGGGAATTGGTAGGGTATAACGAGGAAGAGTGGAGAAAAATGTTGCTTTTAAGTGTACACAGATATGAAAATACAAATGTTAAAGAAGAAATAGGCAATATAGCAATGTTGCATAGGGGAGAAAATGTTGGGGAAGGGGTTAAGGAAGAAACAAACAAGTCAGTGAGAGGAAAGCTGGAAGTGACAAAGGAAAGAAGGTGGAAACACTCAAAATTCAAAGCACGTTTTATACAACACCACTTCAAAGCAAGAGGTCTGGGTATAAGTGCTCTGTGTCTAGGTGTGGGCAGGGGGTGACAGGCTCACTCTTGTCTATCAAAAGGGGGAGGTCATGAAGTCAGAATGGAAGAGGGGGGAAGAAAGTAAGGGAAAGGATGGCAAGAAGGAGACCAAAACGGTAGAATGAGAGAAAGAAGGGAAAGACAGAGAAGGCAAAAGGGTCTAAGGAAGTAAGGAGAAAGAAAGAAATGACATCACAGATCCATATTAGGTGATAAGGTATGACTTAAGGTATAACAGAGAACAAAGTGGGGAGAATCAGTTAGACTGTTTGTAAACAATTGAATACTACAGGCAGAAGTGTCAATTAAGAGGAAAATGTAGTGAATGCAGGCTAAAGTTTGTAGAATATTACTTTGGAGGAATTGTGGAAAAGTGAAGTGTGGCCATATGTACCTGATATACCTGAACAGATGTGTAGTTTGGAATATTTGTTGATATGTTTGGGAAATAAAGAATGATGGAAGTTTATAAATGTATTTTGGTTGTGCTTGATATGATAGAAAATATGGAGATAATGCTGCAATTAACAAGTGTAGGATATTTGTTTCATGATGAAACTGGGTGCACCAACTGATGAGAAAGAGACTCTCTCTCTCTTTATATATATATATATATATATATATATATATATATATATATATATATATATATATATATATATGCAAGAAAAATAGATATACTTATACCAAAAAATAGAGAAATAAATACGGTGAGATAGTATAAAAACATAGAAAACCATAGAGGGAAACAATACAACAGAATGTGGAGCATAGAAAGTAAGCAAAATGTAATTTAAAAGATGAAAAAATAAAGAACAAGGAATTAGTAGTAAGGAAAAACTACTCATAAATGTACTGAGAAGAAAACAGACGGTGGCATAATGTATGCAAGTGAAGTACACCAAAGTACAAGTTAATTTTATAGTAAAACAACACACCCTTCTTAGCTATAGCTAAGGTTTGAGATCATTTGTAAATTGTCTAAATAGCAATTTAGTTGTTTAGTTTTGTGGTAATGTGGCCTGACAAGCCTGTTTTTTTTTCAAGATTTTTTGGGCTGCATGCATTACACATGACAGTAAACTATAAGCCCAAATGCAGCAAGAGACTTTGAGGTTTGTCTGTAAAACTATTGTTCTGACAGACAGTGACGGAAAGTAGGAAGTGCTTTTATAATGCTTACAAACATTCAAAAATATGTGACATTAATGTGAACTGACAATCCTTAAAATATTTTAACTACTAAGGTAGAACAGCAGCTTACCTTGTAATCTTGAGTATCATGCCTACTTCAAATTGCTTAGTTTTCCATTTCTGTTCCTGGATGGGGTGCATACATATCATCCCAGTATTCATGAAGCTTTTTGATGTAAGGTCCAGTTTCCCTTCATATTCCAAAATCATGCTGTAGTAGAACTAGTGAGCCTCCAAGTTACCTGTTAAGTATGTGTGACATATATGAGTGCATGTTTGTATGATTTTGTGTGTGTGTGTGTGTGTGAGTGTGTGTGTGTGTGTGTGTGTGTGTGTGTGTGTGTGTGTGTGTGTGTGTGTGTGTGTGTGTGTGTGTTGGGGGGGCCTACTTTGGGATGGCACTGTTTACAGGGTTTTTCTGCATTGCCCTAAATGAGTGCTAGGATAAATTCTGTCCACCCCAACAGCCATAAATTGGATTTAGAAACTAAATGATGAATAAACAAATGAATAAACTAGAACAGCATCAAACTTTGAACTTTAGTGTCACAAAAGGAAATATTGCCAGCCTAGCAACTTGGAATTTTGTAAATAATTATATGTCATTTGTGAATATTAATATGACATATGGAAGTGTGACAAAGGGAGATACTGCCAGCACAGCTGTCTGGAATATTGTAAGTGGTTGTGTGTCATTTGTGAATATCAACATGATTCCTATGCTTGCGATACAAATGTATTAGAACTGTATGTTATGTATATTTCAAACTGCTGGTACATAACTGTGTGCGACAAGGGTTTGTTCATTACTGAGCTGAAAGATGTATTCACAGTGTACCCTACTGCCAAAGAACATAAATGTATATAAACTAGTGTAACTGTGAAAATGTTTATGTTTTAATAGTGGAAACTAGAACATAGAGGGTTAACTTGCAAAATGTCAAGAAAATAGTTGAAATTAAATTGTTTTATAACTGCTCCATAAAAGATGGTTTCACAGCAAAGAGACAGGATGTCTAAAACTAGGGAGCCTTCTGCATTGTTTTGCAAGTGTTTTGTTTTATGTCTTCCGGCAACTCCAAAGATCTGAGAGATTTGCAATTTTCACAGGGGGATGCTAAATGCTGGCAGTTTCTAACAATGGGAGTTTTCACCTGGGATAGTCAGATGACAAAAGTGATGTTATCCTGCAAGAATCCCAGCAGCAATGTTTGAGATATTAATTTAAGAACTCTCAGAGAGAGAGAGAGAGAGAGAGAGAGAGAGAGAGAGAGACAGTGCATTTTGTATTCTGTCTTTCACCTGGCAGCATCAACTGGGTAAGCCCATTCACTACATCTGTCTTGCCTGGCTCTGTAAGTAAGTTTACTAGGGTACAGTAATTTCTTTTAGAATCAGTAAGGAATATAGTAAAGATTATTTTAGATATTTTCTGTATTTATTTGAGACTGTCCTGTAATGTTGTTTTAAATATTTCCTGTGATGTTGAACTCTGAAGTCACTGTGAATACATATTTAGTATTGTCTTGTTCTTCTATTATTTATTATTAAATAATTTTAAACCTATCATTGTGGCTGATATTTATGAGACATATGTAAGCTCTTAGAGTACTTGCATATCTATTTGGTGACACTGTGCAGGCCACTCCCAATATCCTTGCTCTTGGTCAAACTACCATTTGTAGTAATAGTAACATTACACAGTAAGACTGGACACCCTTTGCTAAGGGCCTTAAAATAGCTGATAAGGAGTGGCTGGTGGCAAGGAAAACTACCTTATCGTATGGGCAAAAGGAGGCATAGCTAGTAAACCTGTGCCAGCCTTTCCCAGGTGTGTGTGTGTGTGTGTGTGTGTGTGTGTGTGTGTGTGTGTGTGTGTGTGTGTGTGTGTGTGTGTGTGTGTGTGTGTGTGTGTGTGTGTGTGTGTGTGTGTGTGTGTGTGTGTATAAACCAAACCTCAAAGTGTGTGTGTGTCAGCTACTTGGGCAGGAACATGAAGCAGTGGTTGGACAGAGAGGGTGCTAGAGGTCTTGGCTTGGTCTCTTAACTGAGATCTCAACTCTATAGCTGTGCCAGTGTGGAGTCTTATTGGGGATCTGGAAAAAGAGGGAGAAACCAGCCCCAGACTGACTGTGGTCACTGTGTACTCTTAAGGAAAATTGCACTTTACTGTGTGTGTACTTGTCATCGTCCCAGTATGTAAGTCCCCCACTGTTTCCAGTTGTGGGGATTGAGGCTCCTTGATTACTGGGCCAGTGTTGGGGCATCACATATTAATTGATGGACAATGGTGGGATATCCACATCACATATTGATTGGTTTGCAGTGGTGGGGTATCCACATATTAAGATTCAGTGGTGTGGATACTAAATTCCTGTAGCCTGTAAACAGTGGTCAGTAAGGAAGGTGTTTATACTCTCAGTCAGCCACACAGTATACATTCAGAGTTCCATATCACAATTTTTTTTTTTGTTGTTAGCATAGTTATTCAGGGAGAGCAGGCAAGGATGTCAGCAGATGAGTATGGCAAGCTGACAAGGAGCCAGTTGGCTGAGATGTGCCAGGCCAAAGGACTGGTGCATACCAACCTGACTAAAACTGCTGCCTCACAGAATAGCAACCAGGAGTACAGTCAGAGTGGCCTTGGGAATGTGCAACTCTCAGAAAATGGACAGTTCAACATTTCCACAGAAATCCATCTGGAGTTAAAAAGACTTGAAATGGAGGCTCAATGTTTGGAAACAGAAGTGGCAGAGATACTGAAATGCTGGAGGCTGAGGAAAATGAGAAACTGCATTATCTGGAAGCTGAAGAGAATGAGAGGCAGAATCAGCATAAGAAGAAGATGCTGACTGTTTGCCATGGTCATGGGGGTAATGGGCAAGGGAGTAGGTGAACCCAAGAGGCAACAAAGGTCAGTAAATTTCTTCCACAATTTACAGAGTGGGATATTTTTGATAGTTTCATTCATATGTTTGAAAGAGTATGTAAACAGTATAATGTTGACCAAGGGCTCTTGGTACAGTTCCTGACCTGCTTTCTCCATGGTAAAGCTGTAACTTCTATTTATAAATTGTCTGATACTGATTGCTTAAATTAAAATATGGTTTAAGTTAACACCTGAACTTACAAGAAAAAGTTTCATGAGCAAAGATGCAAGGCAGATGGAAGTGTGTGTGAATATATTGCTGAACTAAGTACTTATTTTCATAGGTGGGGGAGTGGGTGTCAGGTCACCACTTTTGAAGAGCTAGCAAACCTTTTGCTGAAGGAACAATTCTTTAGCACTTTGCCTGAGGACATGCGAATCTGGTTAGCAGATTAGGCAATGCAATACTGCAGATGAGTTGGGGAAGATGGGAGACCTATACCTAGCAAGCAGGGCATCACTGCACAGGAAAGGGATACCCATTGCTGCTCATGGGTGTAAGGGAACCCATGGTGGGCAGCCTAAACCACCCTAAAAGAGTCTACCAGTAGCAGGGGAAGCCACTAGTCCAGGTACACATCCAGGACCAAGTGTTAAATGTTTAAATGCAGCCAATGGGGGCATGTAGCATATATATGTCCATGGAGGCAAGGTGGGGAACAAAAGGAGGAAGAGCCAGTAAGTGGGAATATCAGAATGCCAGCAGTAAGTTGTCTGGAGACAACAAGGGTACCAGACTACCACAAGAGGTTATATCCTATCTTATTAAATGGAAAGAGGCCACTGCTAAGACAGACAGGGCTTCTGACCTAACCATTGTGAAGCCTGCAATGGTTAAAGAGGAGCACTGCTTGCTTGGGCAGTCTACTGCGGTCAGAGATTTAGGAGGGATCCCATTCCAAATACATTTGGCTAGGGTTCACCTTGACTGGAAGGGTGGAAAAGGAAGCCAACAACTTGGTGTGATTGAGGATATCCCTGCATATGTCTTGATAGGAAATGATTTTGATAATGCAGTACTTTGTGTGCATGCAATAACAAGCAGTCAGGGATTGAGACAAGCATGTGGGTCTGGTAGCCTGGGAGAGACCCAGCCAGACCACAGAATTGAAGCCGGAACTGCTATGGTGGTTACTTCAGGGAGGGAGCTACGCTGTAGCAGTTAGACTGATGGTGAGCCACAGCTGCATGTGGGTACTGATGTTCCCCTGGAGAGAGTGACTGCAAGGGTAGAGGTGAGTAGTAGTACCCACGGTGACAGTGGGGCGCTACTGTCAGAGGATGCCAGACTTCCTGTGGAAGGGGAGCTGGGAAGGGTTACAAAGAGAGAGTTGAGACAGGCTCAGCTCTCAGGCACTACATTACAAGGCCTGAGGGAAGTAGCTAGTGAGGCACCTGATTCACAAAGGAAAGGAGAATCTGTGCACTGGGACAAAGGGTTACTGTATAGTGAGTGGACCCCCTGAGGGAGGGATAGAGGGTGAGAGAATACAACAGTTGGTAGTTCATAGAGCCTACCATCTGGCACTTCTAGCCATAGCCCATGATATTCCCTTTGCAGGTCATATTGGCATAAAGCATACCAAGAGACATATTACGCAAAACTTTTATTGGCCTGGGATTTCCAGAGTTGTAGCAGGGTACTGCAGGAACTGTGAGCAGTGCCAAAATGTAGGCAAGACAGAAGACAAGGTGAAAGCTCCTTTGGTGCCTTTGCCTGTGATTGAGGAGCCATTTCAGAGGGTATCTATGGATATTGTGGGGCCTCTGAGTACCCCAAGGTCCACAGGGAAAAAGTATTTCCTAGTGGTAGAGGATTATGCTACCAGATACCCTGTGGCAGTGCCTCTGTCCTCCACTGAGGCAGAAAAGGTAGCAAATGCTTTGTTCGAGATTTTCAGCAGGGTAGGCTTCCCAAAATAAATACTGACTGACAGAAGTGGCAATTTCATTTCAAACCTGCTGGCTTGTCTGTGAAAGCACTGTGGGGTGAAGCACCTAAAGACCACCCCATACCATCTCCAGTCTAATGGTCTGGTTGAGAGGTTAAACTCTACACTCAAGACCATGCTATGGGGATTTGCAGACCAGTTCAAGAGGGAGTGTCGTTTGTTTTCAGAGAGGTGCCCCAGGAATCCACAGGTTTTTCACCCTTCAAGTTGCTGTATGGGCCTAGGGTGAGGGGAACTGTAGATTTGATTCCAGATGAGTGGGAGGGTGAGTGCGAATTCCACAAGAGTCTGTTGTTGCATATGTCCTAAACCTCAGGTCAAGGTTCAGGGAACTCATGGGCATGGCCCAGGAGAACCCAGAAGAAGCCCAACAACAGAAAAATGTCTGTTATGACAGGAATGCTCAAGCTAGAGAGTATGCTGTAGGGCAGCAGGTAATGGTTCTGATTCCTGTCAGACACAATATGCTGCAGGCAGCATGGGAGGGACCCTTCAAAGTGGCAAGGAAGGTAAGTGATGTTAACTACATGGTAGAACTGCTAGGCAGGAGGCAGGGGCACAAACTGTGCCATGATAACATAATGAAACCTTACCATGTCAGGGAGGCCCTTGTGCTGAGTATTTGCTGTAGGAGTCAGGAGGAGTCTGCATGGGATCCATGGCTACAGGGAACCAGCCAGCAAAGTTCCAAATTACTAAGGTGGAACCTAAGGTTGCTGCCATATGATATAGCACTGAAGAGGGGTTAGCAATGCCAACACAGATGGGCTGTTAAGACAGGTTATGGGGGAGTGTATTTCCAGATAGGCTTAACCCACTCAAGCAGTGTTTTTCAAGGATCACTTCAAAAACTAGCCTGAGTTTTCGAGGGGGGGTGTCACGAAAGGAAATATTGTCAGCCTAGCTATCTGGAATTTTCTAAATAATTATATGTAATTTGTGAATATTAATATGATTATATAGAAGAGTAACAGATGGAGATACTGCCAGCACAGCTGTCTGGAATTTTGAAAGTGGTCGTGTGTCATTTGTAAATATCAACATGATTCCTATGTATGTGTTACAAATGTATTAGAACTGTATTTATGTGTATATCAAACTGCTGGTACAGAGGTGTGTGTGAAAAGGCTTTGTACAATACTGAGCTTAAAGATGTAGCCACAGTGTACCCTACTGGAAAAGAACCAAAATGTGTATAAACTATTGCAACTGTGTAAATGTTTATGTTTTAACAGTGGAAACTAGAACATATAGGGTTAACTTGCAAAACTTTAAGAAAATAGTTGAAATTAAATTGTTTTATAACTGCGCTATAAAAGATGATTTCAATGCAGCAAGAGACACGGTGTCTAAAACTAGGGAGCCTCCTGCATTGATTTGTAAGTGTTTTATGTTTTTTTAAGTGTTTTATTGTTTTATGTTTTTCAACAGCTGCAAAGATCTGAGGGATTTGCATTTTTCACAATGAGATGCTAAATGTTGGCAGTTTCTAGCAATGGGAGTTTTCACCTGGGATAGTCAGATGACAAAAGTGATGTCATCTTGCAAGTGTCCCAGCAGCAATATTTGAGATATTAATTTAAGAACTCTGAGAGAGAGACAGTGCATTTTGTATTTTGTCTTTGACCTTGCAGCATCAGCTGGGTAAACCCACTCATCATATCTGTCTTGCCTGGCTCTGTAAGTAAGTTAACTAGGGTACAGTAATTTCATTTGGATTCAGTACAGAATATAGTAAAGATTCATTTAGATGTTTTCTGTATTTATTTGAGACTGTCTTGCAATGTAGTTTTAAATATTTCCTGTGATGTTGAACTCTGAAGTCACTATGAATGCATATTTAGTATTGTCTTGTTCTTTAATTATTCATTATTAAATATATTAAAACCTATCATTGTGGATGATATTTGTGAGACATATTTAAGCTCTTAGAGTACTTGCATATTTATTTAGTGACACTGTGCAGGCCACTCCCAATAGCCTTGCACTTGGTCAAACTACAATTTGGATTAATATTAACATTACACAGTAAGATTGGACAGCCTTAAAGGGCCTTAAAGTGGTTGATGAAGAGTGGCTGGTGGCAGGGAAAGACTACCTTATAGTTTGGGCATAAAGGGGCATAGCTAGTAAACCTGTGCCAACCTTTCCCAGGTGTGTGTGTGTGTGTGTGTGTGTGTTTAAATCAAACCTCAAAGAGTGTGAGTGTGTGTGCGTGTGTGTGTGTGTGTGTGTGTGTGTGTGTGTGTGTGTGTGTGTGTGTGTGTGTGTGTGTGTGTCAACTACTTGGGCAGGGAAACGAAGCACTGGTTGGACAGAGAGGTTGCTGGAGATCTTGGCTTGGCTGCTCAGCTGAAATCTCAACCCTATAGCTGTGCCAGTGGGGATTCTTATTGGGGATCTGGAGAAAGAGGGAGAAACCAGCCCCAGACTGACTGTGGTCTTTGTGCTCTTAAGAGAAATTGCACTTTACTGTGTACGTATTTATCATCCTCCCAGTATGTAAATTCCCCAGTGTTGCCAGTGGTGAGGATTGAGCCTCCTTGATTACTGAGCCAGTGCTGGGGCATCACATACCAATTTCCTTTCATATTCCAGAATCATGTTGGAGTAGAAGAATTGGTAAAAACTCCAAGTTACCTGTTAAGTATGTATGATGTATGTGAGTGCGTGTTTGTGTGAGTGTGTGTGTGTGTGTGTGTGTGTGTGTGTGTGTGTGTGTGTGTGTGTGTGTGTGTGTGTGTGTGTGTGTGTGTTGCAGGTGTGAGACCTGCTTTGGAATGGCGCTGCTTACATGGTTTCTCTGCATTGCCCTAAATGAGTTCTGGGATAAATTCTGTCCACTCCAACAACCATAAACTGGATTTAGTGACTAACTGATGAATTAACAGATGAATAATCTCGAACAACATCAGACTTTGAACTTTAGTAACAAAGCTGCTGTATTATGTGGAAGAATAAAACAGGGCAATCTGCTTCTGCGGATCTCAGCATCCATAATTTTTAAAATGCTATTTCTAGTATGCTGTACCTAGAATTATATGCCTATATATAAGTTTACCAGCTATACACTCAATTACTGGAAAAAGAGAAAATATATTATTGAACATTAGTATAGACTTTTCAGGCATTGGTCTAGTTCGGCTCAATGAAATTCAAACCACTGTCAGTTCCAGTACATATGATTATTCATTTTTCAACAGCAGGTCTATCTTATCCAGGGATACACTGGATCCAGAATATATGCTGGTCAGCAAATGGCATAAGCCATATAATATCAGTCTTGGCTGGGAACCAGTCTATTCCCAGATGAATACAAATACTCATATGCACACTACATGCACATCCAAGGGGAAATTTAATGGACTGACAATTTAGCTCTTAGGAAGTCTTTGGAATGTGGGAGGGAAGCCAGGGACCCTAGAAGATAATATAGAGGGGCCTAGCCCCTGAAAAACTAATGTTTTATTGTGGATTGATTTGACATTCAACAGCTATAAATGCATGTTATTTATTTGTCTCCATAACAGCTGTGTTTTATGTTAGAAATATAGAGGTATGCCATTCAGTTATGAACATGCGGTTTGGGATTTAGAGGTATTTCATTTATTATTTAGTAGAGAAATTTATACAAGCATACAAGGGTTTTGGTACTTCTCAGAAACTCAGTAGAAAGTATGTATATAACTTCACCAAAACACGGCACTTTGTTAAACTTGAGAATAACACAGGAAAAGTAAAAAATAAAAATAAAATCTAGGCATTTACTCACTAACAATTTGGTAAGTGCTTTCAACAGTTATACTAGCTTTATCAGGCCACCTTTTTTCTCAGGAATTGACTATATATGCAATTCTCCTAATACTGGGCATAGGATAGCCTGTAACTTAAATCACAACATTGCTGGTCATGACACCATCTACCCTTCTAATTACCAGGCACAAAGGTTAAGGAGGTGACTAGTTTTCAGAAATGGCTGTGTCTTTTCAAGACAAACCTGGATGATTGTTATGTTAAGCTACTGTAGGCAGTTGCTCATGCTGGAACAGGTGTATTTCAGGTCAGCTGCCTAAGGAGTAATTTCGCCTTTCACTTAGTACATGAAAATTAAGCTGTAAACTAATGATGCTAACACATGGGGTAAGATTACGGATGCATGCTGGAGAATAGATTAGTATGTGATAAAAGGTCAGGCAGCCATCTGAGTGCTTAGATTTCTTTGGGTGTGTAATTTAATTTACAATGAACAGAAGAAGACTGAAATTGTATTTAATATAGTTTAAACAGACAGAAGCTTTACTTTTTTACAGTTACAGAGCCAGGAATAATGAGTAGAAAAAGGCACAGAGGAGGCTTTAGCACGGCAGTGTTTCAAAGTCAGGCAATCACAGAGATGAAAAAATGAGTGACAACTAAGTCTGCTGTACTTTGAAATGGGTGGAAACAATGTTTTCTAGCTGGGAAATAACATAATTTATGAGGCTTCAGGAGAGCATCGGGAGATCCACACCCTCCTCAGCTTATCATGTGAAGAAGAAAGATAGTTTATTTTTATTTTTCTTATCCTCTGCTGACTTGACACTTGAAGAGCTGAGGCAGGTGTGGATTTGGCTGCAGTAATGGCAGGAACTGTAGATTTTATAAAATGGGCATCATTAGTGCTAATAAGGGTATGACGTATTGACAGATAGTTCTTAGGCAGGGTGCTGTTGTCCACAAGATGGAGAATAAGTTGATGTATGGAAATCTTAAAGACCTAGGAAGTTAGAGAGAAGAGTGATGACGTTGTGATGTTTCTTTTGAATCACTAAGGAGAAGAGAGGAATGGTATAGTGTCATGGGCTGTGACTTTGTCACTATGACGTGGTGTAATGGGAAGAATAGCTTATGTATTAGTGTGCCTAATACTTTATATCATATGAATAATGCATATAATAATGTAATGACTGAAATTATGAAAATGTAAAATATATTTAAGTAGGATAGAGAGGCTGTTGTCAGATACAGATGGAGTTTAGATTTATATTGTTTTTTTTTTTGTTTAGATTTGGTTGGTTAAGAAGGTAACTGTGTGCCAAAGGCTGTGTTCTAAGACCCCTCCTTTTCAGCATCTACATGTCTGATCTTCAGATTGAGAATCAACATCATTGGCTAACTATGTTTACAGATTTAACTGCAAAGTGGGTGTTATTGTCAAATCTCCCTCTGAAACCCATTAATTACAACAGAAAGTATCCCTTATAAACAGGTGGTGAATGGAAAAAGGGGTCAAATTAAAAGTGAAAAGTGTAGTATTGCCACATTTGGTAACCAACTCTCTCCTCCTCCAATGTACAGCATAGTCAATACTCCATATCAAACTGATAAAGTAGTAAGGCATCTTGGAACCAGAAAATATTTCTGTTTAGCACAACTAATGTGTAAAGCCATATAATTCAAGTCAGAGAAAGGTAGCACTCCTCTTTATGTTAATTAGAGAAATTACTGAGTAATATGCACACTTCAGGATGTACCTTTCCAGACATGTAAAGCAACTGGAAAAGCTCCAGGGATTCCTAATCAATAAGATTCTTGGTCCAAAGTTATTGTGCTACCAGGAAATGCTTAGAGTGATATTTCTTTGCTTAGTTTCCTCTAGACTCTTGCAAAGTAATCTATGCCTTACATTCCACAACACGGAATACCCTATCATCATTGATCTCTGTTCCCTTGACAAGTCAAATTGATCCACTAATACCAGAATTAAGAATGTAAATCTCCACCAGCATGAGAGACAATTTCATTATCCTGTGTCTAGCCACCTATGAAACAATTTTCCCCTGCAAATTAAACTAACTGACACCCTAGTTTCCTTCATATTAAACATGGATGATTGGATGGATACCCATACATTTACTGCAGGACTGACATGCTTTACCTTTCTCAAGAAGGGGTACAGCATGAGGATAGGTGGTGGCAACATGTAAGTGGTCTTGTGACTCAGTTGCCTTTCATTTCCTATGATCCTATGAAGAAAAATGTGGGGTGTGGCTAATCACATACAAACTCATTGATGGAGTGGATACGGTAACAGGCTTTAGAGTAAGACAAAGCTGAATACAATGGGGATCCTTTTTGAAGTGCACTCAAAGAATCTACAGGGTAATGCAGTTAGACTATAGCACACATTAGTGATTAGATGCATAACCTTATTTCAGGAGCCCCACAATGTGAGGCATATAATTTCCAATTCTTGTTTATATGTACGTATGAATTTAGGAGTCCACTTTCTTTTTGTTGCAAAGGATCTGTGTCTTGGCTGCAACAAAGGTCTTTTTATGTTGGAAGAGTGCTCTGTATTAAGGTAGTTTAAACTCACTATTGTATAACCCTATTGTATGTGTAATGAGATGCATTCATTTGATATAAAGTCAAAATATCTGAAAGATGTTGCTAGCACAAAATATCTAATACTCAGAATATGGAAAACGTGAAATTTGCCCTTTCTTCACTATTGTGTGATCCCAGAGTTGGTGTGTGTAAACAGCCCATCGCAATACCGGAAGACTGCCAAATTCCAATAATAACAGCCACACAGGTAAAAAAACGCACTCTCCAAAGCTAAGAATACAGCATTCATGGGACCAGATGACATCCCGGGCTGTGTATTACATGAACTACAAAATGAACTGGCACCTCACCTAAGTGTCATGTTTAATCATAGCCTCACCTCAGGCTTCATGCCCACTGAGTAGCGCACAGCTAAAGTTATCCCACTCCACAAGTGGGGATTCACCTTGGATCCCGGGAACTACCGCCCCATCAGTCTGATGAGCCTAATCTGCAAGGCCATGGAAAGTATTATCATGGAACTTATAAACAAAGACATTGGCAACCTTCAAACACTGGACCCCATCCAGTTTGGGTTTGTGAAGGGCCTGTCTTGTCTCCTGAACCTGACTGACTTCTTCGAATCAGTCTTCAGAGCTATGGATGAGGGTAAGGTGGTCCACACAGCCTATCTGACCTCGATAAGGCCTTTGACACATACCCCACTCTGGAATCATAGATAGACTTACTAAGCTGGGCATTAATCCCTATGTCACTCGATGGGTTGCCAACTGGCTTACTGACAGAACCCACACTGTAAAAGTAGCTGACTTCAAATCCAGCTCCATACAAGTGATAAGTGGAGTACCTCAGGGTTCAGTCCTGGGAACGCTCTTGTTTGGCATCTACTTCTCTGAAGTACAAGCCAACACTAAGGGATTCTGGCTAACAAAGTTTGCAGATGACTGCAAACTGGGAGCCATTATTGAATCCACAAATTATGTGGATACTCCACAAAAAGGCCTTACAGAAACAGATGCTTGGTGCCAGAGCCATGGGCTCAAGCTCAATGCCAAGAAATGTATAGTTATCACCTTTGGGAAAAAAACATGTACCTGTGAATTACCACATAGGTGGCAGTACACTAAACACCAAAAGTGTGATAAGAGACTTAGGGACACAGGTGGACAGTGGTCTCACCTTTGATAACCACATTGTCACAACAGTCAGGAAATCCTTCTATGTGGCACACCTCATCACTAAGGGCTTTTCATCCAGAAAAAAAGGAGGTCATTGTCCCACTGTACTCATCCCTCATTAGACTCATTATAGAATATAACGCCCCGTTTGGTATGTACCTCTCAAGATCTGCAACAAATGGAAAGGCCACAGCAATATCTCACTAAAAGAATCACAGGCCTAAAGCAGATGCCTTACTTTGACCGCCTTAAAAAACTCCAGCTATACTCTGAGGCACTCTGCTTAACATACAAGCCCATGTCAAACCCAGAGCTGTTGGACATGCTACACTTAAAGAAATCCCAATCCCTCAGAGCCACACACTCCAGGGATCGAAACCTTGTCATCACAATAAACAAAACATGCTGGAGGGATAGGTTCCTGACCCAGAGACTCCCCAGACTCTGGATTATGCTGCCCATACATGTCAAGCAGCGCACCTCTTTAGCCCTCTTCAAAAGAAACCTTGACGATTGGATGGGAGAAAGGAAATTCTCCTCGGGGATCACGTCAGTCGCCCTGCTAGACAGGTGTCCATGAAAGTAAATAGTGTGGGAAGAAATAGCCAGGGAATTATTATGGCTAGGCTTGTATAGGCCCTAGCGCCAATAGCCTAGTACCAACCTGTGAACCTATACATATATATATATATATATATATATATATATATATATATATATATATATATATATATATACATATATATATATATACATATATATATATATATATATATAGGTTTACTTTGTTTGTACGAAGTTTCAGTACTTCGAAGCCCACTTGGTCGAGCCCAGTTGTTCGAAGTACCAAAACATCAAAAATTAAGTACGGAGATAACAATACAGCACTGAATGGGAATGTGAAGATTGGAGGAAGATGGGCGAAGGCTGCCAGCCTAGTCAAATATAATTAGATACATAGTTCTATCAACTGTATAAATAAATGTAAAATACAGGCTTGTGTTTTTAAATGAAAGCAAATACTGTAAAATTTGAACTTCAAAATTGTTGCAACATTGCCATCTGCTGTAAGGTAAACCAAGCCAAGCATTTCAAATGTGTCTTTGGAAGTTGAAAAGATCGTATGAATCTCTTTGATGTTTACAAGTTGGCTCCATTGGGTCTGGATGAAGGTTTCATGCCCATTGTTTTAAGGTTAAAGTTAATGGGCAATAATTTACATGTGGAAGGTGCTTTATTGCTCTGGTTTCTGCTAGAGTGCATATGTGAAATGCCTTGTATTGTTATAATTTCCTGAACAGGTGTTAGCCTGCTAAATAATGCAATTTGTGGCCTGAGAAAACCTAAGTGTCAAAATGATGTAATTTGGGAGGGCCTAAGCAGAGCTGTAGGTTAGTGTTTAAAAACTATTGTTCAGTGAGAGACTGTAAGCATTTTGATTTTGGACATCTAACCCAGCACTGCTTGCTCTTTATGTATGTAAGTAAGATTATAGCACTGTGTTTTCACTTAAGATTAGCTAAATATTAGAAAGTTAGATTAAGTGTTTTTTTTGGCATCAGACCTGTCCTACGTTATTGTTTTATGTTTCTGTGTGATCTCTGAACTCTTAGATATCTCTGTGGTGTAGTAGTTTTGTCTTGTGTTTTAATTATTTATTATTAAATATTTTAAAACCTTTTCCTTTGGCTGGTTTATGTAGCGATAATTTAACCTCTAAAGTACATTACATATTTACAGATTTTACTGTCTATAAGTCACTCCAAATTAAGCCAAGACTGAATAGTCACATTACCAATTGGATAATAATATTGTACAGTAATAATTGGACACCCTTTTAAGGGCCTTTTAGTAGCTGATATTATTAGATGGGTGGTGGCAGGGATTACTACCATATGGTCTGGGTAAAGGGCCAAGCCTTTCCCAGGAGTGTCTGTGAAGTTGAATAAATACTTATCTCAAAGTGTGTGTGCCAGTGTGTGTGTGTGTGTGTGTGTGTGTGTGTGTGTGTGTGTGTGTGTGTGTGTGTGTGTGTGTGTGTGTGTGTGTGTGTGTGTGTGTGTGTGTGTGTGTGTGTGTGTGTCAGCTACATGGCAGGGACATGAAGCCCTGGTTGGACAGAGAGGGTACTGGAGGTTTTAGCTTGCCCAGCTAGGCTGAGACCTAGACCCTATAGCTGTGCCAGTGGGGAATCTTACTGGGGACCTGGTGAGCAAGGGATCAACCAGTCCCAGGCTGACTGTGATCTCTGTGTGCACTTAAGGGAAATTGTACTTTACTGTGTGTATTAGTTATCCTTTCCTCTTCTAGGAGATGACCTCCCTGGTGTTAATGGTGAGGACTGAGGCTCCTTGATTTTTGGGCAAGGGCATGGTCGTCACAGGGAATATTCTCTTTTCCTTGCTGTAGTGCAATCTTGGAGTTGGTATATTTAAGTAGAGGGATGTGGAGGCACAGCCCCCCCACATGGGGTGTGCAGGGGGGAGTTGCCCTGCAAAACATGTTTAACGTGGTTTTTTTTTTTTTTAGTCAGTCGATCCGGCGATCTACTTTGTTTGTTCGATGTAGCATACTTTCAAACAAAGAAAGTATATATATATATATATATATATATATATATATGGTTTACTACTAAAATTCCGAATCCACTTCGGTCGACCATTCAGAATGTCGACCTGAAAAGCTGAATTCGGAATTTTGAAACAGCAACCAAGGCAAAAAATGAACACATCAACAGTCCACGGTATGTTGATTTTATATATATATATATATATATATATATATATATATATATATGTGTGTGTGTGTGTCTACTTCAGAATGTCGACCATTCTGAATGTTGACTTTCATATGAAATAACGCCATTTACGTATCTGTAAACGCAGTGAAACTATGTTATGCCCCCCTGCACTCACCCACACCTCCTGCTACTTAAATATTCTCACTTCAAGATCGCACTACCGTGCAGGAAATGGGAATCTCCGAGTCCCACACTGTAGCAGGATCTCGGCTATCATTTGTCGGCCTTTCAAACGTTTGCTCATATGGTCTTGGCTATATGAGTTTCGAACATTTTAATGTTCGAACAAATGAAGGGCTCCCATATATATATATAGGTTTATATTCAAAACTTGGAAACTGCATCAGTTGACCAGCATGTGGTTGAATGGCAGTTTTCAAGTTAGCAGAATGTCGAACCAAAATGCATCGACTACGCTACAGCAAATGGGTAGTGCAGTTCGAGTATTTGAGTTTGACATTGTGCAGGGTGATTGCAGTTCAGTAAGGAACAGGGACTTAGCCTATTTCCAAACTGTAGTGCAGTCTCGAAGTTGGCATATTTAAGGATCAGGGTTGTGGGGGCACAGCCACCCACATAAAATATGTGCAGGGTGATTGCAGTTCAGTAAGGAACAGAGACTTAGCCTATTTCCAAACTGTAGTGCAGTCTCGAAGTTGGCATATTTAAGGATCAGGGTTGTGGGGGCACAGCCACCCACATAGGGGTCACAGGGAGGCATAGCCCCCCTGCTAAATAGTAGAATTAACATACCGTGGACTGTTGATGTATTCATTTTTTGCCTTGGTTGCTGTTTCAAAATTCTGAATTCAGCTTTTCAGGTCGACATTCTGAATGGTCGACCGAAGTGGATTCAGAATTTCAGTAGTAAACCATATACACATATATATATATATATATATATATATATATATATATATATATATATATAAGAGAGAGAGAGAGATTGCATGGGCTGTATGTATGGGTGGGGATGCAGGAGATTTGCCCTAGTGTAAAATCAGTTTTATTTTATGATGTTATGGGTTTAGATATTTTTCAGTTTTATATATTCTATGTTTTGATATGCACCCATTTAATGACAGGGAAACGAGTGCAATCATTTCCTTTCTCTGTAGTAATAGACTCAAATGGTATAGGCATTATGTGCAGTTCCTAAGAGGACTGCTTAGTTTTCTTAACAAAGCTACTTACCTAGTGCACTTTGAGAAACTCAGAGGCTAATGGCATTTATTTGTAACTGTAGATTTGACTTGGACTAGCTCTGCTTGTTCACTTAGATTTAGGAGGGGTATTCATGGTACATCTGTTAGAATAAAGTGGAGAAAAGTAATACATACAGACAATTTTATCAATAATGTTCTCTTTATGTAACGTTTACCATATTTATCAAAGGAGGAGATTAATGGTGACTTCTGTGTTCTGTTATTCTAGGTAGAAAATAGTGCCAACATTAAAACTTGATTATACACTAGCAGTAACTTAGGTAGTCTCTAAAACTTTAGTGATACAAAGGGACAATAATTATAATGGGGGGAAGATTCTTACTGGAGGGTGAAGGAAGGGCATGGAGCAAAATAATTATAAAAAATGATGTAGGGGTGTGAGCGAAGGGGTATAGTAGTAGAACAGTGTGGAGTAAAGCAAAACAAGGCAGAGCAGAGACAGCCACAAGCAGCATCTACAGTAAACAATCTGTAAGGGAAGGCAGACCTGGCAACAAGAATATGTATTTAATAAACTATAAGTTGTCTAAAGTCAGTGTCTAAGCTAAAGTGAAATGAACTTTTGTTACCAAGAACAGTAACTTTATAAGACGGAAAAAAAAAAAAAATATATATATATATATATATATATATATATATATATATATATATATATATATGTCTACTTCAGAATGTCGACCCTTCAGAATGCCGACTTTCATATGGCCGACACTATGATCGACATTCCGAAAGACCGACATCTTGAAATAGCACATTTACCTACCTGTAAACACAGTAATTTCCTTCAGGCCATGGTGATGCAGCAGTTAGCATTGCTGCCTCACAGCAAGTGGTTCTCTGGTTCAATCCTCGGTTGGGGTGCCTTCTGTGCAGAGTCTGCATGCCCCCCCGTGGTCGTGTGGGTTTCCTCCAGGTGGTCCAGTTTCCTCCCAAAGACATGCTGTAGGTGGACTGGACACTCTAAACTGGCCCTAGGTGTGAGTGTCTGCGTGTGTGCCTTCTGTGGAAGGTTGGGCACTGGGCTGGCAACTTGACACTGTAAAACTCCACTGCCAATCATGAGTGGACAGGTGATCTACTGTGGTGACCCCTAACTGGGAAAAGCCGAAAGAAGAAGAAGAAACACAGTAAAACTGTATTATGCAGGAGGGAAAGCCTCCCTGCACCCCCCACACTCCCTGCTACTTAAATATCCTCACTCCGAGATTGCACTACAGTGCAGGAAAGGGGAATCTCCCAGTCCCGCACTGTAGTGGGATCTCTGCTATCATTTGTCGGCCTTTCAAACATTCGCTCATATGGTATCGGCCATATGAGTTTCGAACATTTGAAATTTCGAACAAAGGAAGGGCTCCCATATATATACATATATATATATATATATATATATATATATATATATATATATATATATATATTAATTGAAATTTGGCAAAAACATTAGTATAAATTTAATAGGGTCCCTAACAGCAAACTAGCTAGACAGACAAAAGCAACATAAGTTGAACACAAGCTGAAAATGAGGAAAATGTAACTACAGAGCTTATAATGTGTGGATACAGCAGCTAGCAGTGTGTGCACAGTACAGAACAAAGGTGAAAAGGTACACAAATATTAATTAACAGTAATTACAACAATATTGCATCTCTCTAGTTGTTGTGTCTTTCGGCTTTTCCCGGTTAGGGGTCGCCACAATGGAACTCTGGTCCGCTAATGATTGGCAGTAGATTTTTATGTGCCGAGTTGCCAGCTCTGATGCACAACCTTCAACAAAGGTACTCCCATTCACGCATGTCTCCATGCAGAAGATGCTCTAGCTGAGAATCGAACCGGGCAGTGTCTTACTGTGAGGCGACAACACTACTGCAGCACCACCACTGTGAAAAGATCCCTTTAACAGGTCACTGTGTGGACGCAGGAAGTTAGATAAGCAGTGCAGCTAAGGTATTAGCTTACATCCCTGAGCATATGCTAGCTTAAACAAACAAATGAAGCAATTCCGTTACTCTTTGATATCACTAACCAAAACTGAGCTAGCAACTGTTGTTGAAACAAGTAATGCAGTATTCCTAGCAATCTGCTTCACAAATGCTAATAACTTTTCCAAGAAGGATAAAGGTAACATTTGGAAAATACAGCAATAATATCTGCTAACTGGTTGTGCTATCTACCCTTTTCAGCAGAGTGTGGGAGAGGGAACTGTGTGGGTAATACTCACAAAGGAGTAATAACAGGTATGCAGGAAATGAAGAGACTACAAAAGGTGGATTAATTAACTACCAGCTATCTCCTAGATGAAACGGGTGGGGTAGCTCAGAGAGCGAAAAATTCACACACTGATATACGCAAATAGATTTAAAGTGTAGAACAATTAGATTCCCCAACCAGCATCTACAGAGAACAATTAGTAAGGAAAGACAGACTTGACAAAAAGATCATATATGGGCTAAGACACTAATTGCATGAACTTGCATCTCTTATTGTGAAATAGGTTCTGTTGTTACACTTATGACATATGATTATGATATTCTTTACTGACATTTGCAGTAAAGCATGACAGCTCAGCAATTGTGTGGATAACTGTCATAAAATTTCACTTCAGTAAGATATATATGTGAGGTGCACTTCAAGTTCCAGGATACAGTTATGACTGATATACCTTGCTCAGTGTTTAAAAATTAATGCATTTGCCTTGCGATTTAAGACTAGTAGTTTGGCTTCTTTCCAATTTATTTTAATGTGAACTGATTTCAGGTGACGAATGTCTGATTTTGTTGCAATGGCTAACTTGGTTTGCAGTATTTGACCTGCAAGAAGGAATAGTTACATAATTGCCTGCATTTCAGGTGTGGGCTTCAAGCCAAGGTCAGCTTTCATAGAACTGTGATTAATGTTTTAATTATAATGGTAATGCCGAACTGCTGTATCATTGTTGATTAATCTTTGCTTCAGGTTGCTTACACTTTATTCACTACTTTATGGATTTATAGGAACTTTTAGAATAGCTGAATCATTTAATAGTCCAAAACTGTGCTTGCAAGTATTTCTGATCAACAGAGGTCATCAGCAGTGTAGCTTTGTTTGCCTGAAAGTTTTTCTTGACATGACTACAGCAGTAGCATGAAGAAAAAAATGTGCACCTTGACTCCTAATTTGTGCTTCTGTAATTCACAAAGATGTGAATTAACTATGACTCAGATAATGGAGCTGCATACTCCTTTGTTTCATATGCATAATGTTGTATAAGTCAAGAGTCTGTCCTGTATGTTATTTCACTTCAGTCAGAGAGACAAAGTGATTTCTAAGAATTTGGTGTTAAGAAGCAGCTGTGCGTGTGCACATAATCAGAGTTGTGATATTATGGTGACTGCAAAATTACATAGCAAATGTAGTCTTACAGTCTGGAGGAGTAAGGGGTAAAGTGAGGCAAAAGAGAAGAATGTTATTATGGCTACTGTGGGTGGAAATGGGAAGACGGGAGGCAGTACATTAAATTTGCCCTCTGGTTATTTTGTTATGCATGGTGATGCTCTCTTTCTGGGGTTTAGTTGACAGTGTTAATTATACTGTGACAGTTTGGTATGGCTAGGACAAGGACTGGGATGGAAAAGGTGGGAGGCAAGTCTGACAGCTTACTGCGGGCACAGAATTGTAGCTCAAGTCTTCAGTTTTCCAAGTGAAAATAATGACTAGGGTGTTAATAATGAAACAGAATAGTTTTAAGGTACCTTTTAGCTACAGATGCTGTAGTTGTTTGAATTGCTGTAAAAATGTGTTTTTTTTTTTGTGGTGAGCTAAACAATACCCAAATCCAAAAAGTAGAACTAGCACAGAAAATAAGTTCTCAAAGAACAACCACATAATCTGTAGTTCCAAAAAGTATAACTAATACAGTAAATACAAAGTTCTCAAAGAACAACCACCTTATCTGCAGTTACAAAAAGTAGAACTAGTACAGAAAATGCGCAGCTCTTAAAGAACAACCACATTATCTGCAGTCAATTATTATTATTATTATTATTATTATTATTATTATTATAATACAAAACTGATGTATTTACATATTGTGCAAGAGAATTCTTCTTCATAGCATTTTGGAGAGTTGGTGGTTTGTAATATTAAGCAGAACCTTCACAGTTTGGCAGTATCGAGAATCCAGAATAATAATCCAGATGTTCTAGGTTCTATTCTTGTTGAAGCACACACTTCTTTAGTATTGTGCTACTGGACTTTGGTCAAGGGCTTTGCACTCCAATTTTTCTAAATGATGTAGCAGCTTATCTGAGCTCAGCTCATGGAAAATGTTGTTGTACTTTCTCATTTTTCCTCTTGATCTAATTTTTGAGTTGTTGCGCAAGGGAAGGGGGGAGGTGCTCAAGCACTTAGTTGTGCTGGATTTTAGGTTGCAAAAGTTCTAAGGACCATTTTACTTACTATGTAAAAATGCATATACTTAAAAATATAAATATGGTTTAAAGAAATAATGAAATAAAATGCATACTTAATTTTTTAATTACATAATTCCTCTCTATCACTTTTTTCTGCAAATGCAAAGAATTATCAGTACGAATATCACCTCAGTACTCTCCTGGAAAGAGGGTATTGGCTTAGTGGGACTATCCCATTCAACAAAGTGTAAATAAATAAATAAAATACAATTATTTCAGTAGTTATATCCAGGCAATATAAAAACTTCCACTATGAGTGAATGAAGCCAAACCCACTGAAGATCAGAATGAATAAAAACAAAACAAAATAAAACAAAATGAAAAAAAAAAAACACTTTTTAAGTGTTTTTGCAGGGGGCATGCCCCAATGCACCCCCATTGTATTGTGCTCCTTACTTAAATATACTAATGCCACAGTTGTACCAATTTGAAGAAGGTGGGAATTACCCCTGAAAATTGCATCACTGTCAGCACAGCTCACTTACAGTCATTTCCTATAGATGATTTCTGATTCTTGGCTGGTTGATCTTCAGGCAAATTAAGCTTGAAAGTTCAGTCATCATCTACCCATAGGCTATCCAATATAAAATATTGTTTCTAAGTAATATAATATATGTTTGGTTAGGTAACTATTACACAATAAATCCTGCATATAGATTCTCCTGTTGTATTGTTGTTGTGATACAGTGAATCACTGTACTACTGATCACATAGATTTGCTTTGTTGTATTGTGGTTGTGATACAGTAAACACTGTACTACTGATTTGTTTTCATAATCCTTCTACAGCAACTCTACATGTGCTTTAAACACATGGTTACTCTCAGTATGTTTGCAATATGTACTTTTGTGGAAAGTGAATATGACTTGCAAGGCACTGAAACGCTAAAGTAAGCCTGTATTAAAATGATTTTTTTGGAAAAGAGATGCGTGTGTTGTAGAGCATACACTACAAAAGGTTGTGAATTATTTGTCATTTTTCATACAACATCAACAACAAATCCAAGTTTCTGTGGTGATGCACTTCATGAGCTTTGATCTCAAGGTCCTAGGTTACCACAGAAACCTTTCACTGAGAAAATAACCTTGCTCTGTAGCAAGTCAGTATAAAAGCCATATATGAAAAATCCCCACTTAGACATACAGTGGTTTTATAGTTTCCTATTTCACTACTTTCCTTTTTTTTTAATTAATTGCTGCTTTTCATTTTTCCTCATCTCATACCGGCAAAAAGGAATGCTCTGTGAAACAGCTACAGTTGTTTCAAGTTCCATAGCAGCCTCAGTGTTCATGTTACTCATCTGACTCAATGCTTCTCTCTCTTCATACAAGGGCTGTGAGCACGCCATGCAGTTCTGCTGTACACTAATACATTTACTACTGTAGAGAGGATGTACTGATTGGACAAATGGCTGTTATATTCTGGGAGAACAGAGTATGAAGTGTGACAATTTACCTATAGTGTTACTGCTATCTTTATGTGGCATCACTTTGTAACAAAACCTGTATAAACCTGCCTTTCCCTTTCATTGTGTTGAATTATTCTTGTGTTGCTGTCCTGCACAGGTAAGTTTAACAGATTGCAATTGTAATTCCAAGAGGTTTATCTTCACATTTGTGCTGCTAAGTCTGGTCTGTAGAAGCTAAAATGCTGAAAACATTGCCTCCCCACATCTGTTTACCTAACCTGCAATTGAATTAGATTTTTCTGAATAAAGTGTGTGATGTAAGTCATAAGGTTAGATGTATTAACCTGCATCACACCAAACACATGCAGCATCATGAGTTTTGTAGCCAAACAGGTTGTATCAATTTTATTTATTTAATATTTGTTTACAGGGAAAGTCCAACTGGGACAAAGCCCATTTTTAGTGAGGCCCCTGGAGAAATGCTCTAGACACATGTCTTTGTAATGTGGGAGGAAACCAGATCACCCAGAGGAAACCCATGTGTATGCAGGGAGGACATATAGACTCTGCACAGAAGGCACCCCAGTCGAGAGTCAGACTAGAGAACCTTTTGCTGTGAGGTGACAATTCTAACCGCTGCAGCATCAATGTTATAGAAACACTTCTGTGACATCAGCACATGTATTTTGATGATACGGGTTCAGGTGCCAAGGCAGTGAGACATTTCCCTGTGGTACATTTGACTGGGGACAAGTGGCTGAAGTGACATTCAGCTGCAGAGAAATATGGCTGTTAGCAAATTCCCTGTGGGCAAAGAGAAGCACACACTGCCATGCTCACAGCTTTAACAACCAAATGCATGGAGGCAGAAGAAGTAATGAGTGTTGTGCTCAGTGTACAGTATATACTTATGTAACTACAACATGTACAAGTGTGCTACAGCATACACAAAATCCTGCAGGCTACTGTAGTTCATTTATGCTCCAGTATGTGTTTAAGGTAATGTTCCCTAGATACTGTGAAGGGGATAGTGGTCCACATACTCCAATTATAAAGGCACTGCCTATTGTGCACTGCATTTTTACTTTTTCCTTGGGAACCATAGACATTGTTTTCCCCTTGTGCATTTGGTTATTGAAGTTGTGGGCAGGGCAACACATTCTTCTCTTTGCCTATAGGGAATTTGCAAACAGCCATATTTCTTTGCAGCTGAATGCCACTTCAGCCATGTGTCCCCAGTCAAATGTACCACAGGGAAATGTCTCACTGCCTAGGCACCTCAACCTGTTTTAAAGCAGTTAAGGTAGATGGCCATAAAACAGGGGTCTTCACTTATTTTTAAACCACCTTGTCCACTGGCTTTAACTTTCCACCATGCTAAGTTTGCTTAGTTGATGTTGATACATCAAAATTTCTTTGCTCAAAGAATTAACATATAGGGCAGTGGTTACTATAAGCAATGGGGTCAGAAAAAATAATATTTGAATTCACCAACCATGAATCTGCATGTTGACAATAGTTTGAAGAATATCTGGTATCTGGTCTAAGTCATGAGTCTAATGTGGCTAATTGCTTTCTTTTGTAATTATCTATGTTTAGCCTACAAGAGAAAGTTTGAGCAAACATCATGAAAGTTTATGCTCATCTGAAAAAGGAAGCCCATCAATGCAAAATATTCTGATGGTATCTGCTTAGTCACCAACAGCAAGCAAATCCACGGACAGTTTTACAGTTTGCTATTTTCACGATCATATGTTTTGTGACCTTTCATTTCCAGCATTGCCTTACAATTCTCCATTTCCAGTGTTGAAACAAATGACATATTACTATCACCTACTCATCTGCTCCAGTTTTTAATGGTATAGGAGATATTAAAGAACTGTTCAACCCCTGTCTTGGTCAAAACATCAAAAACGAGGCAGGGCAATCTTTTTGAAGACGTCAATGTTATTGTCAGAAGAACTTGAAGTCTCTTGCATGACATCATCAGAAAAGAGGGAGTAAGAATGACATATCCTGGTGGCATCCTGATGTTGAACAAGAGTAGCTGCATGGTCTGCTTGTCATGAATTCCATGTTCAGAAAGAGAACCAGCATGACACCTGCTGAGTTTACAAACTGGTCAGATATGAGCCCCTCCTTAAACATTTCAGTGTTAAAGACTGAAAGATATGCATAGCTGAATGTCCATGTAAGGAGCAGAGGACCATTGGAAAGATCCTTACCTCTTATTTAAGACATTACTCTCACTCAGAGCCTCTGAAGGCAGCCACAATCAGTTGAAAGGCAATTTATTGCCAAATCCCTTAATGAGGACTACCAGCAACCTGGAGCCAATGGTGTCCTTTGGAGATAATGAAGGTAGTGCACAATTGCCATCTACTCAGCTGGCTCTGAGTTTACTGCCCATAGCATCTGCCATAATCAGAACCAATTGTTTACTTATTTGTATGTTGTTAACCAGATTGCCTACACTGACGCAGCCCATTTGCAGAGGCTACCCCAGCAGAAAAAGATTCACGAAACAAATGGTCCAGAATAAGAGAAACTAGAAAAGTCTGTGGAAATGTCACTGAGATTCAACACTTGATAAACTGGAAAAGAAAAGTCAATGCACCAGTGCATCTTGGAGAAGAGTCATGTACAATTAAAAAAAAAAAGGCACAGCAGTGACTCATAGCAGAAGCCCAAAAAAGAAACTATGCCATCTAAAAACAAATGTTGGAAAGTCAAAAGCAATACAATTGATTTCCTCATTAGGAAGCATGCTGTCATGCATTCTCCGGGTTATTACAGCCATTTCCGGTTCATGTTTCGTGATTCTGCTTCCCACTGATATTAGAATGACTTTTGCCCTCCATTGTCAATGTACATCATACTGGTGTTTGGCCACACTTTGTATAGCCAGTAGGGTATCTAGTACCACCTGGTACAGGGTGCATTCATGTGGGTGGTGTTAGTGCAGATCTGCTTCATTTTTCCCAGAGCAAGTAGACACTTGCCCAGAACTACACTATAATACAACATACTATCTACCTCCCCCCCCATCCCCCAAACTATATATACCAACTCTGGGATTACACTACATTGGGGAAAAGGGCATTATTCCCCTTGTAGGAAAAGCGTTTACTTGCCCTGGGAAAAATGATGTGGTTTGACATTTTAAGTTTAGTTATTCTCGTCTTGGCCATTTCATCTTCAGTGTTATGGAGTTTTGGTAATGCAAAGTAGACCTGTTAGTATATATGGACTCAATAGAAATGCAGTTGTATACTTTAATATTAGTCATAGAACCTGCACCTACCAGCTAGATAACCCTATGGAACTTCAGTATAGAGGAGGCGTCAATAAACCTGAGGTGTGCCATATCATACATGTAAGTCATGTGAACTGTCTGTGTACTGTGCAAACATGCTGATTATGATCCTGCATGTATCATGTACTAACTGGAGGTTCACAGAATGGTAGCCATTCCTGTTTAAAAAGCATTGTGACCATGGACCATGTGGGTCCTTTATTGTACAAGTGTGCACCCTATGGCAGGTAGTCATTTGGGACCTCCAGGGAGGTGATCTATGTGATAACACCAAGCGTGCATTCTATCTGTCACTTATGGGATGCTAGTGAACCATATATGATCCTCCACATGTAAAAATATTATATCAAGGCACTATTTGAGTATTTTAGTATTTCTAGGACTATGAAACAGTCAAAGTGTCACCAGCTGGTCCCAGAAGTTCCCTGCAGCTGGTATGAAAAGAGCTACTCATTCTTTGGCCATGCATTCCTATAAATTTTATGTGTAGATGACATATGTCAACCAAGAACTGTATAATGTCCCAAATGACCGTAAATCAATCAATAATCTCTTGATCAGTGAAACTGTGATAAGCTGTCTGCTGTAAGGAAGACTGTAGCACATAGATTTTTAAATAGTGCATTTCCTTTATTTAACCAAAACGTAAGAGAGTTTTGCAAAACAGAAAGGCATATGACTGAAAAAAAAAAAAATTACTACATAATTCTGTCTTTCACAACATCATTTCCATTTTTTCACAGCACCATTCCTTGCAGCCAGTAAAGTCATATCCAGAAGTGGATATAGTGTCATACTTCAAAATGTACACTGTTTTTGAGCCTTGCCGATGATGTACAGACTATTCTTGGAAGCAGTTATTTTCTTTAAGGTAGCAGTAGTAGTCTTACAGAGATTAGAGACCTTTAAACATCTCAGAAGAGTTTTGCAAAAAGCAATTTCTTCTTACACTTGTTTGTGTCTTTCGGCTTTTCCCAGTTAGGGGTCGCCACAGCGGAACTCCGGTCCGCTAATGATTGATAGTTGATTTTTACGTGTCGTGTTACCAGGCCTGACACACAACCTTCAACCAAGGCACGCCCATTCATGCATATCTCCACGCAGAAGATGCTCTAGCTGAGAATCAAACTGGACAGCGTCTTACTGTGAGGCGACAACGCTACCACAGCACCACCACCGCAATTTCTTCTTACACTAATACCATAAAATGCACAGGCACTACGGTTACTCTTTCAGGTTGCAAACAGAGTAAGTTTTCTTTTCAGAGCATTTATAGCTTAATTAATTTTCGAGAGCTCTCGTGCCACACATTAGTGAAAGCTTAATCATCTGAAACGGGCTTAGATTATACGCTCACACATTTAAGGGAACCACACTCTTTCCTAAGGCAACAGTGACCATGCATTTAATAATAGTTCAAGTCTTATATACCAACTTTCATATAGCAACCATTTTCTTCTTTTACACTCTTGTCCCCTAACTCAGAACTAGGGGGGGTGCTGAACAGCCAGAGACACCACGGCAGGCAAGAAAGGGCAGGCCGCCCTTACAACCAGAGAGAGAGGAAAGGCATAGAGGGGAGGCAGGCCTGCACACTACCATGCTTACCTCCAGCTGCTCCACCAGAAGGAAGAAGGAATGAAGGTGGTGAAAAGAAGTAAAAGGCAAACATAATGTATTTTATTTTTTTATTTTTATGCATTTTTTTTTCAATTTTTTTTCCATTTTTAAATTTCCTTCTTTTATAATATAATAATGTGTGAATGAGGTGACTGGTCATCTACTGAGCTGCCTATTAGTGTGTGTGTGCGTGCACATCTGTGTGCATTCTGCAGTGGTCTGGTCCATCCAGCTTAGTTCCTCTGCTTTGTACTCACCGAATACCAAAATATATTCTGTCTTAAGCATAAGCCTGAATTACATTAGGCATAGAACTGGAAGTATATAAATATTACATAATAGTTTATATATAGTCATAATAAATAAAATATCTATAAATAAAAATATCTCAAATTACTGGGCAGTTTAAAGCATCAAAATGATAGGGGCTGCAGCAGCTATCATATATCAACATATGGAAGAGGCTGAGGGTAGTGAGGATGAGAATGCTGTCGACCAACCCACAGTGAGGAGGAGAAGAGTGTACAGACCCAGGGTAACCTACCAGGGGCTACATGAGCTGAAGACAGTAGAGCACTATAGGGTGGACAGGGACCTCCTACAG
Organism: Protopterus annectens; assembly: GCF_019279795.1. Taxonomy (NCBI): domain Eukaryota; kingdom Metazoa; phylum Chordata; order Ceratodontiformes; family Protopteridae; genus Protopterus; species Protopterus annectens. Next base: position 1,367,792,282 of record NC_056731.1, read on the forward strand.
CAAATTGTTGAGCTGTGCCAGCCACACCTCACACTGAACTAACAGAGGGGAACCCATCCCAGTGGATACCAAGGTATGTGTAGGCCTAAGAATACTAGCCACAGGTACCTTCCAAAGGCCAAATGGGGATATCATGTGGATCTCACAGGCATCAGCATCCAGGGTACTCCACCAGTTCCTAGATGCCATGTCAGCACATGCCAGTGAGCGCTTATATTTCCCCAACACCCATGAGATGTTGGCCAGCAATATGCATCTTTTCCACCAAATAGCAGAATACCCTGAGGTAGTGGGTGCTATAGACTGCATGCACATATGAATCAAAGCACCACAAGGTGAGCGGGGTAGGGTCTACATCAACCACAAGGGCTTCCCCTCCATCAACTGCCAGGTCATGTGCGATGCCCAAGGCATTATAATGAATGAGTGTGCTGGCTGCCCTGGAAGCTATCATGACTCCCACATCTGGCATCTGATGCAGCTGTACCAGAGATTTGCCAATAGAGACATCCCTTACGGTCACCTAGTGGGGGATGCTGGTTACGCACTGGAGCCATGGCCGATGGCACCCATCAGAAATGCAGACACACCTGAACAAGAACTCCATAATGAGGCACACGCACAGACCAGAATCATAATAGAGCATGTGTTTGGGATGCTCAAGTCATGGTTCTGGTATGGACACATCTGGTGGAGCCACATCTGGTGGAGCCTTGCCGTACTCACTAGCTACATGTACCAAAATTGTCATTGTATGTGCCATGCTACACAATATGATCCTGCGGAAACAGCTGTAGCAGGAACAGCATAGGGCAGGGCCACACAGCCCCTCACCATTGCCAAAGCCTGCACAGGCACAGAGTGACTCAGAGGAGGAACAACCTGAGCCTGCCACAGAAGGCAGAAGGAGGTGTACCCAGTATGCCCAGGCCTTGGAAAAGAGGCAACACATAGCACATACACTGACACAGTAGGGACCCAGGGAATGACACCTCTCTCTGACTCACACATACAGTATAAGGGATGCCAAACATGACACTATCTGTGCTTAACCATGTATAGGGAGTGTACTATGTGCATCCGACATAGTCAGCCCACCAGCACCATCCTCAATACTGGCACAGCCACAAGGTAAGTCACTCTTCCTACCAATTGCCGAATGGAGGAGTATGTGCTGTTACTTGTATTTATGGTTTGGATGTGAGCATGTAAGTGAATCGAGTGGCTGAATGGTATGCCAGCAAATAGTAGACACCTATAGTTACAGCATGAGATTTGTAACAAATACTGGTGTCACCATAGTAGCCAGTACTAGACAAGATGACAAAACTCACTGCAGGAAATGTGCTGGGCCACATGTGCGCCCATAGGACATACACATGCCAGTCAGGGAGGCTCACATACCCAACAACCATCTCAGCCAGCAAGACAGGTGTAGACAAACACAAACAATGGCTGTGCTAAGGCCTCTGATTGATGACTATGGAGACCCCAGACCTACACAAACAGACTACAGCAGATCAGGCAGTGGGATGTTAGTTTTGAATGGTAAGAAGTCAGAAACTGAAATGTAGGTCAAGCAAACCTAAGACCTGTAGTACACTGATATGCCTCTGGTCAGCATGATAGGTTCGAATACAGAATGAAATGGAGTACCTGAAATACCAGTACAGTCATAGCAAATGTGTACAAATGTCAGGTGTGCCCCCGCCCAATCCTATGTAGAAATGTAGTAACAGTCAGGTGTGCCCCCCCACACAATCCTATTTAGAAATGTAGTAACAGTTAGGTTTGCCCCCCCCCAGTCCTATGTAGAAATGTAGCAACAGTCAGGTGTGTCCCTTCCATGCTATGTAGAAATGTAGTAACAGTCAGGTATGCCCCCACACTCCTATGTATACATTTAGTAACATGTATGTGTAGGTATAATAAGAGAGGAGCACAGATTACCTGAGCTGGCTAAGGTAGCAGCATAGATTGTAGCATGTGTACAATATGCAGGTCTGTGTGTGTTAGAGTGTTGTGTGTTGTATATTGTGTGAGAGGGGTCAGTATGTATGCATGGTGAGGTTTGTCCTGGTGGTCATTGCCCAATACTGCCGATGACAGAGTCAAGTTCTCACAACTGCAGTGCCAAACACAATGCTTCCCACCAAAACACATTCCAGCAGTAAGCCATAATAAATGTTTGGAAGTAATATGTGTCACCATCTGAAAGATGGACATGACATGAATGTCGGCCCAGATATACAAGCAGTACACAGGGGGAAGTACCCCAGACAGACAGTGTATAATATGTAACTGTCAAATGGACACACCCTTTGAAATGTACATACAGGTTTGCAGCACATTATTTGGGCTTGTAGTAGGGAATATCAACGTCATCTGGCCAAACACTGGCAGACCACAAAGGTCATAAGAATGAAGTATTGAGCAACAGCTGATGTCCCTGCACAAGCCAGCATAGGTGGAATCCCCCATGCATATCTGTGAGTCAGATGCAAGTAGTGTCCATAGCACACATGCACCCAGCTCACCCTACCACCGCCCACAGGAACCTCTCCTGTCTTATCCCTTTTGTTGGGAATGAGTACAATATGACCCCTACCTGTGTGTGGCAATAGTGAAAGAATGCAGCATGCAGAGCAGGTATCCCATGCAGGTATGTCCTTAGCTGTAAGCAGCACCCTGCCAGCATCCACACCACTGGAGCAATATTGACAGAAACTATTGGCATGAACACCTTGTACACCTCCCCTGTCACCCCAGAGGAATATAGTGTATTGCAGTCTGGGACTGTAGGAGTGACAGAATGCAATGGCCTGCTACAGCTGACCTGCATCACTACCAAATGGCCTACAGTCCTCTACCAAAGGCCTGTGTCTCGCCCATGCTGCCAGTGTATGTTATGTCATGGACTCCCAAATAACAACATAACACAGTCCACAGAACCCAAATGCAAGGCCATGTGGACAAATCTCAGTAACATGTCCATCATGTCCTATTGCATGAACTGTGGACCAACACCAAAATACTGCTGGGATGAGGTGAGAACTATAGGGAACATAGCAGGTAATGTCTGCATAATATATGGAAAAGGATAGAATAATAGAGGAGGGGTAGGAGAATGGGAGGCATGGAGTGTGTGAAGTCTGAAACTCATCCATGTGCACATATTATCCCTGGCTGCAAACACAAGAATGAGTGGCTACAAACCTGCTCGCAAGCCACAATGTGAAGGGATAATGTCCAAAATTATGACCCCTGCCTCTGGGTAATCTGTGTGAATCTGTACAGCTGCGAGGTATGGCTACAGCAGGATATGGCCATACTGTCACGTTGATGGATGTACAAGCATGTGATCCTCTGCTTCCTCTGCCACCACTGTACCAAGGTGCTGAACCATTTACACAGATCCAGCAGCAAGTGTCTGCAGCTTTCCCTCCAGAATGGCATGATTGTGCAAGAATATGTAGGCTGCTTACCACAATACTGGACACACCTGCATTCACCCTGTGTTCCCCAGGACATCACTGCAAGCAAATATGTATACCTGACAGCACTTGATGACATAAAACATCACAGTGTATAACAGTACATATGTCTGAATATCTCTGCTAACACCAGGACCATGTAGCAGAAGCAGCACAGACACAATTACCTACAGTAACTCACTACCCTTTGCCCATTTTGACCCCATATTGTCAACCGACCTACAGATATCCTGCAGAAACAGTTTGCTGGCTGTAGGTGTAGAACACAAAAGTCTGCACTGGAGTACAATCTACCTGGAATGGATTCACACATTCAATACAGAAGGTCATACTGGGCATGCTCCCACACTTAACAGAAATGAAGCCCATGTCTGGCAACAACAGTGGACCATACCTATCTGACAGTCGCAGATGTTAGTACATACACTCCTCAGTAAACACCAGTCATGATTTGCACACACATTGGATAGGAATACACACATATATCCAAGGATAACCCACTATAATATGCCAAAAATACACATACATAGATGTGTGGAAGAGAGTGACAGTGACAAAGAGCCTTCCATCATGAGGCATGTCCCACCCAGCACACATCCAATTGGCTAAAACCACATGATGTGCAAATGTCAATCACCGTAGACATTTGCCTCTGGTATCCCTCAGCACTGTAGTGTCTGTGGTGCTTGTGCTAACTGTGTAACATGACTGTATAAGTCAGTAGTCATCTAGCAGTTGTATAGACGTACCTGTGGAATAGAAACCTGTGTCTGCCTGTCTTGTGTGTCTGCCTCTAGATGAATGGGATATGGCCCATGCACACACAAACTGCACTTCCCATTGCCCTACTATGGCAAGCCTGCTGATGTCTTTACCTTGAAATATACCTTTGGGAAAATAATAGCCCAGTAATCTCTGTGGCACGTCCTTTACCTGTGTAATGGTGTAGTGTGATGTACTAGTTAGGTAAGAGGTCTAATTCCAGATGTGGCAAATGTGTGCATGTGTGTTTGTGTGGGGATCAATGCCTTTTAGGCCAGTCACACTCACTACAAATTCAAATGCCCTACTTTGGCATGCCTGCTGATGTCATTCACTTTGAAATACACCTTTGGGGAAGGAGTAGCCCAGTGATAAACTAGTAAGGTAGGAGTTCTATTCCCAGACATGGCAAGTGTGGATGTTTGTGTATTTGTGTGTGTGTTTGTATGTGTAGGGAGCAATGCTTTTGAGGCCATTCACAGTCACTACAACCTCCATTGCCCTTTTTGGCATGCCTGCTGATGTCATTCACTTTGAAATACACCTTTGGGGAAGGAGTAGCCCAGTAATCTCCATGGCATGTCCTATAACTCCATAATTCTGTAGTGTGATATATTAGTTAGGTCAGAGTTCTATTCCCAGACATGTAAAGTGTGGATGCTTGTGCGTCTGTTTGTCTGTGTAGGGAGCAATGCTTTTGAGGCCATTCACAGTCACTGCAACCTCCGTTGTCCTTCTTTGACAAGCCTACTGATGTCATTCACTTTGAAATACACCTTTAGGGAACAAGTATCCCAGTAATCTTCATGGAGCATCCTATAACTGCATAATGCTATAGTGTGATGTACTAGTTAGGTAGGAGTTCTATTCCCAGACATGGCAAGTGTGGTTGCTTGTGTGTGTGTGTTTATTTGCCTGTGTAGGGAGCAATGCTTTTGAGGCCATTCAAAGTCACTACAACCGCCGTTGTCCTTCTTTGGCAAGCCTGCTGACGTGATTGACTTTGAAATACACCTTTGGGGAAAGAGCAGCCCAATAATCTCTGTGGTGCATCCTATAACTGTATAATGCTGTAGTGTGATATACTAGTTAGGAAGGAGTTCTATTCCCAGACATGGCAAGTGTGGATGTGTGTGTTTGTTTGTCTGTGTAGGGAGCAATGCTTTTGAGGCCATTCACAGTCACTACAACCGCCATTGCCCTTCTTTGGCAAGCCTGCTGATGTAATTCACTTTGAAATACACCTTTAGGGAAGGCATAACCCAGTAAACTCTGTGGCGCGTGCTATAAGTGTGTCATGCTGTAGTGTGATGCAATAGTTAAATAGAAGTTCTAATCCCAGACATGGCAACTGTGAGACTTGGTGTGTGTGTGTGTGTGTTTGTCATTTGTATCCTGTGTGGAGGTGGCTGTGAGTGTGTAACAACTGGACTCATTGTGGAGTGGGTTTTGCAAATTTCTTATATGGTGGGCCTATCATATGTCACAATGTCCACCTTACAAGGATAACAGATGTCAAATAGCAGAGAGGCTGGGTATGGCAATCCATAACCCTACATGTGACATCAAGGCCTGGTGAACAATTTAGGCAACCCTTGTGTTACCCATAGAATACTCTCAACCCATGTCTCATACACAAACACATTTGGCTAGACAACAACAACTATGTTAGTAGTTCCCTGCATATTGCCCACAGATAGTAACCATGGTGTGATTGCAGCAGACTATAGAGGGCATGACACCCTGTTCCATCACTACAATAAGCTCATAATTGCATACAGTGGTCCTTCACTATGTTCCCCACTGGATACCTTCAACAAATGTAGTGCCAGCAAATGTAACCCACAAAGGACATACCATGCATTATACACATACCCTGTATGGACAGATGCCACTGACACCAGGGAATACCTGTCTCATGCTGTCAATGTAGATGCATAGTCCACCTTGTGTCCACTGCTAGTTCCCACCACATGAGGCCAAGAATGGCACATCTGATGATAACAATCTGTGTACACAACATGCCCCTGACACCCCAGATACACTTCCACATGTCACAGAACATGCAAGTGGGATGTGTGCACATCCCAGACACTTGCCATGTCATGGACTATAGAACACATACATGGCAAGCATTGCTCAGCACTGGCCACCCACAATAGTAACCTAGATGACTGGATGGTGAATACAATACCCACCTGTGTGGGCCAATCCAGACACTACACCCCTGAGCCACACTGCAGACCATTTTCATGTGGCCTGATGCCAAGGTACACCATTTACCTAGCCTTGTACAGCCTTCTGGCACAGTCAACCATTACACGCCTATGAAGCAATGCACCCATGCATGTCAGTACTGGCAATCTGTGTGTGTGTGGAGTATAATGATTTGGACACCATTCACACTCACTACACTTCCCATTGGCCAATTGAAGCATGCCTGCTGATGTCAGACACCTTCACATACCCTTTGCTCATATATCATCCTGATAACCCCTGTGGTGCATGTGATACCTGCATATTACTGTATTGTGGTAAATTAGCTAGTTAAGAAGTCTAATCCTGACCCTGCCAACTGTGATAATGTGTGTGAGTTCCTGAGAGAGTGTGGCTGTGTCAATGTTGACACCTATTCATGTGGACAGGCATGTGTACTACACCTACCTTATCTTCCTTATCACTGTTGCAGATGTCACTTGCCATCACATATACATTTGGACAGGTCCCCAACATGTGAGCTCTGTGGCGTATGCAATAATTGCATAGACATGTGATAGCAATACATAGTCAGGAGGGGTTTGAAACCCCGTACTGGTAAGTGTGTGACACAAACATGCTTAGGTTTTACTCTCCCACCCCCTCCCTGTCTTACTTTGTCTATGTCTGTCTCTCTCCCTCACTCTCTGGTGGATGTGGAGAAGTACACCTGCTTTGCTTAGGCAGCATCTTGTGTTTTGTAAGTGATGCTCATGATCAGCTGATGGCCTCTGCACAAATTGCAGTCACCCACTAGCTTATTGCATGTGAAACAGCTGTGGTAACATTCCCATAGCCAATTTCAAGGAAACAGACTCCTATACCTAGGAACATCATGTGGGTGTTGGGTCTTTTCATTCACTGTGAGCAGGACCTCATGTTGGTGTTTGGCAAACAGCATCACAGATGGTAGTGGGATATACCTCTAACAACATACACTGTGGAGACAAGCCAACAAACAGGAGGGGGATGTTCCAGACATGACTACAAAATGTAAGTGTTGCTCTTCTGCATTTGGAGTAATGTTGGTTTAACAGGGTTTGTGTGGATATGGCTGGTCTACATGATTTAATACCTGTCATTACAGTGTTATATGTTTGAGGAAACTCCCACCTGTAGGGTTATTTGCAGACTGGGCAATGTTTGGAGTCTTATGTTTCTTGTGTTACTCCCAGATCACCTATCTTAGAACTGCAGAAGCATAGTCTGAGGATTGCAGTCAGTACACGGTGACAGCCATGACAGTTACTGACTTCATATCTCTCATAGGACATATGTCACAACAAACCCTGTTACAACAGTAAATGTATGAGGGTATCACAGCAACATGCCAATATTGGCCCAGTGTTTGTTGCTCCAGCCGCAAGTCTGTCAACTTTTGTACATGTGTTATGCAGTAAGAGGTGCATATGTTCTGTACACCATTATTTACTGACATCATACCTGATAACAAGCCAGTAGATATCAGACTGCTAGACACATTATGTATAGTAGGGATTACTTCTGAGGACATAACCTGGGCATTCTGTGGCTGTGTGTACAGTAGTGGGGTCCGTGTACTTATGGTAATTGTCGACTGTATGTGTATTGCGAATACGTACCTTGGCCTGTGTACAGACTGTGGTAGAGGTCATTGTTCTTGGTCCTGTTCTATCTGATGTTACATGCTGTTCCAGTGTATGGTACCCTATTGGCTCACATGTTTGTAGGGCCAAACACACATGTGTCCCATACCAAAGACAGGCATTGGACCACACTGTGTCGTGAACCAGTATATGTAGGGTTAGTGTGTGAGTGGCTCATATGAGGATGGTGTTGATCAGACAGTTCATATAGTGTAATATTAAGCTGGCGTACCATATGTGCCTGTCGCTGTGTTCACATTGGTTGTGGGTATGCACTTTCACACAGGTGTCTGTTACTCTGTGCTGTGACATGCCTGTAGAGCCTGCTATATTTGCAGGTACATGTGTATGCCCCCTTGCGAAATGTAGGCCAGTGTTGTGTGCAGTGTGCCTGTAGTTTGCACAGTGCTTTGTTACATACCTATCAGCTTATTGGAATTACCCAGTGTGATGTTATGTCCAGATATTTGCAAGACGTACTGCTGCCAGGCCACCATAACTGTTGTGTATTTCTGACAAAGCAGTGGGATTCTGTACAGATGTATGTTACTAACTACTGGGTAGTATGTGGTCATGTGACCTCTGCACTACCAGTTATTATGTGTCAGGACAGACAGGAGTGTGTGAATGCATAAACTGTGTGGGCATATGTAGTATTTACGTGATATACCCATGTACATGGCTGTTAACATCCACATTGTCAGGCTTTGTCCACATGTCTCACATGAAGGGCATCTGTGTATACCTCTGGACTGACCAGAGAGTTTCAGACTGTCCACATATATTCATATATTGGTCATATCTCTGCTGTAGTCCACAGGATCATAAGTCCAACGAACAAAAATCAAAAAACCAAAAACTGCTAAAAGTGCGGACTGCACACAATAAGAGATCGCTGGTATACAGATAAATCCTGATAAAAGTGAGCGCTTTCGGCAAGTTAGAATAACCCGCCTTCCACAGGATCATAACTGTGCTATCAGTGGTACTGTACTATGATGTCCTTAGGATGTCTGTCAGTAACTGATGACGTATATGTCAATAGCAGATGTGACCTCCCACACACAACATGTCTGTTAAGACAACCCCTGTTACAGTAGCAACAGCCTAGATATATACCTGCAATACATACATGACATCCCCTTGCACTAAGAGGTTGAGATTATTGGTGCTGAGTACTCCACTCCATGTTCTGGACGTATGGTAAACATATATGTGTGTATATATATATATATATATATATATATATATATATATATATATATATATATATATCCATATATTTATATAGCTATATAGACATATACATATCTACATACATATATGGATATATATATATATATATATATATATATATATATATATATATATATATATATATATATATATATATATATATATATATATATATATATATACACATACAAACACATATATATACAGATACACATCTATATATGTCTACACATATACAAATATATAGATATATATGCACATATAGTTAAAGATATCTACATATATATCGACATACATAGATATATCTGTATAGATATATATGCACATATAGTTATAGATATCTACATATATATTGACATAAATGGATATATCTGTATATATATGATGTACATACATATATATTGCCCTATAAGCTTGACTAACCTGGTCTGCAAGGCTATGGAGCACATCATCATGGAACTCATTAACAGAGACATTGGGAATCTCCAAATGTTGGACCCTACCCAGTATGGCTTTGTTAAGGGTAGATCATGACTCCTAATCCTGGTGGACTTCTTTGAGACAGTTAGCAAGGCTTTAGTCGAGGGAAAGGAGGTCCACACAGCCAACCTAGACATTGCAAAGGCTTTCGACACCATTACCCATTCTGGTATTATAGACAAGCTAACCAGCCTGAACATAAACCCCTATGTCACGAGATGGGTTGCCAATTTGCTCATGGATAGAACCCACACGGTGAGAGTTGCAGGTACTAGGTCTGACTCTAAACCAGTTACAAGTGGCATCCCCTAGGGCTGAGTCCTCGGACCCCTGTTGTTTGGTATATACTTCTCCAAGGTACAGGCAAGCACAGGATAACTATGGCTGACCAAGTTCACAGATGACTGCAAACTGGGGGCCATAACTGACTCTCTGGCTGATACAGACATCCTCCAGAAGGGTCTCACTGAGACGGATACCTGGTGTCAAAATCATGGCCTCAAGCTAAATGCCAAAAAGTCACCCCCTTTGAAAAATAAAAAGTACCCACAAACTACCACATACCGTGGTAGTCCCCTAAATACAGAAAATGTAATAAGGGATCTGGGGACCCATGTATATAGTAATCTCTCCTTTGATAGTCATATTGCCAATGTATTTAGAACATCCTTCTATGTGGACCACCTAATCACAAAAGGGTTCGCATCTAGACCCATCATAGAGTACAGCACTCCATTTGGGATGTACCTTACAAGACACCGGCAACAGCTGGAAAGACCACAGAAGTACCTCACCAAGAGGATTACTGTCCTCAAACAGATGCCCTATGCAGCGACTGAAGAAATTCCAGCTGTACTCTGTTGCATACCGCTTACTCAGAGGTGAACTCTGCTTGACATACAAGGCCATGTCTAACCCAGGACTGATGGACATGCTCTACCTAAAAAAAACAGCAAGAGCCACACACTCTAGGGATATAAACCTCACCACAAAGATACATAGGACATGCAGGAGGGGTAGATTCCTGTCACAGAGACTCGCTATGCTTTGAAACAGGATTCCAATCTTCATTAGGCAGAGCCCCTCAATAACACTCTTCAAGAAAAACCTTGACGAGTGGATGGGAAACAGAAAATTTACCCCGGGGATCACTGCAGTGGCTTTGCTGGACAGAGGCACAGGAAACTAATGGCTCTGCTGGACAGAGGCACAGGGAACTAATCTAAGGGGGCAGCGAAAGCCAACACATTCTGGCTAGGCTTACAGATGCCCTCAGGCAGATAGCCTAGTACTGAACCTATGAACATATATATATATATATATATATATATATATATATATATATATATATATATATATATATATATATATATATGGGTAACTACTGTTTATTCGAACAGAAAAACATTTTCCATTCAAATAAACAAATAGTAGTACCAAAAGTCTGACCATAGTCAGGTTATTTTAGATGTTTTAAGTTTTGCTAGGAATGTTATGTTAAAACAAATGTTTAAGGGGAATGATATGCTTGAAGTGAATAAGAATTTACGGCAACCAAGTGACTATATGCCGATATTTTGCCCTGCCATGTCCGTGTTTGTCAAATTATGTTAACAGGAAATAGAAGAGCATTTTAAAAATGATCGAAAGAAAAAATGTTATAATCTGTCTAGAACACAAAGAATGGCACTTGATAAATTGATAGAGAATGAAAGTATCATTATAAAACCAGCGGATAAAGGGGGTTCCATAGTCATCATGAACAGAGAGTTCTATTGTATTAAATTAAAAATGTTGTTAGAGGATGCCTATACATTTGTTAAGCTTTCTCCCATTATGGTAAAAAAATCTGGCAGATAAGGTAAAGAATATTATTAATAACCTACAAGTTGTAGGCTTGTTGGATGAAGAATTAAAGAAAATTTTATGGATTCAACATCCAATAATACCTGAATTCAAAGCACTTCCTAAAATCCATAAGAGTGCTACTGACCCACCCCTAAGACCTATTGTTTCAGGAAGGGGATGGGTCACTGAAAATATATCCATTTGGGTTGAATGTGCTTTAAAACCTGTATTAGGTCTCTACCCAAGAATACTGAAAGATACAGCACAGTTTGCTTTATCCTTGTCAGAGTATTTAACTAAGGTAGATGATAAGAAATTTATGTTTGTCACACTGGATGTAAATAATCTTTTTACAGTGATTGATAATATATATGGTATTCAAGCGACAGCATATTAAGAAATAGAACACAATTTAATATTGATACTATTCAAAGAATTAGTAAGCTGTTGAATATTGTTCTGGAATACAATATTTTCACATGTCAGGGAGATTACTATAGACAATGACAGGGTGTTGCTATGGGCACACCCTGTGCGAACTCGTATGCCAACCTAGTGTTGGCATATTGGGAGGATAACACCATATTTGAAGTCACACATGCATGGACCAACAATCTACGCTTTTATGTACGTTTTGTTGATGATATTTTCTTTTTATGGGATGGTACAGGACAAGAACTGAAAGCTTTTATAGCTTATTTAGAAGGGAGTTCTAAATTTTTAGGTTCTCTGTCAACTATTCAGAATTAACTTTAGATTCTTTAGATGTACGACTAACTAGCCAAGATGGAGGTGGTTTGATGACATCACTATATAGAAAAACCTGCTGGCGTAACAGTTTGCTACCTTTTGACAGCATGTACCCAACATACCTTTGACAATATAATCAAAGGGCAAGTATGTAGGATTTCAAGACTATGCAGTGAGGATGTTAAATTCCATGAAGAGGTGGATAACCTTCAGAATAATTTAATGCTGAGGGGCTACAAGCATGATAAGTTAGAATCCTTAATAAGAAATAGTAAGATCAAACGTAATAACACCGCTAGACCTTGGCTTAATAGAATGGGTGGAATAACAGCTAATAATGAACAGCAGGGGATATCATTTGATGGTAAAGGCAGAACTAATATGGTACTCACATACAGTAGTGATGTGGGCAGCATCTGTGAAATTATTAAACATCATTGGCAGGTGCTACATACGGATCCGAAGTTGCAGGAGATTTTAGATATTGCACTAAATTTTGTATTCAGGAAAAATAAGAACTTGAAAGATATACTCTGTAAAGAACCTAAGCATTCTGTAAAGAGTAATTCATTTACAAGGAAGATAGGTACATATCCATGCCACCAGTGTAGAGCATGTCGATATATTCTGCAAGAACATATATTTTACACATCCTAGGACAGGAAGACAATACGCATATAAGGGATATGCAGAATGTAGAACAAAGAATTTAGTGTATATAGCTGTGTCTCAGAATTGTGAATCATATTATGTGGGTAAGACCAATACAATGTTTAAGACAAGGATATTCCAACATATGTCAGATATTAAGCACTCCAATGAACATAATGCACTAGCTCAACATGTAAGAGTGAACTTGAATCACACATTTCTATTTATGGCAATGCAAATGATTACTCCCAATGTTAGAGGAGGTGATTTATTCAATGATACGGACTGTGCAGAAACTAGATAGTTTATAAGGCTTGGGGCAGATAAGCCACCAGGTATTAATGCTGTTGTACCTTTAAAACCCATCCTTAAGAAAAGGAGGGTAAATATTGAAAGCTGATTGGTTGCTTTGCATTTTAAAAATGGTCTGTTGTGATGTTCTTTGTTATCTGATGAAGGGCATGTAGCCTGAAAGGGCTTATACAAGGTTTTATCTCTGATTTTATTGAATAAAAGATTTGACCAGCTCTACTTGGAGTCCTCTGCCTTATTGTGTTTTTTAGTACCAAAAGTAAAAAAAAATAATGTTGACAATGTCGAACAAATGCTCGACGCATTTGACTCGACATTGTTGTCGAAACCACCACGTGATAGCCTATTGGAGCTGATGTAAATCAGACTTCTATACAGCAAATCCCCCTCTACTTATATATTCTAACTCCGAGATCGCACTACAGTGGGGATGTGGATGAATTTCCATTCCCCACTGTACTGCGATCTCCATACAGATAGTTGACTTACACTTATGCGAATGTAGTAGTGCATTCCCATAAGTGGAGTCAACTATCTGGTTCACAAATGTTAGTGCGTTCGACATTCTGAGTTTCGGCAGATTGCAGCCAACAGAATGTCATTCACACAAACGTATGTAAACCTATATATATATATATATATATATATATATATATATATATATATATATATCTATACAGAGAGATCTATAAATGGCCATATATATGATGCACTATACAGATGTGTATAAACACATATAAATACATATATATGAATATATATGTGTATGTATATGTAGACATATATCTACATATGTATATGTATTTATCCATATCCTTGTCATGTGTAAACATTACTGTTGAGTATACCTTCCCAAATGTATCACACCGTATGTATCTGATATATTTATTTTTATTTATTTATTTTATTTTACATTTGTTGACCGGGATAGTCCGACTGGATGCATGGCCATTTTCAGTGGAGGCCTGGGGAGAAAAGCTCCAAGGGTAAGCAGATACAGCATTACATAATAAAAGCATTACATATTACAAACAGACTATTTACAGTGATTACATAAGTAAGCAAGTTAAACAAGTTCCACCGAGCGTTTGTCAGGATTAAATTAAATTACACAGTAAACTGGTTAAAAGATTTTTACACATTCTAGAGAGAGTTAGCCAGGCTTGAATATTTATATTTAGATATAACAATATATGTGATGTAACAGTAATATCACTGACATGTACTATACAATTGTAGAAGTCACAGCAATTGTTCACTACTATTCAATATGTCTACCGACAGATGTATTGGAAATGCAACAACTGTTTTCACAGCTGTCAAGGCATAGTAGTTAACTGTTGTGACTATAGTGTACAGGGTCTTGGGTTCGGGACCTGCAAGGCCTGTCTATTCTCTTGCTGGGTGGAACAAGGTTCTGAGCAGCTTTAAGTGGGTTTGCACTGGTTTGCGTGAAGCTAAGCGGTGCTAATGTACAGTTTTAACCCTGTTTTAAAAAGTATTGTTTAAAAGCATTGTTTATATATATATATATATATATATATATATATATATATATATATATATATATATATATATATACATGTGTGTGTGTGTGTGTGTGTGTGTATAACAACCGAAAAGAAAATATATATATTCTGTCTAGTGTGTTTGCTTTATTAATAATTGTTAAATAAAGAAAAGTTGACAATGGCAATGGCACAGAGGATAGCATTGCTGCTTCAAAGCAAGAGATTCCTCGGTTTGAATCCTGGCTGGGATGCCTTCTATATGGAGTCTGCATGCCCTCTCTTTGTTCTTGTAGGTTTCCTCTGGGTGCTCCGGTTTTCTCCCACTTTCCAAAGATATGCAGTAGGTGGATTGGACACTCTAAATTGATCGCAGGCATGAGTGTAGTGTTAAAGAACTACTGAGACAGGGCTAGCCATGCAGTAGTGTAAACCTTGGCTTTAGATGATTGTCACTTTTGAAGTGACACCCTGACCCCATATGTAAAATTGAAAAAAGGGGTTGTGTATGGATGGACAATGACCCGATTCCTAAACGTATTCTATGAGGCCACAAGAAAGTAACAAATGTAGTGCACTGTTTCTGTGGGATATTTTGTCCTTGTGGTAGATATTAGTTGACACTCTTAAAGTTTTCATTGGATTATTTGCTTTCAATATCTTTTTTAACTGAAAAAACATAAAGTAACTATTGTACACTAAGGACTGTGTTCCAAATGTTTAAAGCAGAACAATGTTACCACTGAGAGGGGCTTATTGCCCTAACATGCCTATTTCACTGACTAGACCCCATATTAATGAGTCCTTGGATGGAGTTAACATTGGATAAACTGTTGAAGGAATAGAAGTGCAGACAGTTTTCCATCCATGGAAATTATCACTGAACCAAATGATCTGTTCTGTTGTTACTACGATTATAACATAATGCATGCCTGTTATATATAGTGCAGATTTATTTATTTATTTTACATTTGTTGACCAGGAAAGTCCGACTGGGTATATGCCCATTTTCAGCGGAGGCCCGGGGAGAAAAGCTCCATATATTCAGACATATGACAATTACATAATATAAGAGTACAACTAGCATATCAGATGAAAAAAGAAACAGTATAATTATAGTAAACAGTTCAACAGGAAAAATGACTATAGATGAATTCCATTATGTATGAAAGGTGCACAACTATCAATACTGATGAAAAATATCCTGTAGAGATATGCAGCTGGACGTTTTGTGGATGCATGTATACTGCAGACTAAAAATGGATAACAATTTTTGCTGTAAATTGTTTATGCTGTTTACAGTTTTACAAATGTGTCTGTTCAAAGATAGTTAAGACGTAAGATGGAGTTCAGGTGCATATTCCTGGCAACATTGTCTCACAGCTGTAAGCAACCTCACAACCATGCACTCCATACATAATTAGAGTGATTTACACTTTGAGAGGTATGTTATGGCATAATCTATCACCACTGTAATAGTATCTGATATGTGAAATAATTACAATTACCGTACCCAGTAAAGCAGGCAGTGCTACCCCTATGGTCTCTTCTAAATGTGTACCAAATGACACTTTTAGGGGTACTGCATTCCTGTGCTAATTCTCTATACCCATTACAGCTGAGTACTGGTATAAAGGGAATGTCTTTGGGCATTACTTTGCTATGTGTGGCTCACTATTCATGTTAAAAGTAAAAAAGGTAGGGATCAAATCCTGGAGTACAGACTGGAGTACAGTAATACCTCATAACCATACTTACTTATGTCTGCTGTTTGACCCGTTGTCAACATGAGTAAATATTTTGTGATTGTGCTTTAATAGTATCATGCAGAATGCTACTGTTGCTGGGCAGATATACTCAACACTTTCAGAGCATGCGAGGTGGTGCTTCCTGGTATAAACAAAGAGTCAATTACAGGACTTACAGGAATGGACCACTGGTTTATATACGAACCTTCACTGTATTGGCATCTTGTGGAACCTTTATTAAACTGGGTGCAGGCTCAGGAAGGCCTGCACACTATTTCAATTGCATACACAATATGCAAGCCTTCTTTAAAAACACAGAGGAGTGGGACAGAGGTGTCAGGGTTCTGTTTAGAAACACATGATTCAAATAGTATCACAAGACTGGTACAGTCTTGTACTGAGCATCAGTGAGTTCAGAATCTGGTTCCAGATATACATTATCAGAAGCAAAAAGTATGAAAAATTCTTAACAATGCAGAAATCACCATGGTATTTTGTATACTGTCACTTAGGCTTACTTTTCAAACTTCCTATCTCTGCTGTCTAGCTTTCCCAAGAAACTACATATTCCTGCATACTTAACCTTCCTGGAGAATAAAATGATACATATTTATACTGTTAGATTGATTTGCGTAGATCAGTAGTGTATTACACTTCGGGGTGCTTACAGTGAAAGCTATACAAGTAAGTAATTTATGAAGTATCTGTGTCAATTAATTCCATTGTTTAACTAGGTTTAGGCACATCTGTCTGCTGTTTCTCAAAATAGTAGTCTCCACGGTGGTTACGTTACTGAAACTCAAATGCCAGCATCCAAATATGGCACAACATTGTAAATAAATGTTAAAACATACAAGGGTGAAAAACAAAACTGTAAGTAATGTTTTGTTGGTGGGTAAGCCTCCCTGCACCTCCCCTAAACTTATGGGGGGGCAGCTATCCCACCTGCCCCAAACTCATAAATACCAAATCCCCAGACCTACAAACATGGAGAAAGATGATGTCTCCCAAAACAAAGGACTCACTGCCAGCACAAATACTAGAAACTCACACTGGCTTGTAATTTCCTGTTAAAAACAGTGAGTGTTGCTCTGTTCTTCAGTGTCTTTTTTTCATGAGCACTTGATACTTGTCGAAAAGCAATTGGGTTAAGTTTACTGAAGTCTTTAATGATTTCTTGTGCTCTAAAACATCACATTTGTATGTAACTGGTAAGTTAATAAGAAAAAAATTAAATTCATTAAAAAGCTGTCTACTTACTTTGCTTAAATGATTATTGTCCCAGCAACATCTTCAGCATAATGCTTTTGGTGCAAGTGTCTAACATAATACTAGTTTTCTTAGAACAATAATTTGTAGCAAATATAACATTATATAAGCTGTCATAATGTCAGTATAAGTAAAATATTACAGCCTCATTACATACAAACTGGGGAATGCTTTAACCTGCTGCATATCTATCTACTGACAGTTAAAACATTTCAAGATGACTGCTTGCCCCATACATTATTTCTGTCACTTTTTTTTTTTTA
>NC_056731.1:1367812983-1367862983 GCF_019279795.1 Protopterus annectens
ATGGTAACTACTGAAGTTTTTAAGGAATATGATTTTATGAAGTGATTGCAAGTTTTTATGAATGTATAGGTAAATTTTAATTTTTTAAATAAAAAAGTCCTTCCCCCACAGCACCACATTTAACTGCCTTCACCTCTCCCCTGGAGTCCCTTCTTAGTCTTCTGCTTTGATATCACCTGCAGCTATTCTCATGTGATCTGGGGCCTGGCAAGTAGGGAATCCATTGTGTTAGTGACCAGAGAGCAGTCAGGGATGAGATTAGAGAATCCAACAATGCCAGCATCACAACAGCTGCACAAAGCTGCTTGTTATGCCCTATTCATTCTCCTGACCAGTAACCAATGTGCATTATGTAATGCACGCTCCTTTCCGCAAGACTCCTTCGTCTCATGTGAGAACTGTTAGTCCTCATCCAGAAATCCTACCCCTTCAATGGTAGGGTTGAACCAATGAAAGGGCACTCTCACTCCATATCTAAGGGATCAGAATCATTAACTAAATGCCAACTGCCAGGAACTCATCCAGGGTTCCACTCCTCCCATGGTAGAGATGAACCAGCAAAAGGGCTCTGTCACTCCATATCTAAGGGACCAGAATCATTATCTGAATTCCAGTTGCCTGGAAGTCATCCAGGGCTCTACTCCTCTGTACAAAGTGGCTGGATTTAATGTTGTTTGAACCCACAGTTCATTTCTATCTATCTATCTATATATATATATATATATATATATATATATATATATATATATATATATATATATACTCTGCACTATTGGAGAACAGACTTGGAAATTTTAACTGAGAGAATGATAGGGGGTGTTGCAGGTCTCCTACATCTGTATGTGCTAGATGTTGAAGTCAATGCTGCTGCTGACAATAAGCCTAGGCAGAGAAGGAGAAGTGCATTCAGGCCCAGGGTAACCTTCCAGGAGCTACATGAGCTGGAGATTGTAGAGCACAACAGGGTGGATAGGAACATGCTACAAGAACTCACTGAGCTCTGCCGACTCCAGCTCAGACCTAGAGCCAACAGAAGGGAACCCATCCCAGTGGAAACAAAGGTATATGTAGCCCTTAGGGTACTAGCTACAAGGACTTTCCAAAGACGAACTGGGGACATGATGGGGGTCTCACAGGCATCAGCAACTAGGGCACTCCACCAATTCCTGGATGCCATGCTTCCACATGCCAGTGAGCACATTTCTTTTCCCTTCACCGCTGAGATGAGGGCCAGCAATATACAACACTTCTACCTTGTATCACCCTACCCTGAGATATTAGGTGCCATAGATTGCACTCATTTACACATTAAGGCACCACCCAGTGAGGAAGGTAGACTCTACGTCAACCGCAAGGGGTATCACTCCATTAACTGCCAGGTCATGTGCAATGCCCAGGGGTTATCATAAATGTGTATGCTGGCAGCCCTAGCAGTTATCACGTCTCTTATATGTGGCATGCATCACAGCTGTACCAGATGTTTGCTAGAAGGGACATCCCATACAGCTATTTACTGGGGGATGCTGGCTATGCACTGGAACCATGGATTATGACACCCATCAGAAATGCACACACACCCATGGAAGAATGCCATAATGAGGCACATGCACAAACTAGAAACATCATAGAGCATGTGTTTGGGCTTTTGAAGTCATAGTTCCGGTGCCTTAGTATATCAGGTGGAACCCTGCAGTACACTCCAGCCACAGTATGCCATGCTACACAATATGATCCTGTGGAAACAGCTGCAGCAGGATCAGCAAAGGGAAGGGATATACAGCCCTCCACCAGTGCCTAGGTCACCACAGCCACACTCACAGGAGGACTTGGAAGAGGAACTCCCAAATGATGTCCCTGTAGGCAGATGGAGGTGTGCCCAATACGCCCTGGCTTTGGCGAAGAGACAACGCATTCACTAACAAACTAGGGCCCTAGCAACTGACACCTTACTCCTACTCATACATATATTAAAATTGTTGATGCCAGGCAACCACACAACCTGCACCTATCTGTGTATTGGCTGTGTACTGCTTGCATCACACAGTCAGCCCTGAACTACAGTTCCGTCAACTGCTGCATCCACAAGGTAAGACTCTAATCTACACATGACTTGTAAGGATTACTGTAATATGGTATCATATGTATGGATCTGCTGCTGTTATGCAAGTAAATATAATGGGCTATATGGACAGAAGTAAAATCCACATGGGACTACAGATACCCAGCTATTAATATGTGTTCCCTAATAATCACTAGGCCTCATGGTTGGAATATTCACTACATCAGTCAAGGGAGATGAGAACCAGTGGGTTCACATGATATTTGGACTACTATCTATCCGTGGAGATCATGTGCTGTTGTTCCCTCACACCCAACACAGCAGTATTCCCATATAACTGCTTTAAACTAAGTCAGCAATGGCATATCATCAGACCAGGCAATCTCAGGGCTGTAACACAGAACCCAAGCACACATTCTATGACTCATATAACACAGGTATAACAATGTACATATTTATGCTGTTCATTGTGTGATGAATGACTCCTCTCAGTCTGGCAGCCTCTGTGGTTCAGTGGACTAAGGAAGTTAGCATGGGCGATGGTGTTGATGGTTCCAATCTGGAAGTATTTACATCTTTTGCATGTTAGGTGTTATTATGTTGGTGTTTTCACAGACTGACTGTCAGTCTGTGTGTGGTGTGACATTATGAACCTCAGTCATGTATTAAGTACAGCAAACAGCTAGGGAATGCTGTGGAGATTTTGAATGAAGTGCAGTACTGCAGAAACAGGGGTAGATGCTAATATCTGTAAAACACAAAATCTCAGACTGAAGTACAGATAGGTGTGGCCTAGAGTCACTTTATAAGTACTGACAATCCTACTGGATATGCCCATACACTTAAGTAAAATGAGCACAATTCTGTTGCCCCATCATCAAAATGGCCTATTCTGTATAAATATATCTATACATATAGACGTATAAGTATACATATTCATCTGTCACTATCTGTCTCTCACATACACATACATAGTATATATATATTGCTATGTAGTGTCAAATTGATATGGGCCGAAATATATATATATATATATATATATATATATATATATATATATATATATATATATATATATATATATATATATATATATATATATATATATATTAAAAATGATACATAAACTCTCCCCATATATCTACATAACACATATACATATCATACACACACAGCTACATTTATATATACAACCCTTTTATATACATAAATATGTCTGTGGATGTCTGTATTGTCCTACATACCCTAATAATGGTGAGTAAATCTGCACTATCACACATCCATACATTTGCTCAAAGGAACCCCAAACTAAGGGTGCAACAGTACATAATCCACTTACCTACAGACCCCTGTGCCTGCTGGATGTCACCATGTAGACAGACACAGGTGAGCAGGTGGTATAATGTACAATGTTGTCAATGCATGCATGTACAGGGCACGTTGTACCTGCCCACAGATTTGCCTCTTTAACTGCAAGCAGCCACACATGGTCATACATGTAACTGTACACACATAGCTAGGATAATAACAGTTACCTCACTGCTAGGATACTAGATGCAGATAAGAGTATGAGGCAATATCACTCTGCAGGCCACAAATGCTGTTTACACAAGCCTAGTTTGTGTAATGCACAAATACTGAGCCTGCATTCACCTATACAACAGACTTAACCTGTGGCATGTGTGATAAGTACTGTAATCTATAGTGTATAAGACTAGATAGGTAGTGGCTTTAATCTCACTCCAGCCCACTTGGTGTGTGTGTGTGTGTTTGTGTGTGTGTGTGTGTGTGTGTGTGTGTGTGTGTGTGTGTGTGTGTGTGTGTGTGTGTGTATGTGTGCGTGTGTGCGTGTGTGCGTGTGTGTGTATGTATAGCCCCCTGCAAAACAATGGACATGCCCTCATGGGCTATCCACCTGCAATGGTTATGCACTTTTTGGCATTGTAACTTGCTGCTGGCTTACAAACTGCCCTCGTCTACAACGCCTGATGATGTCATCCACCTTAAGGACACCATCTGAGAGTGCTGTATCACACTTAAGCCGTAGCATGTGCGATAAGTACTGTGATTTATAGTGTATAAAACTAGATAGATAGGGGTTCTAATTGCACTCTAGCCCACTTGGTCTGTGTTTATATATCCGTATGGCATAAATATGATAACCTTGGTAACTTAGAAATAGGTAGGGTTTTGCTGTGTTTTATTTGTAGTGGGTGGTATGGCCCCCCACTACAACAAGGCCTGCTTATGACATCAAGCATAATATGTCCTAAACTGATAGTACTAGCAGACATGAGGTTGTTGCATGTAACACATACTGTGATCTGTAGTGTGTACCATTACATAAGTAAGTGTTCACATCTACATACAGCCAACTTGCACTATGTGTGTGCCTTGGCATGTCCTGTAAGCAGTGATTAGAAGTGGTGCTAGCCTCAATGTAGCTATGTTTGTGTGTGAGCCTGTTAGAGCATTTTACATCATGTTATCAAACCATAGGATGTTTGAACTTAACCAGCATAATGGCCATACAGCCCTCACCATCATAGACATTTTCATACCCGTGATTACAGAATCAGCACATATTGTCCCAGTCCAAGAGGGACACAGGCAGATGTCCAGTGTTGGGATGATGGTCGCCCAGCCAATCATAGAGATGCCATGTGTCGAGGTGCACTGCAGTGCTCTGTGTGCCATTTGTCAGGGTTCTGTTCCAAGGGTGTGCTTAAATCTGCTAGACAAATCTCTCTCACAAACATGTAGCACTGATGTGACATACTAGGTTAATGTCCTTACAGTCAGTCATCCATCTGCTATGCTTCCTACAGATAGGCACCATATGCAGTCAAGCAGGGTCACACACTGTCCTGTAAACAAGACACAGATCACTTCTGAGTAGTCTATATGCCACAGGCGACAATGACACTCATTGCAGATGATCTCCATTAAACACATACTGAAGATGTGAAGTGTCCTTGTGAGGGACCATATTTTTGTGTGCAATTGCCAGTACTGCTTAGAAAGATACATCACAAATGGCCATTACACTCAGATACTGGCATGGTGAGGGAAGAGTACATGGAGGTTATGAGTATGTCACTTACTGGTGACTGTGGCCTCAGCTATTATTTATTTACTATTTATTTATTGCATTTGTTAACCGGGAAAGTCTACTGGGCCTAGGTGAGCTCCACATAACACTAATAGTACATACAAAAAAATGCACAATATACAGTGTATATACAGTCTCAATCCATGAAAATAAATATTAAACACAATGGTACAAGCTATTTACAAACATTACACATCAACATTGTGTACAATTTGATCTCTGAGGATGGAGTTAGGTAGGGTAGAGGTAGCAGTTTTGATTGTTACTTGGAGTTTTATAGGCATACACAGTTGAATTCAGCAAGTCAGAGAGAGCTCATAAGTAGTGATATTGTAGAGGGATATAGTAGTGGATCAGGTGTTAGAAGGTACTATTTTGGCACAAGTACATTGCCAGGGAGAAGAGAGGTGTGCTCTGAGAGACTTCTTAAAGAGATCATGATTACTGATTGTTCTGATAGAAGGTTGGAGGACATTCCATAGTTAGAGCTATGCCATATGATTCCTGTCTTACCACTGTAGAGACATGGTGATCTGTGTGGCTAGGTCTGTGTGTCCAATTCTTTTACCCCTGAGTATGTACATCACATGTTGAGACTGATGTGATACTTACTGGATACATAGGTCTACCTGATGGAAATGATACTACATATATATTTGCCTGGAGTTTATGACCAATAGTATGTCAACAGGCATATGTTTCCAATACCCTCTTTCAAGATAGTGACATGCCACAGAGACTCTATGAGTGCTCAAAATTTGCAGGCATCAGTCAACATTGTTAGCCACAGTCATTCAGTAGACCTGTGTATGGTGGTTACATGGATTCCAAGCAGTAGATAACCCAAGACTGCACCCTGTTGAGCACTGCTGCTTACAGCTCAGCTATTGGAGGTGGACGTCCCTATGTTGCGTATGTGTGCCATCAGTGGGCCACTTAGTGACCCCTACAATGACAGTATCGTGGATGCTTAAGTGGGTGCTTTGTAAATGATGCTTGAGCGGAGGATATAGTCAGGTGACTTGGTTCAGTCTGGTGGTTGTACACCCTGATGTACTCTCACCCAGGACTTTGGTAACTGCCTTGGAAATTTCCACGATGTGTAACAGTCATGTTCCACCTATCACACAACCAAACTGTGTACAGTCAACTGTGTGTAGATCACAAATATGTGTGCTGAGCAGCTCCATGATGATTGCTCCATACAGGCATACAGATACGGGTACATAGACAAAGAGGTGTATAGTTATGTTGGTCAGTGGATGCACCACCTCTGTGCAAGGGTAGAACAGTTACTGTTTTCCACTCAGCTGGTGTCCATATTATTGCAAGGGTTTCCGAATGTTGGTTGTAATTCTTGCCAGATCATATGTGGGATGTAGCCTGGAATATTAGCATGTGCAATAGATGCTGTGTATGGTCCATTGAGAGGCCATTTATGAACTGCTCTGTAAATATGGAAGCTATGGGACTGGTTGTAGGAATGTTATGTGTCACACATGGTGGGGGCAGAGGAGTGTAGGTGAAGCAGACAGTGTGGGAGTACAGGTTAGATATGAGTACAGACCCATCATATGTGGCATCATGACGTCTGAGGTCAGCAACAATTTGGCCATGTCCTTTGAGGTTACATATGTAACTACACTGTGCATTGTGGTTCTGCTTTGTGTAGGTGGCTAATTTTGTCACTTACCATGTCTATACAACATCACAACAACACTATGTGCTTCTTTTTGCTGAGGAGTATGTGCCTCCATGTTAGGGGGCACCCTCACCCCAACTGTCACACAGCAATGTCCACCTGTCATTGCACAGTCTGCTGGTCAGGTTTGCTGAGCCATGATGAGCCTCTGTCCCTCCTGTCCTTTACAGCTGAGTTCATGCAGTTGTAATGCTGCTGACATAATACATTGGTGCAGAGCTCAGAATACCTGCCTGTCCCATCTTAAAGGGGAGGTGCTGTCATGCTATGTCAACCATCCCACAGGAGGTAATAAATGGCTTTATTCACATATATGTCTGTATTGTCTGCAAGGGGGGTATGTGCTGGTTGTTCTAAGTTAGCTGATCTGTGGCCAGATCCCACCAGGAGGACCTCACATTGGGGGGGAGGGGCTTTAGGGGTCACCCATATTGGTAGACATATGATGCAATACATTGGTTACCCATGTGAGGATGTCAGTGAACTGCTCCAGGGCATGGTAGGTAAGGACCTGGAACATCCTTTGGGCAAGTTAGCTGCAGCATGACTAAGCAGCTTAGTGTCTATGGATTGCACGTCTCTAATGTGTATGTCTGTGCTCTGTACAGACACCTTGCATGACTCTCTTGTTGCAACATGCTGGAGGTAACTGCAATACTTACTTGCACAGAGAACAATTAGCATGTAGTGCCAAGCATTGTCCCCAGATCTCTGAGTCATGTCACTTCAAATGCCATGGTAGGAGTTAACATGGATACGAGCACTAGCACTGTCATACACCTGCTGACATTGGCCCAAGCACTGTTACTTTTGCACAAGGCCAGATCATGCCTACTGACTATGACTGGCAGAGCCCATTGACTGTTACAATATGGAATGAATGTCGGATATCAGTCTCACTCCACCAACCCTGGCCTGACAAGTTATATGACAGTATTAGGCCAACAGGCCATGTTGGAAACTGTGTACATCATGTACAGAGTGTTATGTCAGCTGGTGGATAGACAAGTGTCTGACAGTCATACTCTGGGAACATAGCACTGGGAGACCTATGCTGCAATGATGCCAGTAACCAGTGGAGTTCACCTTCCTCCATTATTGGCATACCCTTTCTAGCTATGCCCTCTCTGCAGTCACAGCCACTGACCTCTGACTGAGTACATTAACAGGTGATTTCATATTAGTAGCTGTCACAAAATGCCACACTGAACCAACAGTTATCCAGGATGGCCTAAGACACAGAGAGTTGTTGTATGAGCCACTGATAAAGATTAAATGCCAATGACTGCACAATACTATCCTGTGGGAAATCATCCACCCCTGCAAAATATTGTAGTGTCTACACACCGCACACAGTTGAACCATTACACATGACGGTATGGACACAGACAGTTATGTAGCCTAAATCTCAGACTGTCACTGCTATACTGAATGTGGCAGTCATCACACTTATCAATGTGTCCAATGGCCCCCTTGCCATGTCGCTACATAGGGATATTGTACGACTGTACCAGCCACACAGGTTTCATGATATACCAATACACAGTGATAACAAGTCCTATGGAGTCTATGTCACGACCATATATGTGTAGTCTGTCTCCTAAATACTTTGAAGGGGATGTGTATGGATCCATACAGGGAGGTGTCAGATCCCACTGTATACCTCCCGCGTATCCATGACAGAACTAACACGTGTTACCAGTTCTACACATCTACAACATCACTGTGGTATAAATAGTACATGCTGGAGAGACATGTATGTAACACAGACAGTACACACTACATGAAACAGTCACCCCATGCATGTAAAGCACACATCTTCTATGACACACATCATGTGAAGATTACACAATGGGATGCAGAACACTACAATCATAACTGGTGTTGGGCAACTCTCTGTACTGGAAGCAGGATATTTGTAGATGGGTCATCTCCATCACCACAGCTTGTAGATGTGTTACTTCCCAAACCCTGGTGACACTTATTAGGGGTAGCAGACCTTATCACAGATTAAGGATGCATGAGTACTCTGAATGCTGCCATTGTCCTTCTTAGCCTGTTATACACATATGAACCTATGGAACCATGCACTTATAGTGCTGTACCTTGCTGAAGACATATTCCTGCTGTGATGACATGCCATCCTGTGTTGCTTTATTGCCACTGTGTATCCATTGGTTATCCCAACAAACTCCTGAAACAGAAACTTAAACAGGTCCATGACATACCTGTCATTGTGTAATGATATAGCCAGTACAACATCATACAACATAAGGTCCACAAAAGTATCTGGCGTACTCATGACAAATGCCAGCATACAGTATCTGTCGGTAGCCACTACAAGTGACATAGCAAAACAACACTGTATTACAGAAGTACATGTTAACTAATATAGTCACCCTATGCATCAGACACATAGCTTCATTTGTCTGCATCAATGGCAAGAATGACAGGCATATGGCACAGGTATCATCACTTGCACAGGGTGTTGTGTGGGGGTGCAAGAGGCCTAGGTTGGCCCAAATGGTTGACAGCATGTGTGTGTCTGAGTCAGGAAGGGAAACATGTAAGATGGACCATGGAGAGGTGCCTTATGTGTCTGTAGGTGACCTGCATTTGACAGTGGTGTGTGAGTGTGTGCGTCTACTCAGTCAAACTCAGAGCTCCCCTACACTTGTGTATGTTAGACAGGTTTGAACTGTACATGGTAGAGTTGACAGTTCATTGTCTCCAGCCCCAAACATGGGAACTAGCTCTGTCAGGAGCTGCACTGGCACCTCCATGGCCAAGGTCAGAAGTGGTGCTAGTACCTGACGGTAACTGCTGTCTGCTGGGACTGTGTACCCCATGGGATCATCCAGGATCATGAGCTCATGGCCTGCCACATTGTGGTGTGGACAGCACACTCCCCTCTGTAGAGCTGAATGTACTGCCACTATGGAAGCATGATTATGTACAGTCACGTGGACTCTCAGCAGATGGGGTTGTTGACCTATGTCCATGGGTCCAATGCTCAACTCCAACCAGATGTTCCAGTACAGACAATGTGCAGTCCAAGACAGACACTGTCTCAGTCCATCTTCTGTCCACTGCATCAGTGAACCAATCCAGGCTGTCACCAATGCAGTGGAGGCAGTCACAGATGTGAGACTGTGCTGCATCTATAACCCTAAGCATATGTCTGAGCTCCATTCAGAGTGTGCCTGTGCCTCCATGATGGCTCAAAACATGTGCCAAGTGACCCATGATTTGACACCTGCAACAGGTGGTGGACAGACAGCAGGCCTCCTACAAGCACCCCTGTCAATCCACCTGTGTGGGGACCTCACCAGTTCTCTGGCTATGGTTAATGTCTACACTCACTGGAGCCATAGTTGCACCCTCTGACTGTCCAATATCTGTGGCCTCTGGAGACTGGCTATGTGTGGACATATGGACTGTGTGGTGACAATGTGGGCAGAAGAGGGATGTCTACCTCTGGGACATATTCAGCCCCTGACACCCCCACCTGTACCTCACTGTGGCCACCATCATCAGCAGAGTCTGAAGAGACATTGAGATCAAGCTGTGTAGGGGGCAGACACCAACCCCCCCCGTCACCTGTGATAAGAAATAAAAAAGCAGTACATTAATACCTGCACTACTGTGTACAAAAAATGCACTAATACTCATAATAATGAAGACCCACAACTTGATTAGCGGTCAAACAGTTTTCTTCTCCACTTTCATCAACAAAAGACTTCCTCAGAACAAAATACACATTCAACTCAAGACCTTTATAACACTCAATTCAAGTAAATCAAGTATAACTTGAACAGTGCAATTTACCTTTTAATCAATCAATATGAAACTATACTTTATAAAAGAACACATAAAAACCCAGTACACCTATCTTAACAAATATATAGAAATACATATTTCACTGCCTAATTTATTTTCCTTTCAACCTTTTGTTTTTTAAAAGGCATTTTAGAATAATTGCCTCATTTAAAGCAAGAGGCTTATCTGTGCTTAACTGTAACTGCCAAAGTGTTTCTTTTTGTTCAACTACACTCCTGTGATTTTCCCCTCTAGGATCCTTAGGTACTTCCTCCAGAATGGAAAATAAAAACATTCTACTCTGTTTACACATGAAATTATGTTTAAATAAGGCATTATTCTGGCCCTTAACTTTAATAGAATATAAATGTTCCTTAACAAAACAGTGTCATGCTTACCAGGAGCAGGACCATGGGCTTGGCCAATACCTGACGGACCTGTGAAAAGTTGAGGGTGAGGTAATGTCAGTACCAATGCATGTTGCAGCACAACAAGGTAATATGTCCATATATCTCACATTTACAGTAGCTACTGTGTTACTTATTGTATTGGTCACAATCTGAGCATGAGTGTATAACTGAGGTTAACCCCACCCCAAAGAACAAAGACTTGACACCCACATAAAAGTATCTACAGCCTGACATACTGACTTCTACAGTATTACAATGCTGATTACAGTAAGCCTAACTGCATGCTCCTCTGCTGTGGAAACTGTGGCACCCTCTACCACGATGTATGGTGTGATTGATGCCTGGGAGCTGTCATGTGTGCCTAGGTTCACCAGGAATTCCTCAGTGGTCAAGAGTGGTTGTTCCACTGCAGGCCCTCCACTGATGATGGCATAATCCCTGGCTACATCTGCTGTGCTTCTTCATGCAGCATTGATCATGTCCATTATGCAGTGTTGAACCTGCTCATATATCCTGCCATGATTGCCTGTGCCATTCACATCATGGACAATGTATGCCCATAATGCAGCCCACTCTTCCCTGTTTTGCCCTCTGGACAGTAGGATGTGATGATGTTGCCTTAGTCCTTCCAGTATAATTTCATTCTCCTCATCTGAGAAAGGTGCATGGCATCTAGGGTACATGATTCCCGAAAGACAGTAAAAGGGGAACACATTATAGGATCACATATGTGGAAGTACACTATGTAGAGATACAGCAAGGACAAAATGGCTGGCACTACCCACTGCTTGCTCAGACATGTCATATTCCACAGTGTGCAAACATACTAAGTATGTGGATACAACTGAGGTAGTAGCAATAGTCAGGTATTCCCATGTGTGCCATGACTGATACTGCTGTATAATCATATACCCACCACTCGAGTCTACTGTGATGTGTACCCTGCGGGTAACCACCCGATAATATGTCATAAGAGCAGTGCCACACAAATGGCAATGTGCTATTACAACCACTATAAAGGGACAGTCCAATGAGACAAGTGTGCCACAATGACAAAGGACAATGCACCCTTGATGTATAGTACATCCTGTGTAGATGTAAGACAGCAGGAGATCAATGACATGTCATTATCACAGGTCTATGGCTGGCTCAATGCTGTATTCCTTGAAGTCTATTCACGCATCTGCATCCTGTTATACCCAAACTCAGTTACTTACCTGCTGGAGTGCAGTACACCTCTGTTAATATGTGGTGATAGCAAAGTTTTCACAGAGGCATGCTTTGTGTGAGGAAAGTTTCATACAGAATGGTTCCTCATAGCCAGCTGCTTGTTTTTTAAACATGCTTCTCATCAGCAGGTGATTTCCTCTAAACCAATCTGTAGGTCTGAAATGCTAATTGTAGCCAACACAGCTGATTTGCACTGTCATCAGCCAATGGCATGCAACCACTGTACAATATATAAGGCCTTCATGTAGATTAGGGCCCCTTTCTGATATGTTGTGGTGTGGGGTGAGGAGACTACATCTTCACAGAGTGTAGGTCTGTAGCAGAAACCTTTGCATAGAGATGTGTGTGTTACAGGCTGCAGCTGCTGCTGCAGGTAATAGACACAGGCAGAGACTGTGAACACTTTAGAGGACAACAAGCTGAAGGAGTAACTGCGGTACCTGTGTCAGCCTTGTTGTGGAGGCAGAGCCAGAGTGAGGCTACCCTTTCCACTCCAATTAAGACGTGTTTAAGGTATGTATGTTAGGCAACGGTATCACTAATAGAGTCCTAGGCAACATGCTTGGTTCATAGGTTCATAGGTTCATACTAGGCTATCTGCCCTAGGGCATTTATAAGCCTAGCCAGAGTGTGTTTGGCTTTCGTCACCCATTTTAAATGAATTTTGCTATGCCCTTTTTCGGGGTTAGTATAATGTGCCTCTGTCTAACAGTGACACAGAAGTGATACCCGGGGTAAACCTACGATCTCCCATCCACTCATCAAGATTCCTCTTGAAGAGAGTCAATGAGGGACTCTGCCTAACCTGGACTGGGATTTTATTCCAGAGTGAAGAGAGCCTCTGGGTTATGAATCTGTCCCACCAGCATGTCCTATTTATTTCAGTGCTGAGGTTCAAGTCTCTTCAGTGCGTAGCTCGATGGGATTTGGATTTTCTGAGGTGCAGCATGTCCATTAATTCCGGGTTGGACATGGCTTTATATCAGGCACAGATCACCTCTGAGCAGGCGGTATGCCACTGAGTAGAGCTGGAGTTTCTTTAACGGGCAGCATATGGCATCTGTTTGAGCGCTTTGATCCTCGTGGTGACGTACTTTTGGGGTCGTTCCAGTTGCTGCAGGGGTCTGGTAAGGTACATCCCAAAAGGCATTGTACTCAATTATGGGCCTGATAAGGATGAGTAAAGAGGCACGATGACCTCCCCTGAGCTTGATGTGAATCCCTTCATGATTAGGTGGGCTATATAAAATGTTTTTATAACCACTTTGGCCATGTGGTTTTCAAATGAGAGATTGCTATCAACTTGGGTCCCCAGGTCCCTAATTACTTCTTCCGTACTTAATGGATTACCACCTATGTGGTAATTTGTGGGCACTTTGTTTTTGCCAAAGGGGATGACTATACACTTTTTGGCGTTTAGCTTGAGGCCATGACTCTGGCACTAGTTGTCTGTTTCTATGAGGCTTTTTTGTAGGATGCTTGTGTCGGCTGGAGAGTCGATTATGGCACCTAGTTTGCAGTCATCTGCGAACTTGGTCAGCCACAGTCCTTCCGTGTTGGCCTGTACCTCCGAGAAATATATACCGAACAAGAGAGGTCCCAGGACTGAGCCTTGTGGGATGCCACTTGTAACTGGTTTGGAGTCTAACATGGCTCCAGCAATTCTAACCACCATGTGGGTTCTCTTCTTGAGCCAGTTTGCAACCCATCTAGTGACATAGGGGTTTATATTTAAGCTGGTGAGCTTATCTATAATGCCCGAGTGGGGTATTGTATCGAAGGCTTTTGAGAGGTCCAGGTAGGCTGTGTGGACTACCTTCCCCTCGTCAATTGCCTTGGTGACTGTTTCAAAGAAATTGACCAGGTTTAAGAGGCAGGATCTGCCCTTAACAAAGCCGAACTGGGTAGGATCCAGTGTCTGTAGGTCCCCAATATCTTTATTTATGAGGTCCATGATGATCCATTCCATAGCTTTGCAGACCAAGCTAGTCAAGCTTATGGGGCGATAGTTTTCAGGATCCATTGAGGGACCACCTTTGTGGAGAGGGACCACTGTTGCTGTATGCCACTCTTTGGGTACATATCCTGTAGTAAGGCTGAGATTGAACAGTAGTTTTATGTTTGGGTTTAGCTCTTCTTGGAGTTCATGTAGGACGCAGCCCGGGACACCATCTGGTCCCATTGATGCTGTGTTTTTGCTTGGAGAGGGTTTACTCTTACCTGAGCATCTGAGATGTCAGGGGGCAGCACCTAGATATATAGATATTTGCCCTTTGGTGTGGGGTGGGGAGTTGAGTCAGGCTGAAACAGCTGCTATGTTGGCAATGTGTGTGTTGTCATTTTGTCATTTTTTGGTCATTTTGGACTATTTTTGAGCATTTCCTACCCAGGTTCCACAGGTTCCTAACATAAGCCTTAAAGCCCTCCTTATATCCCTTAGTGTTTTTCTCACTTTTTTGGCCGAAGACCATTTTTAGACCATTTTTATGTTTTTTTCTAATTTTGATCAGAGATGCCTTCTCTTTGCCTGCCTTGCTTGCTTTTGCATGTAGTCATGTCCTTGCCTTGGTGTCCTATAGCACATAATAGCAAGAATATAAGAATATGTTATAACCATACAAACTGCCATGTGCTGTAGTATAGTCTGGTAGTGCCAGTAGGTGTAGGGTGTCATGCCTTGTTACAAGCAGGCAGGCCTTATGTGCTGCAGGACTCTGAATGAATCTGCTCAGTGACTTTTGATAATCTTGTGCATGACTGCTATTAGTTTTTTGCATTGCACTACCTGCATTGATATTCTCTCTTGCAGTACCTGCATTGATGCATGACACATGCATACATATACATTTATAGTTTAGAACTGCACACCAATAAATAAAATAAAAAAAAAATACAAAAAAAATACATGATAATGTTGTTATTTTATGTAATCTGAACTGCTATAGTTTATGTACTAAAATGAAGTCATAAAGGGTTTCTTCCCTTTTTCCTTTGTATTTTTCTTTTTTTCCTTGATTTGTGGTACTTTAGTGTATTTGTACTTGAGTTAGCTATAGGGATATGTTCAATCAGTGACAAACTCTGCAGGTCTGTTGACATGTACATTAGTGTTTTGCCGCATGATGTATAGCCATTGTGCTGCCTTCACACATGACTCAGTCATTCTACACAAATGATTTGAACTCAGGACTGTGTGTAGCAAAATGTATTGTTTGCAGGGACTGTGTGTAGTTTGAAATGTATTGTTTGGTAACATGAAGTGTATTAAGAAGATATGAGTACACATCAGTATAAACATAACATTTTTTACACAGTAGACAGGTGACAGGTCTCTTATGGACATTTCTTTTACATCCAGTCACCAAATATGCATATATTTGCCATTAATGCTTCAGCAGGTGTCTTACACATGATGAAACAATACTTTTGCCATTGTGTCAGGCCTCACTAACATCCATTATTATGTCTATGGCTTTCTAGTGGTGTACTATTGCACCAGAGTCCAAGATACCCTCCCATTTTTCCATTACTTTATAATCAAGTTTGAGCGGCGTGGCATACAGCTCCAGTAACAAACATGCTTATTGACTGTAACTGTCAAATGTTTTGTTTAAAACATCTCTGTTAATTAAGAGTTCTGTGGCCTGGCAGGTTAATGCAGTGGTCTGCAGGTGTGATGGTCTTGAATCCAAAACATGGGAGAGGGGTTTAGTTTGTAACTGTGCATTACAAGTTTAAAAACACATATAGTCAATATAGCTCTATTTAGTGTGTCTTGCAGCAAAGTGCTAAAAAATGTAAAGAAAAGAAAAATGGGGAGATAGGAAATTGGTGAAATGGGGTGCAAGCAGGGGGAAAACATAGTGAAAGGCAGATAGGGATGTGCAGAAAGGGTGTAGGAAAGAACCATAGCTGTCCATTTCTTGTACAGCAACATCTGTGCACTTTTGACAGACTTTGTACATATCTTTGAACTCTCAACCCCAGGGGGGAGTGAGGACAACATAACTGCATTACCAGGCTAATTGGACCAAATTACATGTGTCCAGTGGACATGCGTGCAAAATGGAGAGCTATGTATGGAATGATATTTTTTTAGGACAGGTGCCCATTTTTTTTTTAAGGTGAGAGTGGAATGTTGAGGAATGGACATAGGTACATGTAGGGGAGGTAAGTTGGGTAGGTGAGGATGGATTTGCAGACAGACAAGACAGACAAGACAGCAGACATGGGTGGTGTGTGACAGATGGGGGGTTGAACACCTTGGATAGTGTTGTGGAATCATAGTCCCATGTGCCACCACAAGGCAGCAGCATGACTCACATCCCCACCCATGGGACTGTTGGCACTACTTCTCTGCCCTGGGTGGCAGTGCTGGAGGCTGGGCACCGGGGTGAGGCTGCCCCACAGGTTGGCCAGAATGCCCTCAATCCAGAGCAGAAGACGGTCAAACTGACAGTAGACTTTCCTGCATACCAAGACTGGCAGCTCAGCCTGGGTGACAACTTCTCCACCACTGCTCCTAAAGGGGAGCCTGGTCCTGGCCCATAGGGAGGTACTACCTAACGCCACAGGTAGTGCAGGGGCAGGAGATGGGGCACCGCTAGTCTAGGTCTCAGATGTGCTGGGACCTGGTGCCACAGTCGGTTGAAGCAAAGTAGACAGATCATCCGGAACCGGCCTACCTTGATGTGCTGTGGTAAATGAGCTATAGCAGTAAGTTAAGGTTAGTAATAATGAAACCATTGTTTGCATTAACAGATTGGAACATCATTTTAATTAATCCACATACATATTAATTTATATTATGTGTAACACAACAGTATATAACATAACAGTCAGTATGTTAACAACATATCAATAAGAATTACACCATAAGGCCAACAAAACTGTTTAACAAAATATGTTAATACTGAATCATAATAAAACATAACAATAATAAACCACATTTTTCCAAAATATAGTTAGTTTAACAAAATATGTTAATATTATATCATAATAATAAGTAACAATAATAAATAAATGAAGTGAAGGGGTGGGGAGAGAGAGAAAAACATTCCATTACTGAAATTGCAGATTATATCCCTGAAAAGACTGATAATAAATACTTTACAGGTGTGTAGTATCAGTTTTGAGTACAGTGACTACAATTCTCCTATAGCTGATGTAGCACGTACATACCTCTCAAGCTGTTAGCATGGGTCAGTATGGGCCAACCAATACCAAATGCAAGTAGATAACTACACAGAACAGTTTCACATAATGTGGAGTTATATAACTACCAAGGTATTCTGTAAGCAGATTTGGTAATACATTGCATTCCAGATAATCATTTTTCTGGTAATCCTGTGACAGATGAATTAGGCAGTTTTAATTACATTATGAGAAATCATGACGCTTGAGATGCATGTTTGTGTACAGTACATAAACTAGACAGCCATCATGCCTTAGTTGGCAGACATGGGAATAGAACCCAATAGCTGTGAGTGCAGGGAACATCTGCAAATCCTGTAATAATTGACTGCAGCAACTTAGTACATACATGCAAGGAATACAGCCATACTGGAAATCATTACACAGATGTATTTAGGAATCAACAATGCTGATTAACACTTTATTGGTATTGCTGATAAATGTCTGTGAAATCTAAACACAACATCTGTTCATAACATGAGCTACTTCACCCATATACCTTTTGTTCCAGGGGTGGGGGAAGATGAGATCATTATGTGACTGATAATGGCCTGGAGACAACCTTGTACCATAGTATGAGTTGAACAATACATGTTACAGGACATTTGTTTTGCATTCTAGAACTATTACAGTGTTATAATTGACTGCAGTGACAGCAGAACACATATGCATGGAATACAACCATACAGTATATATTACTTCAGATTTATTTAGGAATCAACAGTGCTGGTTAGCACTTTATTGGTATTGCTGATAAATGTCTATGAAGTCCACACACTACCTGCCCATAGAGTGGGCTACATTACACATATACCTTTATTACCTGAATTAGGAGGAACAGAGAGAATTATGTGACCAATACTGGCCTGGAGACAGCTTTGGACCATACTATGAATTAAACAATATAATTTGCAGGCCATTAGTTTTGCTTTCTACAGATATTACAGTGTTACACTTGAGTGCAGGAAACTTAACATAGACAAGTAATGCATACAGCTCTACTGCAATGGTTATGACGACACAATCCTGCTGTATACCATTTTGATTACTGTTATTGGTATTGTTTATTGTTTATTGCAATACAGTTGTTATTGTTCATTTATTGCATTACAGCTCTAATTGCCCACTTATTGCACTGCAGTTTTTATTGTGTATACTTTATTACAGTAAATGCTTTACTCTTTTTTCTTGCTTATTGTACTACAGTTAGCATAATAAATCCATACATACCTCAATCATGGTGCAACATGGCCAGGAGCCAGGCATGGGACTCAGCATTGCAAGCCCTCTCAGCTGTAGCTGTTGGGAGAGAAGCACACCACTATGCATACCAGTTTTGCAGACATTCAGCTTTCATATTGGTAAAATAGTGGAAAACATACTTACATATTTGTGGGGCATTCAATCTCTGTCTTTTTGGACCCAGGTGTCCAAGACTCCCTGCTTTCTCCTCTTCAGGTCATCATAATTGTGGCAATACTGCTCACTTGTGCGGGGGGATACCAGTAACACTAGTGAGTTCCCTGGCCAACCGGTCCCAGGCCTCAGCCTTACACTCTGAGCCCTGGTACAACCCTGCAGCAGCCTGGGTTCTTGATTTTTTTACCAGGAGTCCAGAAGACTCTGGACTCCTGAACACCCCATCTCTGTACCTGAAAGAGCAAACCTTCACCAGCACTGCCTGTCATATTGACAGATGAGTAGACTCCAAGGAAAGGTGCAGAATTCCTGCCTACTGTCCTTAATATGGGCTGTTTTCCTACACTTACACTTCATTGAGCTACATTCAAAAAATTGCCATGTTGCTTAGCAGCATGCAAACCAGCTAAACAAAGCTGAGCAGCACAAAAACTCACAAAACCAAGGTTTTTGTGAAGCTTAGCACTGCACAAACTATAGTAGCCATTAGCATGTTTAAGCAGTGCTTTGCAATGCACAGTACTGCCATATTTCACAAATGTTTTATTAAATTAAAAAAACAGCAAATTAAATTACAGACATGTTATAACTGCTATGGACTCAAACCCAGGGCCTACAACACATTAGGCCGTAACCCTATCCATTTAGCTACTTGGATAACATACTAACTAGTATATATTCACATACACTACAAGGCTACCTATGAGCATTGCTGAGCACCATGCCATGCAAGCAGACTTAATAATTCATTATTTCTGGTTTCTATTTTTAGATGTCTGGCAGGTGTCAGCTATATACATATGAACTCTGCTCAGCTCTGCTGCACTTCATGTCATGACACTCAAATGGAAACAAAAACAAAAGACAAAACAAAAAAAAGAATAAATAAAAAATGTCATCATGATAATTAATTACATCCAGTTTCCATTTTTAGATGTGTAAGCAGGTGTCAGCTGTCTATATGTGAGCACAGCTTGGCATTGCTGCATGTCGTGCCATGCAAACACACAGAAGAGAAAAAAAATAATAAAAATAAAATATTACACATTTGAAACAATTCACAGCATTTCAACAGTAGCGAGGAGCATTGCTGGGAGCTTCACCTTGTACATAACATCTGATCAGGCATCTACAACCACGGGTAGCCTCTACACTTCTCCCTACGTGGATTCAATAACCCTATTCCTATGGTCTCCCTCAGCAGTGCACCATCATTAATATGCATGGTTCACTGCCGAGGGGGAACCGTGGCCGTTTACTAGGCTACATTACATGTAGGATCTACATGGTACCTACATGTATTTTATTAAATCTTGGGGTATGTGTGTGTATCTGTGTGTGTGTGTGTATATATATATATATATATATATATATATATATATATATATATATATATATATATATATATACACAGTTAGATAGATATTTATTTATATGTATGCAAACATACACACAATATTAGTAAGCATTTACAATACATATTATTACATAATATGGACGATGCTTTTTCAACTTGCTGTGTTAATATTTTTATGTAAGGTGCTTATGTTACAGCATTTAAATGTTTTCAATAGATAAAAGAAATAAACCCATTAAATGGCAGAAGATTTTAAAAAAATTAACCCATATCCAGAAAATCTGATCTGGGTAATGTGTTAAATGCAGGTGATATTCCTTTATTAGAAGGTGTTTAATACAATTAATGTTCTTTTATTAGGGAGAAGGTGTTTAATACAGGTGATACAACTGATGCCACTTTATTATGGGGAACCTGTATAATACAAGTAATGTTTCTTTACTGAGGAGAAGGTATTTAATATAGGTAATGTTCCTTTTAAAGGAGAGTTTAATACAAGTGATATTCCTTTATTAAGGAGGGGTTCAATATAGGTAATGTTCCTTTATTGAGAAGGGGTTTAGTACTGGTGATGTTACTTTATTAGGGAAAAGGTGTTTTATACGGGTGATGTTCCTTAAGTGGAAGCACCTGATCCCTAACAAGTTTTACCTTAGTTTGAAATTCTTGCTTCTCACCAAATAAACAACAATTTGTTTTAAAATAAGACATCTAAAGTTCCCTAAGGTGGTATAAAGAATTAAGGGCACTGTCTTGTATGTTCTGAGTTTCAAATGATTACTAACAAAGGGTGTCATGCAATTAGAGATTTGGAGTGAACACACAATCCTTAAACTCCTAGGGATAACAAGGAGAGATGCCACCTAAAAAAAAAAAAAAAGTTAAAGTGAACTGTTGAACTCTGCTCAAATGCATTTAGGCCAGATGCAGTATGCCTTTATTAGAAATTTATGTCATACTAAAATTTGCCATATGACAATCCCCTGTATTGGCTGTCTGCCCAAACTATTCCTTTTCATTAGCATTACTGAAATCTTTGACTGTCATACCTTGCAAGGCAGACCAGTGAATTTGCTAGAGAAGCTGACTGTTTTTTCTGGATATCTGATTGTTTTGTAGGTGTAGGTATTTAAATAAAGCCAGGAGTATGAGCAAGAAACCTTGGGGGTTTTAGATATTCTGTGGTACATTTAGAGCATTTCCAACCAATCTTTCCATTTGTGTATGTGATGTACCCAATATTTTCATTCATGTATGCGATGTACCCCTCATCACTGCACTTCTGATGAATAGTTTAAATGTATCATCATACTCTAGATTAATGTAGTCAGAATATAACTAATTACTGTAGCTTTACCAAGCTGCCTGACATGATACCACATACCATGGGCATAACTGACTAGGAAAAGTACACGATGGGCAGACTAAATTAAATGTTTTCACATGTAAGCACAGTTAAAAGCGCAGCGCCCCAATAGTCAAAACTAGAACCAATCTTATGTATCGTCCATGTTAGTGACACCGTAGAAGGTCTAGAAGAGAACAACTGTATTTCTGTTAACAGTAAAAGATATACACAGGGCTGATGCACAACAGGTGCAGATATACTGAAAAAAGAGTTGGTACAAGTGGAGGAATGGCAGCTTGAATTCTACTCCAAATAATTAATCTGAGAGGAAATAACACAGTAAATGAATAAACAGTCAAAGCAAAAATACTAGCAGCAATAGTGAATAGCAACAGTGGAAGTAAATAGTACCGAGATTAACAGAGTCTAGATACTGAATTGTTTGTCATGGCATAGACAACTGCATGAGAAATCAAATTAGTGGATCACTATCAAAGTTACGGTCAAAGAATTTGATTTATGAAAGACATGATACACCAGACTTGGCCAAAAGAAATCTAGGTCCCCAGGAGGCAAACCATCATTCATAGTTTTCAGTAAGATGCTAGTATGTTATCAGAAGCATTCATGGTCCTACTTTCCATATGAAAGTCATTTTGTCTAATAAGGAGATCAACTTCAATCACATCTTCTGGTGTGTGACCCACACTGCACTGTGATTGCCATGTTTTTGGAGTTTAGTAATCTTGGGACTGAAACACTCAATCATACCTTCTGTGTCTGGACTTCAAACATTTTTATAAGAGGTTCTTTATGTACCTTGGCTCTGTCTGTATGAGACAAACTGTCCTACATAATCTGTATTTATAATATAGTTGGTCATTTATATAGTATTGTACTATTGAGTCCTGTTATTATGTTTGCTATTGAGTCCTTTATAAAACTCATCTGCAACTATTGTACGGGTCCCTATTGGTTGTTCATTTTTTACTTTTACTTATTAAGTATTTACAAATATATAATGTTTGTACTAGAGATTTTCTCCACAAAACTCATCTGAAAATGGAGTTTCCAGGCTGAATATTCCTGGTTAATAAATGTAAATAAAGGCATACTTCCAAACTATTTAAAACCTCCATTGGCTGGAGCAGATAAGAAAGATAGGTACCAGTATGGTAACAACAGTTCAGTTCTTGTTTTCAATAATTCAAGGTACAATGCATCATTACCAGGGTTGCATTATGGGTGCCATGTCAAGAATTATTTTTGTAAAAAAGAAGATTCAACCTAATCAAGATGTATTTGTGGAGAATTATGCCACCATCTCAAATCAATAGCAGTATTGTGAAAAATTATCTCAGAATACCTATATGATGTCAAAATCATGGCCTGTTTCAGTTGTATGGTATATATCTTTCACCATCTTTATTGGTGTTGTCATTGTTAAATAATTGATTAACATAGCTATAGAACTTTTAATTATATTTGAGGTGTATATATATATATATATATATATATATAGAGAGAGAGAGAGAGAGAGAGAGATTTGTTCATACTACATTTTTACACTGTTTCACAGAAGAATGGGTATTCTCTAACTTAGGAAGAATGGATGGATTTCTCATGTGCTTGTTCGCAGGTCGTGAGTTCTAGAAGTTTAAATTTATCACTAATCAAGAAACTGTGAACACTGTTCTTGTTAAATTAACTTTATGTTGCCTGTACTGACAGCTCTTATCTTAAAATTGACAGATTATTCATATAAAATAGTAATCAAGGCCTTACTGGATCCCTGTTGAGGTCCATTGATTTTCTTTTTAATTCAACTAGACATTATGATTCAGAAAGTCTAAGGAAATTGCATTTTAGCATAATCATGGTTACTTTTCCATATCCATTTTACATCAGGGTAAAGATCATTTAAAGAATCATCTAAAACTTGAACAAGCCTCTCAAGGCAAGAAGGAATTAACTACCTCATGTGGTTGAATGAAATAAAAATAAGAATTGCGGCTTTGTCAGCAAAATGAGAAAAACAAGTTTATTTTAACTCCAGTCCTGCTTACTTAATATGAATTAGTGTACAGAACATGCAATATTCTGTTATGCCTGTAGATCTGATTTGTCTTCACCAGCATCAGATATAATATGCTATACTCATCGCATCCTCTCTGCAGTCCCGAAAGCATGAAAAAAGTTATAAAATGTACCTCTTCTATTATTATCCTGTAAACACTAATGCTGTTATTGAGTATAAACTGCTGTGCAATTCAACGCACACATATTTACAATTATAATATAGAAAGTATTCTGTGTCTTTGCATTCATTTTATACTATCAAAATACCACAGTTTTAGTTTTCTGTAAATTTTCTAAATTGTTTTATGTGGTTTAGTCACAAGCTAATTGTGTGAGTATCAATAATAACATTTTTCCAGTTAGACTTATTTTTCATATGGTTATAAGCAGTTTCACTCTGGATGCATGACTTCTGGGATATGTATAGAATTATGCAAATGATGCCTCTCTGCATAATTAACAAAATGAACACTACTTGACCTGTACAGATTATGGTTCAGGTATCAACAATAGTTAGCTTCAGCACATTGTAAGCTTTCCATTGGTATCAGGCATTACTTTGTAATGCACTTAGTTCTAATTATGCTGATGAAATTATTGAAAGACTGCATTATCTTTACAATCGCTGAGGAATCCATAACACTTTCTTCAAACAATGCAGTCTGAATAAACAGTGTACTTTTATGTCACCTACCATGACACTTACATGATGCGTTCTCATTTATTTCCTCAGTCAGGTATGAAAATATAATTGAAAATAAAGCATGCATAATATGCAACAAACACTAGTCTTGGTTCTTCATAAAGTTTTAATTATTTTACTTATAGAGTAATTTTGGAAACTTTTTACCAGACTGCCTCATATCATTAAACATTAATTTATTGACTTAAGAAAATATCTAATGGATAGCACCACTGCTTTTTTATCTTAGTGTTGTACAGTATTTGTTTTTGGCAAAACTATTGTAAAGATAAATTGCTATACCTTAACTTCACCGCTGGTTGTGCATTTATGATTGGCATGTCAATCTAGTGCTGAGCTATAGAAGGGAATGCATGTGTGTGTGTGTGTGTGTGTGTGTGTGTGTGTGTGTGTGTGTGTGTGTGTGTGGGTGGGTGAGAGGGTGCTAGTGGGGCTACAACATTTTTCATGGGTTTTAGTTATGCTTTGTATGGCAACACTGAAACTGTCAGCTAATCATTTTCCCTGCTTTGAATTGCTGCAGTTTGACAGGTATTTCGTCAACTCTCAGAGCATCAGTCAAGCAACAGCATTTGACATTTATTTTGACAGTTGTCAGGATTACAGTCCAACCCTGGCATTTGACAGCTGGCTATTAAACCACAAAAGACTGGTACAGCTTCTGTGATTTAAGTTCCAATCATGTTTAAGGATTTAGGATGACAATTTGCTAAAAGAGAAATAAACAACAAACCTCTTAGTGCATCCCATGCTGATAAATGGAGTTGTTAGTTTTAACTGGTAGGTTGAAATGCATATCACCTGCAAGAAAAAATTCAAACCATAAGCACCTTCACCTCCCACTGAGGTCATCATATAGACCGATGATGACCTCAGTAATCTCTGCATATTTGCAAAGAACTGAGAATTCAAATCACATAATTCTGAGAAAGATGTGTGGACATGTAGGCCTGGATATTTAATTTGTCAACTACTGGAAAGTGCACAGACAGGCAGTTCACTGCAGTACAGCTCTATTTTAGCAACAGAGTTCTCTTTGTACAAGACACTTCTGCTTCACTGGTAATGCAGGGTACCCCACTCTTTGTAGGCAGACAGTTGGTTGATGCTTGGAATGTGGAAGGTTAAAGACTGCCAGCATCCTGTCATTTCATGCTAGACTGAGAGAAGAGCACTAAGCGAAG
Source organism: Protopterus annectens (assembly GCF_019279795.1). Lineage (NCBI taxonomy): Eukaryota > Metazoa > Chordata > Ceratodontiformes > Protopteridae > Protopterus > Protopterus annectens. Next base: position 1,367,838,599 of record NC_056731.1, read on the forward strand.
TGTTCTTCAAGTTTCTATGATCTTGGAGTTGATATATATGTATATGCATACATAATTTGGGAATGTGGGGGGTGGTTTGCCTCCTTGCAAAAAGAAAATAGTTTTTGTATTTTGTGATCCAGGAAATGTCACTGTTTTGACTAGTGATCTCCTATGGTTTAACTGTTTTGGGTTTAAATAAGCACTTGCTGATTAACAGAAGGAGTGATTATTTATAGAAAAGCCATAATATAGTACTCAGTAGGCTTGAGTCTAGCATTCTGGCATCAACGCAGAAAGTAAATCTCCATTTATGCTAAAGTGAGCCTGGTGACTTCAAAGCAATTGCAGGATAGCAGAGAGCAACTGGGAGTAGGGGAGCAAATGAATGGCTGAGACAAACCATATTGGGCTAGTGGTAGATTAGGACATTGTCAACTTTAAGGATGGTTATAATTTTAAATAAATAACTTAGTGGGCATACATAACTGCACATGCTAAATAATCTTCCATCAGTAGTCTTTCCCATTAAAATGGATTCCACCTTCTCACCCACATGACATGCCCCTTTCGAAGGGAAGCCGCCAGAAGGAATACTTTTCAGCTGTGCAGTAGTGTGATTATTTTTTTTTTCAGGAAACAAATAGCTTTTATTCCAGGCTTTTTCTAGTAGTACCAAGAAAAGGAAAGTCCTAAAGAACATTTTGTACTAGTCATACCTGAATAGGTTTTAAACAATTAATATCTTTATTGAATTATCACTTATGACATAGGCAATCATACATGAATGAAAACAAACCATATTGATATATTTTTAGTTGCAAACATTATACATAACATATACTCTTCTATACAGAATGTTACATAGCTCATTCAATTCTTCCTTTCCCTCAAACCTCATTCCTCTTCCAAAATATTATTCTGCATGACATGTATTGCTCCTACAATTTTTATTTTGTCATATGCAATTTGTTCCTTTCCTTTTCTAAAGATCCAACTTCCAGGTCTTACTATATTCACTACTTCTAATATGATTGGTTTAGACTTTGACTTCCATTTTCTAGTAATTGCATTTTTGTCACCCACCAGAATTAAACTCAGCAAGGCCTTACTATGTCTAGACAATTATGATTCTGTCATCACAAGTCAAACAAATTTCTTTACTATGTTACACCAATTTGCTTACCTAGTATTTCTGACAAAGTAGTCAGCACAGAATTCTTAAAATCTGCCAACTATTTCCACTCCCCAAAAATATGTTCCCAGTTATCTCTTTCTTTCCCATCATACCTCCAGCATCTGCAATCTACCTACGGAAAAATGATTTGGGGTCTGCTTGGGGTATGAAGATAGCATTTTGCAACACTTGCAAGCAAAAATCCTAAATCTTGACTTTTTTGCATATTTGGGAGACATACATAAGTCTTGTCATTGTTTCCTTGTGAATTGCTTATCCAGTCTCTCTTCCCAAACTTTTCTAACCCCATCTGATTGATTTGTATAGGTGTCGTTCACTGTTTTAAAAGTATTGTAAGTAGCTGAGCAACTGGGGCCAAGCAGTCCTGACTTTAGACATGATGGGTTTTATATGCATTCTTTTTAACAATTTGTCTCAATAGTCTACTACAGATAACTGATCAGCTGCGGGGGTGCAGGGGTAGTGTTGTTGCCTCACAGCAAGAGGTCCTCCCATTCGATTCTCAGCTGGAGTCCGGGGAGTGCCTTCTGTGTGGAGTCTGCATGTCCTCCCCGCAGTTGGGTGAGCATTTGAAAGACATGCGTAAATGGGCATGCCTTCGCTGAAGGTTGAACGTTGAGCTGGCACCTCGGCGTTGGTGAAAATCTACTGCCAATCATTAGCGGGCCGGAGTTTCGTTGTGGCGACCCCTAACCGGAAAAGCCGAAAGACAACAACAACATTCTACTATAGATAACTCTGTGTCATTTATTCAACATTTAGTAATATCAAACTCAAAACATCTAAAACTGTGGGAGGTCATCATTCAAAAGAACAGTACCACTAATTCCACAAACCATAAAAAAGCATTTTCTTCATGTTGGATTGTTCCACTGCAGCTCTGTAACACAGGGCAGTCCCCCACACCCCGCCCCCAAACTATATATATATATATATATATATATATATATATATATATATATATATATATATACACACACACACACACACACATACATACACACACAATACATACACACAAAGCTCTATGGAGAAGAGGGAGATTAAAAGTAAGGAAATGATACACTCTCTTTCTTGCTCTTATCCAGGTCTAACTTCTATGACAGGTGTTGGCAATCTAGGTTTGATGTTGTGAGTGTAAATCATCTATCTAGTGACAAACAGTAGGAGTCCCCAAGGAAAGTAAAATCATAGCACTCATTAATTATTTTGCACACAGGATAATATTTATGGTCTCTAAACCAGACATTTTTTGCTGCATGTCTCCCTACTTTACTTTTAGTCCATAAAGTTACATAGCAAATACTAAAAAATACAAAACCACAATATCTTGTTGTTGTGTCTTTTGACTTTTCCAGGTTAGGGGTCGCCACAACAGAACTCCGGTCCGCTAATGATTGGCAGTAGATTTTTACATGCCGAGTTGCCGGCTCTGACACACAACCTTCAACAAAGGTGCACCCATTCATGCATGTCTCCACACAGAAGACGGTCTAGCTGAGAATCGAACAGGACAACGTCTTACTGTGAGGCGACAACGCTACCGCAGCACCACCACCACAGTACAAAACCACAATATCTGATAGTGGCAAAACAAAACCACACAATGAAAAAACACTAGTACTGCTGCACTGGACTTTTCTTTTTGCTTTGCAGACGTACTGGTGATTTTTCTTTGTACAGTTACATAGCAACAAAGAAAGATAGTTTTTTTAATCATTTGATACTTGTACACGTGTGTGAGTAAAAATGTATGGTTGTGGGTTTTGTAAGGAAATCCAATATGCATCACTTCAAAGCTGTATCATGCTTTCTTGAACTGTGAAACAAATTGCCCTACTGTCCAAACAAAGGTATCTTTTTTATGAAGTCTGTCAACTTTGGGGTATATTAAATCACATAGTAGATATCTTCATTTGCTAAAAATCCTGATATCCAGAAAAAATCTTTAAAACTTAGAAAGAAATGGCAACACAGTCAGTGAAAATGATTTTAAATGAGTACATATCAAGGTCACCGCCACCAAAAGAAATAATAATAATTGTCAACATTTCTTCATCTTACTTAGCTGTGAGTCACTATCAGCAATATACATGTAGTAGATTGGTCAAAGTAGCAATTTAAAAGTACTATAACTTTAATGGATTATTCCTTATTGGGCTCAAATCTCAGAGAGCAAAAACACATATATAGTCACCTATACTGTGTTTCCATATTGCACAAACATTTTCATTCACAATGATGTGCAGGTGTCCAAAGAAAAAGAAAACACCTTTTTCAAAATCTTTTATCGTAGCAATAAGTCATACAGGGCAGTGGGTGGTGGTGTATTTTCAGATCACAGGATCATAGAAAGTTACCGGGCTATTGGCCCTGAGGCTCTTACAAGCCTAGCCAAGAATATATCTCATTTTACAAGTCAGCACCCGATGCGCCTGTCCAGCAGGAATATAGGTGGAATACCGGGGGTGTATTTTCTGTTCCCCATCCAGTTATCCAGGTTACGCTTATAAGGGTTAATGAGGTACTCTGCTTCACATGGAGAGGGAGTCTATTCAACAGAAGGGGGAGTCTGTGGGACACAAATCTGTCCCACCAACAAGTCCTATTGATGTCACAGACCAGGTTGAGGTCGAGCATGCAGGTTACTCGAGTGGAGCTTGACTTGTGGATATGCAGCAGACTCATCAAGATGGGGTCTGAGATTGCTTTGTATGCCAGACACAGGTCACCTCTGAGGAGTGTGTATGAGACTGAGTAGAGGACAGGGCTTTTAGACTATCTGTGTAGGGTAGATGTTTGAGGCCCTAGATTCTCCTGGTAAGGAACCTCTGTGGTCTCTCCAGCTGCTGCAGTGCTTTGTGAGGTACATGCTGAAAGGGGCATTGTATGCAATAATGGGTCTTATAAGGGAATAATATAAAGATGCTATGACCTCCTTGTCCCTGGACGAGATACCCTTGCTAATGAGGTGGGCCAAGTAGAAAGCTTTCCGTACAATGGAAGAAATATGGTGGTCAAAATTCAGTTTGCTATCAACCTGGGTGCACAAGTCTGTCACAAGTGATTGCATGCTTAGGACCTTGTTATTAATGTGATAATTTGTGGGGACATCACTCTCCCCAAAGGGGATGATGATGCATTTTTTGGCATTCAGTTTGAGGCCATGTTTCTGGCACCAGTCATTTGTTTGGGTGAGACCCTCTTGGAGGATGTCCACATCACTAGGGGAATTGATGACAGCATTCAGCTTGCATTCATCTGCAAACTTGGTCAGCCATAGCCCACTGGTTTTTGCCTGCACCTCAGAAAAGTATATTCCAAACATGAGGGGCTCCAAGACCAATCCCTGGGGTACACCGGTCATTACGGCTCTACTGCTTGAGGTGGCTTCTCCTATTTTAATTATGTGGGTTCTATCAGTGAGCCAATTTGCTATCCAACTGGTAACATATGGATTGATGCCTAGTTCAGAGAGTTTATCTATTATACCTGAGTGGGGAATAGTATCAAAGGCTTTGGCCAGCTCAAGGTAGGTGGTGTGCACCATCTTCCCCTCATCCATGGCTTTTGTGACTGTCTCAAAGAAATTGACCAAATTTAACAGACATGACCTTCCCTTGATGAAACCAAACTGTGTGAGATCGAATGTTTGGAGGTTGCCAAATGCCAATGTCCTTGTTAATGAGGTCCATGATAGCCCATTCCAAGGCCTTGTAGATCAGACTAGTTAGGCTGATAGGTCTGTAATTTCCTGGATTGGTGGATGCTCCACATTTGTGCAAAGGGGTGACAGAGGCTATCCTCCACTCATCTGGGATGAAGCCGGTACTCAGGATTTGGCTGAGTGGGGTGCCTAATGGTGCTGCAAGTTCCTGCCTGAATTTCTAACAATATTTACCTCTTGTGGGTAAATTATACTAGTCATAGAAAAATAAACTATTGCCTACACCCTCGTGTGAATTCCTGCTTGAGCAATTTATTTTAGCTTTGGAGCTGAGGTTTCTAAACTTAATCTTTATCTCCATCACTGATGAGGGCAGTGGAAGTTGACATATCACAAAAAAATAAATAACATTATTGTCAATGACGTATCCCTTCTATGGTAGACGGCTAATGCAAGCAGAGAGAGAATTCAATATCTGGAATGTACAGCTATACACAAAAAGCAAACATTTATTAAAACATTAAAGAGATATGATGTTGCCAAAGTATAACATCGCAGTGTAAATCAGTTTGTAAAAAGAAATGAATTCTTGAGCTGTACTGGGATTCTGTAGAAGTTAAATGACAGAAAATTATGTTTTATGATATTTTATGGGTTTACTACAGGCACATGAGTCCCGTGTGCTGAAAAAATACTCTAAGTAAGGGACTTGAATGCCTTGTAACTCATGCAAGCTGCTACCTACACTGGAATATGAGTTTTGACAAGCAGCTGTGAGGTGGGAGCTGGAGAGTGATGTTAGGCTTAGGAAGCAGGAAGGGAGTTTTAGGTTTAGATAGCAGGAGTTTTTTTGCATTAGAGAGAGATCAAGGAATTTAGGTTTAAGGGGGGTTGTAATTTTAGGTTTAGGGAACAATCAGGGAATTTAGGGTTTGGGAGAGGGAGTGTTGTTTTAAGGAAAGAGAGCAAGGAGTTGGGAACTAAGTGAGAGTTTTATGGTTAGAGTTTAGATTCTGGTAGGCCTATATTTTTTTTTGGGGTTGTGTGTGTTTGGGCTACAAAGATTTGTGTAGCACTTAGTGCAGATGAGTGCGGTTATGAGCTGTTGCAGAATTTAGTACAGGATTTGATTCCCTCGGCTTTCATTTGTCTTCTTTGTAACTCACACCAAGTTACTTCACCTGGCAGTACTTCTGGGCTGCTCTTGAAAAGGGATATGTTTGTCTAGTGGGCTGTTGAGGCTTAGTAAATGCATTACACATCTATCTTTTGAATTCCTGCACCCTTCACATAGCCGTTATTAATACTTTACTATACGCTATTTGAGTATGAATCCCAGTACATCTCTAGTAGCTTAATGAGCTCCCATATGCATTTTTCACTAAATGTGAGTTCTTAAGGGAAGATAAGTTTACTGTTTCTCATGGTAAGTCTGTATTTTATGTGAGAGTATTTTACTTTGTTTAAAAAAGTAGTTGTCAGTGTTTTTATCTGTAAAATTTGAATAGAGGTTGAATAAAGGTTTTAAATGGAATACAAATCACGGTGGTAATTGTAAAAGTAAAAATAAAAATAGTATGTACACTCGCACGGCTGAACAGCGTTTATGGCAGCTGGGCAGAAACAGGCAAGTAATGAAATATTGGTACGGCTTTGCAGGTGGAGTGATTCATTACTTTGCATACAGCCTCATTTATCCACAATCTGTCTCCTTTGACTTTGGAGGTGTGAACTGCAGCAGTACAACATTATCAGCAGTTCAAGTAGGGCAGACTTGTACTGAGTAATATCAAAGGGGATAGCTATTATCGGTGACAAAAAAGACATGGGGAGGTCAAAAATGAAATGTAGGTGTCCTGCAATCCTGCAAGTATGCAAGGTCCCTCCCCAGGAAGAAACATGTTGCATGCAGTAATCTTTCTGATTTTTTATGACATTGTTGAACAAAAGCTCTTGCAGCATTTATATTGTCTTTAAGTGTTTTGCTTTATTCATTTTACTAAATAATGAATTTGTGTAACAGTCCCACATGTGTTACATTTTAGTACTCTAAACAGGTTGCATTTTAGTAATATATTTTTACAGTACCTTCATTATAGTCTCCATCAACTGCAAAGGGGTTGAAATTTGTCAGGTCATATAGCCTGCATTATTTAGAGTGATTATCATAACTGTGTAATCTTCAGCATCCATTATGTTATTGTTGCTTTATATTAAAGTGCTGCAATTTTTTTTCTGCAAGATTACATTGTAAATAATTTCTGCATCAAATTAAAAGCTGTTACTCTGGCACTTAATTCAGAGGACTAACACTCAATTTGTTAATGAACTGCTTCTCCTGGCAAGAGTGTGGGCTTTGAATCTTTACTCTTTCATTTACCTACTGTGTGACTTTGAGCATGTCACTTAATCAGACCATGCTTTGGAGCAATTGGGAATTTGAATGCATGAATATGTTTTTAATTTAGCTTGTTTTGTGCAGGCACATGTGTGAAATGCACAATGTTAGACTACAGCAGCCTGTCTGGTACTTATTTCAGATAAGTAAGGCTTTAAGCTGTTAACAAGCTGTTTCTGTTGTGCAAGATTTGACTCTTCTAGCTTTTGTGTGCCAGCTGTGTGAATATGACTAAGACACTTCACCAGACAGTACTCGTGGACTGCCTTTGAAAAAGGACACTTGCATCCAGTGAGCTGTCCCAAACTGTTAGCAAATGCATTCCACATTTGCTTTTTGAAATCTTGCATCCATCACATAGCCAATAATTAGTGATTTACTATATACTGTTTGACTACCAAAAAGCAAATAAACACCTTCACAGACTGAAAACCACAAAAATGAGCGCCAGCAACCAAATCCAAGTTTTCACATTATCTATTAAACTTTGTCTGCCTTAGATTTGGTTGCTGGCACTCGTTTTTGTGGTTTTTATATACTGTTTGACTATGAATCGCATCTTGTCTAATGGTTTGCCTGATGCATTTGAAATAAATGTGAATTTCTGGAGAATAGAAATTTACTATTGCTCATGCTAAGTCTGTTTTCAATGTGAGACTGTTTTGTTTAGTAAATGTCTGCCAGTGTTTTTTTTCTGCAAAATATGAAATTATAGCTTTAAATTAAATGCAAAGTTGTGATTATTATAAAAGTAAGAAATAAAATTGTATGCACACTGACAGATTTGTCCCATAACTCTTGAATGAGACTACAGATTAATGGAGAGCCAATGAACTACTTCTCAGGAACCATTTTGAGATTAATGCTGCTGGTTTGCTCCTGGTGAGAGAAGGAGCAAAAGGGCATTGATCCTTAACAGTTGTATTTATTTATTGTTTGATTGTTTGTTTGTTTGCTTGCTTGTTAACTTTGTTACTGTATTGGTATAGGACCCTTTTCAGCCACAGTTGAGGCCATGAGATAAAACCAAGCAAACAAGTTAACTTAACTGAATAACAGTAAAATGTTTCAAAACACATAATTTTATATCAAGATATATGGCATGGAATTACAAATTACAAGGCTTTCATCATCTAAACACACACACACACACACACACACACACACACACACACACACACACACACACACACACACACACATGTACAACTTTATATAGGATATATAAGATATGAGGAGAATAACAGAATGGTGTTAATGATTTATTTACCTTCATCCATTATTTGTAAAGCACTTGTATTTGTTTGTTCTTGAAAATGAATGGTTCTGAATATGATTGGGTGGTATGCATGGGAATTTCTGATTGATCTGGTTACCTTTTCTGTGGTAGACATTTCAGTTTGAAGTTTAGAACATTGCACTGCTTCATATATTGCACTGTACCATATGCCACCATATTTAGATACAGATATTCATAGTGGGTTACCAAGTGTTTTAATGAATTTCAGTTTAGAAAAGTCATCTTTTAAAATTGTTCACAGCAATTATCTTATTGGTCTGGTGTGTGACTAGAAGAAGCAAAAATAAAATAAAGTACAATGTTTAGCATTTCATATGCCTGTATCTGTCAGAAATAATTTAGAATAAGACAAGTGCAGTATGAATAATAATAATAATTTGCAAGTGACATATATAAACTAGCAAGTATTAATGTAAAATTTTAACTGAGACTACAATAGCAAGATAAACGTTTTTATATTAAAAAAAAGAAAAAAAAGATTTGTATGTATGCAGTATACACATGGGCAAACTCATATTAAGAGAAAAGACATTACAGACAAAAATTGCATTACAATTTTACATTAAAATTAAAAATTACATTACAAACTTAAAAAGTTATAACTTTCACTTCCATGCAGTTTTATAATATTTCAGCTACTGCACTGAGCAATAGAAGATTACGGTGTAGTAATATACATGCGCACATGTCTGCAAATATGCATTCTTTGAACACAACTTGTACAGCAATACCTTTCTGAAAATGTATTAGTCAAAATCCTACTGTTAAAACTGTGTTCAATTTATGTAAGCACCATAAATCTCTTGCCTCACGTTAAATAAGCATAGCAACACAGTTAGTGCCCTAAGGGTAAGAGAAATATAGTGCAAGGTTCCAAGAATGTTGAATTTTTTTTTTTTTTTTTGTTCTGGCCTGCAAGTATTTGAATCATATGTTTTATTAAATATGTTTATATTTCAACCCTTTTTCTGGAAAATACTGTAGTACAACTAATGTTTGACTCAGCCGTACCTGCTGAACAGTTGGACTTGTATACTGTACTGCTGGTTTTCTGTTCAAATGCAATGAGACATTACTAGACAGCTGTGTGGAATGATGCAGATCACACAAAGTGGCACTTGGCAATCCATGCATATGTACCACATCTGTCCATCAGTTTTTGTTTTTTATTGGTATGCCTCTTGTTCATCATCCTTGGGGTTCTCTTTAAAAAAAAAGCTTCATTGTAAGGAAAAAAAGAAAACTAGACATTGCAGCAGCAATCTTTTTATGTTACTATAATTTTCCATCAGGGATTAAGCCAGATGCTTATGCAGCTACATTTGTGGAGGTTGTATCTGGCCCACATGTTCACTGTTTTGCTATTTTGCAGTTATTTGTTAAACTAAAGAATATAATGAAAAATGTCAGTGTTTAACATCTAGTAAATAGCAAAAAATATGGCATCACCTTAACTGAATTTTTTTGTACTCGAGATATTTTACATCCAGTGTGTCTTCCCTGCATGCTGCATAAATATTGCTCTTTCAATGTCAGGTGAGTGGACCATCTACTTATATTAGAGATCCAGTTTCTGTCACCTGATGATTATTGGAAGTTTACAGATAACATCATGGCAATCAGAACTTACATTTAGAAAATGAAAACATAACAGTGTGCTTTTCTTATTTGCAGCAAATTGCTTCTTTCAAAGACCAGTTTCATGGTTGGACCACACACATATATCTTGTTCAAACTAATAGACATAAGTCTGTCTGCTGAGATAACACTGATGTCAGATACAGTGACCCTTTTTTATTCATTTTGTCAATTCCATTTCCTCCTCAGATATAAAATTGGCATTCGCTAAAATGACAGTTACTTGCATCATTGTAGATTCAGGTTTGGATGCTGTATTTTGAGGTTTATTACACATATACTACATAAATAACCTGCATCCATGCTAGCCCACTATGGTTTCTTGGGGTCTACCACAAGTGATCCCATGCTCTATGCTAGAGATACACATGCTTGAACAAGCAAGTGCGCAAACTACCACTAACTAGATCTCCCATAAGTACTGAGCTCCAATAGCCTACTAGAGCCCTAAACCTTACCCCAAAATTCCCTTCCTGCTCTTCATCATCATCATCAGCCCCCTTTTTCTCATTTTCTACATGGGGTCAGGGAATCATGTTAACTGTTGCCATCTCTCTCGATTCAATGCCACACTCCTGCCTTCTTCGACTCTCATGGCTGACTGTCGCAGATCTTCTTTCATATAACCCATCCACCTCTTTGTTGGATGTCCTCATTTCCTCTTACCTTCTTCTATCTGTCCCAAATTTTCTTCTTCTCTCTTCCTGCTCTCTAACCCTTAAACTACCTTTCTGCTCCATAAACCTAAGACTCCAACCCCCTCCCTAAACTTAAATTCCCAAATTGCTCTCTAAACATAAAACTCTCCTCCTGATCCCTAACACTAATCCTAACATTCCAATCTCCTCCTTAAATCTAAAACTCCCTTCCTTCTCCCTAAACCCAAAATCCTCCTCTAAAACCCACCTCCCACTCCCTTATCAAAGCTGCTTGCCCCAACTGTATTCAAGATCAAGTGCAAACAGTACTCCCTCTCAGTGGCTGCTGGACCAAACTCTTATTGGAGTTGACCACTACGGGCAAATGATGAAGAAAACATATATTTTTTTATCTTGCCATGATTTACTACACCTCCCAAAGTTGCCTTCAGCAAAATAAGTACTAATTCCTAATTTTATTTTGTTTTTACTCTTGTCTGCCCTCATGGGGACAGACATGGTGATTCCTTTTGGGAAGCTAAATCTGTCCTATAATGCAGACTGTGAGGACAAATAGCCCTACCATTTGTTGTCAGACTAGACTTCCATTCACTTACAATGGAACTCCTGAAAGAAACTGCCAAGTTTGAGAGTCTGCAGCTCATGTGTCATTGACTGGTATGCGCTGAGTTTTACAAATGCTGTTCCTACTGATGTACTACACATTCACTGAAAGAAACTTGTAAAAGTGTCAACAAATTACTGAGATAAAAAAGACTTTTCACAAGGAGCAGTTTTGCAAGTTTCAGTTCCTGGCCAGGTTACTCCTCCCATCTCCCCTCCTTCAGTGGGCTACAGTCTCACATTTCCAGCTTTGCTAGATTCAACTATTTAGTCAGCTTTGCATGACAATAGAAATAAAAAAATAGCCCGGTGTGCCACTAAAACTGTTCCCTTGTATGTCTCTTCACTTCTGAATAGCAATTCCCAAGAATAAAAAAAAAAGCAAACTCATCAGTCCAGAGTTTAGGCTAGTCTATCCATTTTTTTAAAATGTGCACAGTAAAATATTCAACTTGTAATGTATTTTGTCTGCTAACATGGTTATCTTTATAGTTATTCTCTTATAGTATAACCTGAACTTATGGTATTTAATGATACATTTTACAACAATTCTCAATTTCTTAACAATGACCTCCCAAGCCTCTGATGTGACCTAGTACTTTCTTACTATTGCTTAATGTAGTTTGTCTCAGTTGTATATTTGTAGTGTATTTCTCATCCTCTCAGCAACAGACTCCTGGAGAAGCATATACTTGTATAGAAAGAGTACCAGCAGCTGTAGCAGTGATACCACACTCCAAAACAATGCACTCAAACATAGTACTGACAAACACAAGGGAATGTATATGTCTGAATCAAGCAGTGATGAAATTGCTAGGGACTTCACTGAGCAAAATTTTACTCTTAATTTCTCTATTTCATAATGCATAACATTCGCACCACACTTACAAAGGCACATCTCCACCTTACACAAACACAGCAACCCACACCCACACAACTGCTACGGTTTCTCCCTTCAGTTATTGCAAGCCAAGAACAACACTATTTAAAAGGATACCTACCAGACAAGTCTGCATAGGGCACTTGGTCTACCTGCATCATTGCAGCTCACCCCCCCCCCCCCCCCAGCAACTGCAACATTGCCAGATAAAACCACTGCTATGGTCTGGTTTCCCCCTACCATTATTGCAAGCCAAGAATAACACTTTTTAATAAGGATACCTACCAGACAAGTATGCATAGGGCACTTGGTCTACCTGCGTCATTGCAGCTCGGCCCCCCCCCAGCAACTGCAACATTGCCAGATAAAACCACTGCTATGGTCCGGTTTCTCCCTACAGTTATTGCAAGTCAAGAATAACACTTTTTAATAAAGATACCTACCAGACAAGTCTGCATAGCACACTTTGTCTACCTGCATCATCGCAGCTCGGGTCCCCCTCACCCCCCCGCCCCAGCAACTGCAACATTGTCAGATAAAACCACTGCTATGGTCCGGTTTCTCCTTACAGTTATTGCAAGCCAAGAATAACACTTTTTAATAAGGATACCTACCAGACAAGTCTGTATAGGTGGCTGGATATTTACAGTTCTTGTTATTAGCAGATGTGGTCCTTAACAGTTATGTTTTAAACATTGTGACTGGCTATTTACATTTCCTTTTACAGCACATTTGTTACTTTTACTAATTATTTTTTAAACATTGTTTTGGCCGGCATGCACACCTGCAAGGCCCCCCCAGGCAACTATTGCCACTGGGTGTCATAACTTAACAATATACTTGCTGTATCTTGTCCCAAATAGATCTGCCTCCACACTGAATACTTGTAAAGTAAGGCAAGTACCATTTACTTGGTGTATTTTATCCCCCAGATAGATTTACCTTCCTTTGTATTACTTGCACACCAAGGCCTTAAAGTAGTGTTTCTGCAACTAATTGCTTGCACTCCTAATTTCCTGCTTCGACCTCTTCCTTGCTTACACTTACATTACAGCTCCAAGTCTTCCACTTCTTATGCTGATTACTTTTCTTTGCAGTCTTCTGTGAGGGGGCGGGACAGATCTCTACCGACTTTTTCTGGTTATACCTTCCCCCATTTTGTATCTCCCTCCTCTAACTTCCTCCTCCCCCATGCACATTAACTAGTCTATATTAGTGGGTCTCCTTGAGCGGCGCCCTTTTGAAAGTTATCTTTTGGCCTGCTTGTGGTGAGGAAGCTTCCCCAGACCTTTTTCAGTGTGACTGCATCAGTATAAGAAAACTAAACTAGTACAATACAGCCAAACAGACACATTTGGTGTAAACAGAAACAAGTGGAATGATACATTTGGTGTACAAAGAAAAGAAACAAGTAAGCCCATTGATATAATTGGAGTTAGTGTTAGCCCCGCTGCGCTCGGGCTCACTCCGCTCCCCTCCCTGCTTCCTATTCCCACCCGCCCCCACTAGTGCTACATTTCAACTGAACTTAGCCACGCCCATCATGCTAACCACCAATCACTGAATCTGCCCCACCCCTGTACCCATTTCCTTCTCTTCCACTATTCCATATCCTGTAAAGCACAGTCTTCCATCTAACTACCTTACAATCACAAACAACACCTCTCATCATCCACCATACCCACCCCATCCCAAGCAGATCTCTCACTCATGACCAAACCATGCCCAAACTACCCAAACCCACATACATACACCTCTTACTATTGCTCCTAGGTGTACCCACACTCCCACTGCTAACTTCTATCACCAACCACCAAAAACAACTTAATTTTATCCATATACCAAGAAAAACTACTTCCACTGACATTATTACAACACACCATTTTACTCAACTAGTCCCACATCACTACCAAACCTTCTTTATTCACCACTATGCACACAGATCACAGCCATCACACTATCAGTCTCAAACAACTATAAAGAACTTTAAGACCCTAAACAAACTACTCAAACTCTATTTTTACCTCAGAACCTAACTCATTAGCTGCGGTGATATACACCCAAACCCAGGCCCAGAAAATCTAGAAGCCCCAACCCGAATGATACCCTACTCCACTAAGACAAATCCACGCTCCTCATTTTAAATTTAAATGTTAAGTATACTAAACAAAGTCCACGACCTTCATGCACTACTCTCCTTTTATCAACCTGAGATAGTCATGCTAACAGAGACTTGGCTTAAACCAGGCAACCACAACAATGAAATCACTCCACCAGGTTACAATATAATTTGTAGTGATAGAATAGGTAGAAAAATGGGGGAAGGGGGGTGTTGCTGTAGTGCATAAATCTCACATCATCCTTGAGAAAGTAGACATAACAACCCTAGACCTCATAAAGTTGAACACACTCTAACAAAACTAAAACTTAATGATAATAAACGCATCAACATCATAGGGTGCTACATCCCTCCAGGCAACAATATCCCCATTACAGAAAAACTCCTAGAATGGATATCTAACTCCCTCCCCCAGGAAAGCATAGTATTAGGAGACCTTAATACTGACTGGCAAAACTGTTCCATTCATAAGCCACTCTCCCATATTAACTTACATGGCCTAACCCAACTCATCACTTCCCCCCACAAGAACAGACAAGAGAACCAAACATCAATCCACTCTAGATTGGATACTCTTATCCCACCCATCACTGATATCCCTAGCAGGGTGTCTACCAGACACCAAGTAGTTACCAAGCCACATTCTTACTCAGATCAAAATCACCACAACTGACCCAAATATCTACATGCCTAATTAGAAACAAAAAACACTTTAACTGCTTCAACTTTATAAACGACCTAAAAATGTGCAACTGGGCCCCTAAAAACCTACCTCTTGATGAAGCTGTACTATATTTCAATACTACCTTCTTAAACACCCTTAATCATCATGCCCCCTCCAGAACAACAAGAATTAAAACTAAATATGCCCCCTGGTTAGCCCCAGACACAAAATCCCTCCTCAAAAAAAGAAACAAGGCCTGGACCAACTACCTAAACAGTAAACCCCAATTGAGCAAACAAATATATGCTGAACTACATAACAAAGCCAAAAAACTCACCAAAACAGACAAAACATCTTGCTACCAAAAGTTACAGGATAAGCACAGGAACAACCCACAAAAATTCTGGGCAGCAATTAACTCTATTCTACAACCAGGTAAAACAACTACCCCAACCTCAAAAATAGATGATAACCAAGAAGTCATCCCCACACAATTTAATAAATACTTTACGGAAACCATCCAGACCCTTACAAACAACCAGTCCTATGACAACATCCCCATCCCTGCAAATCCACCCCACACCTCCAACTAACAATTGCCTCAAGTTCATCTTCCACCCAGAACCAATCAAATCCATTGAAAAACTACTCCGCAAGCTCAAACCAATGTCTCTAGCTGCAGGTAAATTACCCGCTGAATACCTCCACCTGGCTGCAGAAGCCATATCATATCCTGTCTCCATCCTAATTAACAGGTCCATCTCCAAGTGCATAGTACCCAAGCTATGGAAAATATCACATATCCCTCTACATAAAGGGGGAACCTCCCTGGAACTCAGTAACTACCGCCCTATAGCCATACTACACCCTTTATCTAAAATTTTAGAGAGGGTAATACACAAGCAACTAATGAAATATCTCCTAGAAAATAATCTAAAAGCAACACAACAACATGGCTTTAGACCCTTCCATAGCACCTCCACCGCACTAAGAGAATTCACCAACATTGTCAATACTCACAGAAACAATGGACTCCTTGTATCTGCCACCTTCTTTGACTTGTCCAAAGCATTCAATATGGTTAACCACAATAAACTCCTTCTTTCACTAGCACCTCGAAACCTTACCACCCCTGCCATCTCCTGGTTCAAAAACTACCTAGAGGGAAGGAAACAAGCTGTTATGTGGAAAAACCAACTCTCCCCCTCCCCACCAGTCTCCCTAGGAGTACTCCAAGGCTCCATCCTGAAGTCAACTCCTCATTGGTCAGATCCAACCATAAGCTAATCACCCTAGATATCCACATCCCACCCTCACTCCTCATTAAGGAAACCACAGTAAAAAAATTTCTCCAATGCCAACTTCATGCTTCTTAAGACAGAAGTGGTAAACTTCATGACACCCATGGAGATGGACAATACAGTTATGACTGCTGAATCCTACACAAATGCACTCTACAGGCACTTACACGAGGTGTCTGGTAGACATCTTGCTAGGGATATCAGTGATGGGTGGGATACGAGTATCCAATCTAGAGTGGATTGATGTTTGATTCTCTTGTCTGTTCTTGTGGGGAGAAGTGATGAGTTGGGTTAGGCCATGTAGGTTAATATGGGAGAGTGGCTTATGAATGGAACAGTTTTGCCAGTCAGTATTAAGGTCTCCTAATACTATGCTTTCCTGGGGGAGGGAGTTAGATATCCATTCTAGGAGTTTTTCTGTAATGGGGATATTGTTGCCTGGAGGGATGTAGCACCCTATGATGTTGATGTGTTTATTATCATTAAGTTTTAGTTTTGTTAGAGTGAGTTCAACTTTATGAGGTCTAGGTTTGTTATGTCTACTTTCTCAAGGATGATGTGAGATTTATACACTACAGCAACACCCCCCTTTTTTACCTATTCTATCACTACAAATTATTTTGTAACCTGGTGGAGTGATTTCATTGTTGTGGTTGCCTGGTTTAAGCCAAGTCTCTGTTAGTATGACTATCTCAGGTTGATAAAAGGAGAGTAGTGCATGAAGGTCATGGACTTTTAGTATACCTAACATTTAAATTAAAATGAGGAGCGTGGATTTGTCTCGGTGGAGTAGGGTATCATTCAGGTTGAGGGTTGGGGCTTCTAGATTTTCAGGGCCTGGGTTTGGGTGTATATCACCACAGCTAATGAGTTAGGTTATGAGGTAAAAATAGAGATTGAGTAATTTGCTTAGAGTCTTAAAGTTCTTTATAGTTGTTTGAGACTGGTAGTGTGATGGCTGTGATCTGTGTGCATAGTGGTGAATAAAGAAGGTTTGGTAGTGATGTGGGACTAATTGAGTAAAAGGGTGTGTTGTAGTTATGTCAGTGGAAGTAGTTTTTCTTGGTATATGGATAAAATTAAGTTGTTTTTGGTGGTTGGTGATAGATGTTAGCAGTGGGAGTGTGGATACACCTAGGAGCAATAGTAAGAGGTGTATGTATGTATGTGGGTTTGGGTAGTTTGGGCATGGTTTGGTTGGGTTTGGTCATGAGTGAGAGATCTGCTTGGGATGGGGTGGGTGTGGTGGATGATGAGAGGTGTTGTTTGTGATTGTAAGGAAGTTAGATGGAAGACTGTGCTTTACAGGATGTGGAATAGTGGAAGAGAAGGAAATGGGTACAGGGGTGGGGCAGATTCAGTGATTAGTGGATAGCATGATGGGCGTGGCTAAGTTCAATTGAAATGTAGCACTAGTGGGGGCGGGTGGGAATAGGAAGCAGGGAAGGGAGCGGAGTGAGCCCGAGCGCAGCGGGGATAACACTAACTCCAATTATATCAATGGGCTTACTTGTTTATTTTCTTTGTACACCAAATGTATCGTTCCACTTGTTTCTGTTTACACCAAATGTGTCTGTTTGGCTGTATTGTACTGGTTAAATTTACTTATATTGATGCAGTCACACTGAAAAAGGTCTGGGGAAGCTTCCTCACCACAAACAGGCCAAAAGATAACTTTCAAAAGGGCACTGCTCAAGGAGACCCACTAATATAGACTAGTTAATGTGCATGGGGGAGGAGGGAGATACAAAATGGGGAAAGGTATAACCAGAAAAAGCCGGTAGAGATCTGGCCCACCCCCTCACAGAAAACTGCAAAGAAAAGTAATCAGCATAAGAAGTGGAAGCCTTGGAGCTGTAATGTAAGTGTAAGCAAGGAAGAGGTTGAAGCAGGAAATTAGGAGTGTAAGCAGTTAGTTGCAGAAACACTACTTTAAGGCCTTGGTGTGCAAGTAATACAAAGGAAGGTAAATCTATGTGGGGACAAAATACACCAAGTAAATGGTACTTGCCTTACTTTACAAGTATTCAGTGTGGAGGCAGATCTATTTGGGATAAGATACAGCAAGTATATTGTTAAGTTATGCCACCCAGTGGCAATAGACAAAGCTATAGTTTCCTGGAGGGGGCCTTGCAGGTGTGCATGCCGGCCAAAACAATGTTTAAAAAATAACTAGTAAAAGTAACAAATGTGCTGTAAAAGGAAATGTAAATAACCAGTCACAATGGTTAAAACATAACTGTTTAAGGACCACATCTGCTAATAACAAGAACTGTAAATATCCAGTCACCTATGCAGAATTGTCTGGAAGGTATCCTTATTAAAAAGTGATGTTCTTCATGGTTCACTGTCATTACTGTAGGGTTCTTCCTGCTGGCAGCAGCCCTAGATCGGCCAGAGTCCCAAAGTCGGGTCCGACGTCGGCTGAATTCGCTCCTGCCCTGACGTCAGTGCGCCAGGGGTATAAAGACCTCAGCTGACGCCATTTTCCCCAGTCTTTCTTGCCGTGCGGTGCCCGTTACAAAGCAGTTCGCAAGTACAGGTCGGCTGACTCTGGTTTGTTTTTGGTGGCTTTTGAATTGAAGACTTCTTCTTTTGAGCTAAGTACCCCATTGGGGAAACCTTTTTCTTGCTCCAGTCCGATGTCAGAAAAAGTTAATAACTGTATTTCTTGTGGGAAGCAAATACCTCATAAGGATTTTCACTCTTACTGTATACCTTGCTTAGGTCCTGACCACGACGTAGATAATTGTAGGTTTTGTGCTAAGTTTAATCAACGCACTATTAGGCGTAGGTATGATTTTGCCTTCCATTATTTTGGAAAAAGATTTAATTACAATATGTCATCGGATTCTTATCCGGCTACTGCAGTGCATAAGAGGCACAAGGATAAAGACAGGCCTCCGAGGTCCAAAGTGGACGACTTTATTCAACCAGAGCCAGTTGCCGGTTTGGCTGTCATCAGTGAGGCGCTTTTGCAGCCCCTGTCGTCCGCCACTTTTGAACCGGTTGCCTGTACCAACTCCCCTGAGGAGCCGATGGGGCCATCAGACTTTTCAGGGATTGGACCTCCGGATATTGTTCCCTCAGATGGGTCCGGAGCCACTGTGCAGGCACCGGCTTCTGAGGGAGTTTTTAGGCCTACACAGCTTCATGTACAGATGACTCCAGTTTTGCAGTCAAGGACAAAGGCAAAGACTAAGGCTCCGGCAAAGACAAAGCAGCATGCACAGGCACCTTCTGTTCAGGGCCCTAGACCTTAAAAACAGATGCTTAGAATGGCTGAAGACCTGTTAACTATGATCAGGGGTTCTTATCCCCCTCCTGACAAGAGACCTAGGTTAGAGCCAGATTATGATTCCTCAGATCAAGTTTCGATTTCTTCTGCTTCTTCTTCTGAGCAGGATTATTCCTTCCCTCCTTATGAGGATTCTGATGCTGAAGAATCCCTTCCTTCGGCCTCTCCTCCTGAGGATTATTCATTTGGGGAAACCTTGCATGAGATGAGAGAGCATTTTCACTGGGAAGGGCAGGAATACTCTGAATCTAAGAAAAGGCTTAGGGATTTTCTTCTGCTTCCACAGCATAGACCCCTGGCTGTTCCCCCTGTATTGGACATTGTGGATGGTGTTTTTACAGAGGCATCTCTCTCTCCTGATTCTTTTCCTCCTGCTCCTGTCAAACCGGATAGGTATTATAGGGTTCCAGATTCCCACAAATATCTTTTTAAGAATCCTTCAGCTGATCCAGAAACTATTTCTCAGGGCCCTAAGGGTGTTAAAGTGGCCTCTGCTAAGAATCCTATTCCCTCTGACTGAGAGTCCAGAGCCTTGGAAAGATGGGGCAAAAAAGTTTATACTTCTGCTACATTGTCTCTTAGAGCTTTGAATTGTCAATTTCATCTGTTAAAATATCAGCAATACCTTTTGTCTGTGTTAAAGCAAAAGATGTCTGCTGTTTCTGATGGTGCAGACAATAAGGAATTACAGGATTTATTGCATGCTACTGAGCAGGTGGTTAAACATACCCTGCACTGTGGTTTTGATTCTTTGGAGGCTTCTTGCAGGGCTGCAGCAACTGGTGCAGTTATTAGAAGGCACGCTTGGTTAAAGGAGCAAAGTCTGCCTGAGCAGGTTAAAGCAAAGCTTTTAGATGCCCCTTTGCAACACAATGTTTTGTTTGGGGCCAAAGCTGAGGAAGTATTGAAGAAAATGGAAGACAAAGCCAAATATATGCAGACGGTTAAAGATTTTCTACAGGTACAACCCCCTAGATTTAGCAGGAATTGGCCAGCTAAACCTTGGTCCTTTCCGAGCTTGGACAGACCTCAGAGGGGCAGATACAGGCGTTCCAGAGGTAGGGGTCAGGCACAGCCCCCTTTCAGAAATAAGCAGTGGAGTGCCCCCTCTCCCAAGGGAGGGGAAGATAGGTCACAACCTTACAGGAAACAGTCATTATGACTCTCCCTTACTAGCTCCAGGGGCATCCCTCCTGGATGCGCCTTTGGGAGGAAAAATCTCTCTTTTTTATCACAATTGGAGCCGCATAACCCAAGACAAATTGGTTCTGGACATAGTTTCAAGGGGTTACAAGTTTCATTTCCATACCTTGCCAAGATCAAACGGATGGCCAGATCTGCCAAAGCATCAATGGGCAGAGGCACAACGGCAAGTTCTGTCCCTCATGGATATGAGGGCCATAGGTTTGGTACCAGATTCAGAAATGGGGCAAGGGTTTTATTCAAGACTTTTCCTGGTTCCCAGGAAGGAAAACGCATGGAGACCAATCCTGGACCTTTCCGTATTGAACACCTTCCTAGAAATTCCAAAATTCAAGATGCTCACTCTGCAGCAGCTGCTGCCTGTGCTGAGCAAGAACACTTGAATGGTGACTTTGGACTTGAAGGAGGCTTACCTGCATATTCCCATATGGCAAGAGTGCAGAAGGTACCTGAGATTCAAAGTGGGCTCGAGGCATTACCAGTTCTCTGTGCTGCCCTTTGGCTTATCTACTGTGCCCAGGGTCTTTACAAAGTGCCTGGCACCAGTAATGGCATTTTGCAGACAGAAGGGAATTCAAATATACCCTTATCTGGACGATTGTCTCATTCAAGCGGACGACAAGGAGACTTTACTTCAGCATCTAACATTTGTGTAGCATCTTCTCTTGTGCCTAGGGTTCACGGTGAACCTAAAGAAATCAAACCTGGTGCCCACGCAGCAAATTACTTTCCTGGGTGCACTTCTGAGCACTACAACCCAGATGGCTTATTTGACACCAGACAAAAAAGTGCAACTGGCTTCTTATTTCAAAAATCTGGCTTTAATGAGTCAGCTGTCTGCAAGAAAAGTTCTGCAGGCTCTGGGTTACATGGCATCCTGCATTCTGTTAATACCATATGCAAGGCTGCATATGTGGAAGATATAGTGGTACCTCAAGAGTGTATGGTCTCAGCATTGCCACAGTCTGGAAACAGTGATCGCAATTTTGCCTCGTCTCTGGCAGGAGTTTCTTTGGTGGGCCGAGGCCTGTCTCCAAAACAAGGGGAGGCCTTTCTGTCCCATTCCAGCCAATCAAGTCATAACAACGGATGCTTCGGATCATGCATGGGGAGCCCACATGCAAGAGAAATGTCTTCAGGGTGCCTGGACAGAGGACCAAATGCATCTGCACATAAATTTGAAGGGGATGCTAGCTGTACAGAATGCCCTGACAGCCTTCAAAGATCTTATTCTACCGGGGCAATTACTGATAAACATGGACAACTCTACGGTGATGTGGTACATAAACAAGCATTCTTACCCCCTGTGCAGTTTGGCCATGGCTCTGTGGAACACAGCACTAGCCAACAAGGTGGATTTACTAGCTCAATTCCTGCCAGGAAAGGACAACACTCTGGCGGACAGTCTAAGCAGAACTCTTTTGGATCCACACGAATGGATGTTGGATGTTCGGATATTCAGGATGATAATGGAGGTGTGGGGGTGCCCGGACATAGATCTTTTTGCATCTCCCCAAAACCATCAACTTCAAACGTTCTGCACGAGGACCTACCACAAGCTAGCATGGAAAGTGGATGCTCTTTCATTCAGTTGGAAGCACCTCTCAGTATATGCTTTTCCTCCTTTGCCTCTTCTTCCTCGGGTACTTCTGAAAATCAAACAGGACGGACCATGAATGATTTTACTGGCTCCCAACTGGCCTCGGCAATTCTGGTATTCCTCCCTGATGAACCTGGCTCAGGGTCCACCCTGGATTTTGCCACAACTTCCACATCTACTGTCTCAACGAGAAGGCCAGATCCTGCACAGCCATGTCAAAACTCTGAATCTAGCAGCTTGGTGGATCTAGGGTCTTTAAACTGTTCTACCCTTACCAAACAGGTACTGGACGTAATTCTTGAAGCTAGACGGCCCAGCACCAGGAAATCTTATGCAGGTAAATGGAAAAGATTTTGCTCCTGGACTCAGGCCCAGGGTTTTGATTCTGCAGTTCCAAACATTCCTCTGATTTTACAATACCTAACAGAGATTACAATACCTAACTATCTTTTTCATCTATCAAAATTCATGCTTCTGCTATTTCTGCACATTACAATACGGATCCCCCAATCTTTTCTCATCCGTTACTTAAGTGGGGCGAAGAATATAAGGCCTCCTTTAAGAGCACCAGTTCCCACTTGGGATCTCAACTTTGTTTTGGAAAAGTTAACTTTATCTCCTTTTGAACCTGCAGCTTCCACAGATTTAAAGTTTTTATCATGGAAAACTGCTTTTCTTTTAGCCATTACCTCTGCCAGAAGAATTTTGGAATTGTAAGCTCTCATGGCTGTAGAATCCTTTATTATTTTTCATCCCTGAGGACTAATCCCACCTTTATGCCTAAGGTGGTTTCAAAAGTAGCTTTGAATCAGACTATTCATTTGCCTACCTTTTATCCTAATCCTCAAAGTGAAGAGGAAAGCATTTTGCATTCTTTAGATATACACAGGCAGCTTCATTTTTACCTGGACAGAACCAAGACTTTCAGGAAATCGGACCAATTGTTTGTGGCTTATGCTTCTACCTCACAGGGGAGAGCAATCACTAAAGCAGACAACTTCTAAGTGGATTGCCCACTGCATCAAGTTCTGTTACTCTCATCATGGCAAACCAGTTCCTGTTAATGTCAGAACACATTCTACCAGAGCTACTGCCACTTCGGCAGCTTTTCTCAGTGGAGTTCCTACCAAGGAGATCTTAGAAGCTGCAACTTGGAGTTCTGTGCATACTTTTTCTAGCACTACAGTCCCCCTCTCTATTCTAAATCTAGGGCAGGTTTTGCCTCTGCAGTCCTGCAGGGTTTTGTGGCCACCCCTTCTGTTCCTTCTCCATCCACCCTTTCTTAGCTTTGGGATTCAACCCTACAGTAATGACTGTAACAGTGAACCACAAAGAACATAGTACAGTTGTGTACTCTTACCATAAATGTAGATGTTCGAGTATGTTCGCTGTTACAGTCTGGGTTACCCTCCCTCTTGTCCCCTCTTTTGTTGTTCTTTGAGTGCTGTCTGTGTCTCCTTGACATTTCTTTTTTCTCCGAGGTATTTTTGCTGGTGATATTTCGGAATGTTCTGGTTTATGTTTGCTTATTCGTTTTGATTAAGCTTTTGGCCTTTATTTTTGGGCAGCTGACATCTGGGGCAAGAAAAACTGGGGAAAATGGCGTCAGCTGAGGTCTTTATACCCCTGGCGCACTGATGTCAGGGCAGGAGCGACTTCAGCCGACGTCGGACCCGACTTTGGGACTCTGGCCGATCTAGGGCTGCTGCCAGCAGGAAGAACCCTACAGTAATGACTGTAACAGTGAACATACTCGAACATCTACATTTATGGTAAGAGTACACAACTGTACTTTATTCTTGGCTTGCAATAACTGTAGGGAGAAACCGGACCATAGCAGTGGTTTTATCTGGCAATGTTGCAGTTGCTGGGGGGGGG
>NC_056731.1:1367867983-1368095483 GCF_019279795.1 Protopterus annectens
ATATATTCCCTGGAATAATTAAAGAATAAAAAGAGTTAGAAATGAAAGAAATATGGTGTAAGAGAGAATGGAAGCCCAATTGAGCCCAAGTGAGTGATAACAGAAATTTACTAAAAGGTGTAAAACGTTGATGGGGGCTGTAAAGGATGGAATATTAAAAGAGAGAGGAAAGGAAAATTAAAAATACGGAGACATTTGAAACTGGCAGAGAGCTGTAAAGTTATGAATTTATAATGAACTTCTTTCTTCTCACAATTAATGAAATAGATTTGATTACTTCACTCTCCAGTTGCAAACTATTCAACTTTGACCAGCATAGTTAATTAGTCATATCTTCGGGGCACTCTTGAAAGAATTACTTGTGCCTATTGTCTAACCTAGTTATTCATTAATTATTAATTAATTGGAAGTGGAATTATTCATAAGTGCTTGTAGTGTGCATGGGCAATGAGGTCTTGGCGCATGACTATCCTGAGCTAAGGACCAGTTGAATGGAAAAATATTTTTTTAAGAAAACATTACAAACAGGGAGGAAATGTTGACTAACACATATAACAGGAAGATGAAATGAACAATGTAATAAGGAAAAGATAAGCAATGATGTAGGCGAGATGAGTTTAGAAGAATATAACTTATGACTGGAAAGTAAAGAAGTAAAGGAGTTACTAAGTGAGAAAAGCATAGTGGTAGGAGAATTTCCAAAGAGGAGGCATAAAAGGAGGGATGAGGAAGGTAAGAAAATAAAACAGTAGTTCCATGTTCTGTAGAACAGTGTGGGAATGGGGAGGAGATATGGAAGATAGACTGACATGATAAACATTTCAAGTCCCTGTCTAGAAACAGAAAAATTTATTTCACTGCAAACTGACCCCCCCCCAAAAAAAAAAAAGTGCAGTAAAGTTTTAAAGTACCTGTGGGGGAGCAAGAGTACACAGCAAAGAAGATACAATAGGTTGTTGTTGTTGTCTTTCGGCTTTTCCCGGTTAGGGGTCGCCACAGCGGAACTCCGGTCCGCTAATGATTGGCAGTAGATTTTTACGTGCTGAGTTGCCAGCCCTGATGCAGAACCTTCAACAAAGGTACGCCCATTCACGCATGTCTCCACACAGAAGACGCTCTAACTGAGACTCGAACAGGACAATACCTTACTGTGAGGTGACAACGCTACTGCAGCACCACGACCGCAGATTAATGTGTAAAATTACCTATATAAGTTTGTTGCATAGTCACAGCAAATGAAAGAGTACAGCAGGAAGCACTGTACGTGTATGTGTTATGGGCACGCCGAGTAACGAAAAACTGTCTTGCACAGTTATATGATCTTTAGTCAGGTGCACAGGCTTGGAAATAGTAAATGAATAGAAGAAATTAAGTGTTAATGCAAAAATCTGGGACTAGCTGACACTTCCATTGGCATCTTCAGTGCACTACTGGTGAAAAACACCAGTACAGTGTGATGAGCAATGAGAGAGGGCATCTTCCTTCTTCTGAGGTTCCCAGGCTTTGCATTTCTTTTTTTATTTTCTTATTAACTAGGAGGTGCAGGGAATGCATCCCCAGGAAAACACTGTGGCTCTAATCTACCTGAATGGCATTTAAAATTGTTTTATTTTCAGAGTGGTATCCAAGCAGTTCTTCAAGCAGTTGACCTAGACCCTTGTGATGTGCATTTGAAGGGAGTGCCACCAGCATATCTAAGGCAAAGTCAAGCCTAATACCTTTGTGTGTCATATGCATCTTATGTAGGACACATCCATCCGCAACCCCTTTTCCCATTATATGTTATCATATTTCAAATACTGACATGTTCTGCTTCTCACAGTATGACTTCTATCACATCAGAATCTGTCACTCTTCACCAAGTTCAGTAATTCCGTTAATTGCTTTCCTTAGCATTAGAGTTGCATATAGAGTCTTTCTTTCTTTCTGTATCTTGCTTTTCCTGTTAAGTTACATATACTATTTTTTTTAATTGTAGGCACTTGATAGGCTTCCAGTGTTTCTCTTATGGCTGACTGCCTTTTGACAGACATCACTCAGGAATCTTTATAAGTGACACCAGCTGTCTAGCTCTAAGTACCTGGAATGCAATGCTGACTCTTATATCTCAGTACATAACATGTTGATAATGTGGATACTTGCAAATGTTGTCATTGTCATTGTTGCAGCTCGCCTTCCTTTCCTTATACAACATTCGTATTAACCAACTCAGACCTGGGAAATGTGCATAACATTTATGTTTGTTTCCCTGAATATGCTACAGCTTACAACCATGGTAGATACAAAACAAGGAGTACTCTGATACATTTTATTGGTACTTACATGATCAGTACAGTACAGTATCATTAGCTGATATAAATTCAGCCATTGCTACTATCATACATATAAAAATATTCATTTAAAAAGTCATCCATTCAATTCAATGCATCTGATTACAGGTGCCATATTAAAACTGAAAAATTAAATGCACCCTTTACTTTCTTTATATTACAGAAAATAAAGTGTCACATTTCCTAGGAAAGGCTAATGATGCTCTCATTGCAGAAATGAATGCTAATTGTGTAACTGAGGTCAGGGCTGAAGTGCTCAAGTGCTTTTTTTCGAGGGTGGGGGTACTGTAACTGTAGCAAGCCACTTGTTGCATTTCCTATTTCAAATGTCTGTTATGACACTCAGCCTTTCTTTCCTCATCTGCTCTTTTAGTCATTTGTACCACCAGTTGGACCCGTTTCAGTTTTATTTAAGACTGCATTCTCCCCACTTTTTTGTTTTATTCTCCCTGATTCTCCTGCATGTTAAGACTGGTGGTATGCCTACTTCCAGGCATGGCTTTCAGTGTAAGATTCTGTAACTGCCACATTATTCAGACATTGTTCATCCCGTTTAAAGCATAAGATCAGGTAGCTTTTGCCTTGAATTTTAGCACTGGTTTTCATTACTTTCAACTTTACATTCCATACTTCTCAACTGTCCATATTTTTGCAGAATGTCTAGATTTTTGTCTCATATTTTTGGTCTGTTATTCATAAAAATTGTAGTTTTCTGACAAATAATTGAGAATTAGTCACTAACTAATGGCATGCATTTGAGTTTCAAACTTAGATTTCTTCAGAAAATGCATGTCAATGTAAAACATATTATTCTTTCCACCTTCTAAGTTTATAAGAACAATATGAAAAACACACCCAAACTGTAAAGGATTCACTGAAGAAATGCACCCTTCAAAGCAGCAACCTTTTACTAAATTCTTTAATTCACCAGCACAAGATTAAGTGCTTTCATCCACAAAGATGTGGACTTCATCAGAATGTCAATTAACAGTTAATTGCACAATTTATAAGCCATTTTGGTGCCAAAACAATGTTTATAAAACATCTTATATTACTAATTAAGTTAAAAAGCTATTAGGTACAAAAATCCATTCACACAATGCATATAAGGTTTTACAAACCTTATTGAAAGTCCTGACACACTATACAGATGCGTATATAGGGAAATGAGTATGAAGCCATTTAGACAAGATGTTGTGCAATATATTATATATTTATATTTTTTGTTTAATCCATTGATATAATAGTATGCTTTGTGTATTAAGTAGTACACTAGGAGTGAACATGCAACCCTAGTCCTTGTTTTTATAAGATCAATTTCAATTTTTATTAGATTAATGTATACATATTAACTAGCATATTTATACTGTTATATGTATAGTAATTATTGGTAGAAAACAGTGTGTCAGGACTTTCAATAAGGTTTGTAAAAGCTTATATGCATTGTGTGAATGAATTTTTGCACCTAGTAGCTTTTTAACTTAATTGGTAATATAAGATGTTTTATAAACATTGTTTTGGCACCAAAATGGCTTATAAATAGTGCAGTTAACTGTTAATTGACATTCTGATGAAGTCCACATCATTGGGGATGAAAGCATTTAATCTTGTGCTGGTGAATTAAAGAATTTAATAAAAGGCTGCTGCTTTGAAGGGTGCATTTCTTCAGTGAATCCTTTACAGTTAGGGCGTTTTTCATATTATTTTGGACTTATTTGGTTGTTTGCACGCTCAGTGTGAGAATTATTTATAAGAACAATATTCAAAATTTGTTTCTGACTTTTCGTCTCTCCCCCCCCCCCCCATTATTTTTGGCTTTGTCCATCTTTCTTGTGCTTAGACATTGAGATGTATGTTACATTCATTTTGCTCATTTTTGTCTGACTCAAGTTACATCTATGTCTTTCTACACATTTGCTACTGAACCCCTTAATGGTGTTTCTGACTGGTGGCATAAAGCATTTGTCCCTTGGGCTTCACTGCAAAATGTCTCTGCCCTTTGGATTAACTTGAATAATCAACTATGATATTACAAGCAAATACACAAAAACAGACAGACAGACAGACAAACAAACAAATATTGTCAGCTGCTACGTAAAAAATCAAATACTGTTATTAAATGTAATGTTCTGTATTGACTGCAGATTTTATCACTGATAATGTATCTTCCACTTGTTGATTCTGGAAAGTAATTATATGATACAGGAATATAATAACTGCAGAAGACAGCTTTAGATTGAATCAGAGAACTTGAAACACTGATGATAAATGCCTCAGGTTAAAGGAAATGCAATATAAATCAGAAGATATCTGATAGCATGACCTGGGGTTATTCTATAAGATTATAATAGAGTTTCCCATACCTTAGGGGCACAGTTGTATGACATACTGCCATCTTCACAATAATTATTCTCAGATCAGTTTTAAATCATATAGTGTGCAAAGTTGACATACCTGAACAAACTTGGATATTAAATTAGAAAGTTCATCTTAGAAGCTCTTGTCCACAGAATAAGGTCGATCTTGAAAACTCTTAGTAAATGGCACTTGTCATGTGTCTGGCCAAGTAAAGAGGATATACACCACAACAATGTGCAATGCTGCATGCATGATAAATGAAATATCTCTGTGATTGCTGTTTAGCCAGAAATAACTAAAAGCCATGGAACAATTATCTTGCTTTATACCACTGTGTAGGTTTGCTGAAAAGGCCTGAATGCTACTTTTGTATAAATAATACATGAAACTGAAAGATTCAGGAAGCATTTTAAGTTTATGACAGCCACATCCACTAAGAACTGAGCATCACCCTAGTTGAGATTACCTTTGCAATCTGTACTAATAGGCTTTAAAATGGCAGTGATTTGGTGTTTATCTTTGCCCAGAAACATTGATTACTTTGATTGCAGGCCTTGCCAAATAAATTGCATATACTGGGAATTGAACAAATGGCTTTTGCAGGTTTTCTTTATGTGCTTATAGCTGTAATCAGACCATAACTATCAACAGTATCAGAGATAATGGCTCTCAGATGGGTTTTAGCAAACATTTATTGTATGGCATATACTGCTGATTTCTTTATTAGTGGCCTCCCTCTGTGCTGCACTTCCTCTGATGTTTATTTTGGAATGAGAGATACAGATCAGAATTAGTCCTGCTCTAACTCTTAGATATTGATTTGAGGAAAACCATGTTATCACTGTTAATAACAAAGGTTTAAGCAATTTATGCTGAAATTTTTAATTAAAATGCATATGCATGGATTAATTTTGGAAATAGTATTAGAAATGCTCCTCTTTGAAGTTCATATCTTTTAATGTTTTATTCATCTGTATTTTTAGTTTCAATAACTGTGTTTTAAACTTAAGAATATTAAAATTACTTAACCTGATATTATTAGAAGAATGTCTAAATTAACTCTGTATAATTCACTTTACTGAATCTATCCAGATTATTTACCTTACAACCATAAAGGGAAGCATAGGTGGCAATCCAAAAATATGACTCAGGAGTCATTCGTTTAGAGAATATTTTGCATTTAATTTCAAAGTATAACTTTAAAAATTATTCTCATTCTTTGAAAAACAGAACATATGTGTCATCACTCTAGGTATTTTAAGTATGAGCATACAAAAGAAGTCCATTTCTTTTAAATCTAGCATCGGATCCAGTGGGCATTTGGAAGTAATGCAATATGTTTATGATGCTAGCAATAGGATTCAAAAGGTAGTCTCACAAAATATGAGTATCAGAAAAAGGAAAAAGTGTTGATTAGAGTCCATGCCCTCTTAGAAAGCATAAGGAAATGGAGTAGTGTGGAAACGTGTCCTATAAAATAGTAAAGTACTAGTTGCAGGAACACGTTACTGCTGCTGGATAGGAACACTGTCCAAATCATCATAAAATGAACTTTAATGAGGAGAGCAGTCCAGTAAAAATAAAAAGAGGTCCAACTATGCATATGTCAGTGTGTGTGTGTGTGTGTGTGTGTGTGTGTGTGTGTGTGTGTGTGTGTGTGTGTGTGTGTGTGTGTGTGTATGTATGTATGCATGTGTGTGTTGGGGCGCTATAGCCAATATGCATCGAAGAAAATTCAAGAAACAAGATGAAAATTTGGTATGATACAGCATAATGAGATTGCAAATCAGACAAAAATGTCATCTCAGTATGAATGCCATTTTGTGTAAAATCTGTTTATTTATTGCAGACATTTACTAACGTAGACCATGGTAAATTATGCAACATTATAGTGTTTCACCATACTTCTAAATATTTACTTGTCAAGGGTTTCCAGTATCTAGTGTAGGTATACATAATCCTATGTATTCTTTGCACTGGAGATGGTGACCAACCATTCCTAAACATACACACACACACACACACACACACACACACACACACACACACACACACACACACACACACACACACACACACACACACACACACACATATATATATATATATATATATATATATATATATGTGTGTGTGTGTGTGTGTGTGTGTGTGTGTGTGTGTGTGTGTATATATATATATATATATATATATATATATGTGTGTGTGTGTGTGTGTGTGTGTGTGTGTGTGTGTGTGTGTGTGTGTGTGTGTGTGTGTGTGTGTGAGTGTGTGTGTGTGTGTGTGTGTGTATATATATATATATATATATATATATATATATATATATACATATATATATATATATATATATATATATATATATATATATATATATATATATATATATATATATATATATATATATATATATACACACACACACACACACACACACACACACACACACACACACATATATATATATATATATATATATATATATATATATACACACACACACACACACACACACACACACACACACACACACACACACACACACAGACACACACACACACACACACACATATATATATATATATATATATATATATATATATATGTATATCAACTTCAAAATGATGTCAGAAATTTAGCCAGCTGATCTAGAGAAACAGAAGGAGGCTATAAGCCAAGTTTATGTACAGTACTACTTAGGGAAGAAAGGTTGCCCCTTGTCTAGACACTGATCACATTAAGATGATGTGGAAATATGTTGACATAGTTTGGCTTTATTCCTTTTACAGGCCTGCACATGTTCCACATGCATTTTTACTTATATGCGTTTACTTTATTATGCTATCTGTAACAAGACTGGGCAAATGTCAATGTGTTTTCAGAAAGGAAATACAATAGCAAACTTAGCTATAGTAAAGCTGGACTGAATTAAGATAAATTTAAGCAATTATTTCAAAGGTGCTGTTTTCCATTTGCCTATTTTATAAATATGCAATATTTAAAAGAAGTGTGTGAAATAGTATATAAACGTTGTTTTTCTACTGCTGAAATGAGCCAGTTTGAAAGTGAAGCTAATTTTTGTATGTAAACATCTACAGTTCCTGAAGCTTAATACTCCTTGAAGGTGCAACTGTAGGTCAAAGGAAATTAACACATTTGGGACTCCCTATCCATCAGAAGTGTACAACTGTAGAAAGAATAAAGTATTTTCCAAAATTCAAAAATGAAACCCACAGGAATTTTGCCTGGGACTCGTAAAGAGATAAAGAGAAGAGACTGCTAGCTAATGAATTGCAAATTTTCTTGCTGGGGCATGCACAGAAAGACACAGTTGCTTTTAAGAACTTTGTAATTTACTTTTTGATCTTGGGGGATGATAACAGATGGTGTGTTGGGGGGGGGGGGTGACTATATCTTTACCAAAAATGAGTTAAGTTCTGGAGTAACTGATAGTGTTTATTGCAAGTCGCCTGTTTGGTGTGAACTTTTGTTTTAAATTTCTTGTGCAAGTTTATATATGTTTACATGTTAAAAATATATATATTTGTTAACCAGGGTAGAGCAGTGATCCATGCTGACCAATTTCGGGCTTAGCTCAGGAGCACTGTGTGGTGAAGTATCTTGCTAATGATAACAGAGTAAGCAAATAAAGGCTGTGGGATTCAAACCCATGACCACCACAGATTATATCTCCACAGTCTTAAACTTTACTTTTCAAGTAGAATGTTCTATTTTTCTTATTCCAAGTGATTGCCTTGTTTTACTTTGTTTTAAATGCTTGCAGCCAATAATGCAGCTAATTATTAACTTCAGGGGGTGTATATGGAATCTGGTGTACTGACCACTGTTTGGAATCTGCCTGATGAAGAGTGACTGATAAGAGCTAAAAGCTATAGTTCAAATATTTAATGTTTATTTTATTTTAGGGTGAACAATAATTTGTGCCCTTGGTTTTGCTGGGATGTTTTCACTTGAGAGTTACGATGAATAATCCTTTCTGGGAGATGCAGTGTCTCTGTGGGTGTGGGCTTTCTTTTACACTTTTCAAACTCAGCAATAATCATTTTATCACTAAGATATATGCATCTTAGAAAGTAAAACAAAATAAAAATATTAGTAACATTTGCAGGCATCTTGTGGCAGAAGCCCAAAACTCAGTACTGTAGAGTAACCATCAAAAATGCATCAAATTGCAGTAATAAGGTTTAGTGGTCTAACTCAGTGTGCATCTACAAGACATTTGTCACTATGTTTACTTGGCTGAAGCATGTTTCCAGCAATAATCCATGTTTAATCCCACTTTTATACTGCATTTTAGTGCGTGCTCATTTCATAGTTTCAGTTATTCTTCAAAGAAGGGAACAGTCAATACACTGCTATGAGATGGAGGTGATTTTCACATTTGCAGACTACTAATAATAATCATAAATGCTGGGTAACATAACAAATGGTAATGTACCTGACATTTCTGGCTGATATGGTTTGCTCTGCAGTTTTGTGCTGGAAGCAGTCTACTACTTATGCTATCTTTGTGGATTAATTACTTCTGCTTTTATTGTAAGCAAATAAAAATGCCTCATAAAAAAAACTTCATTTCATAAGTTCATAGGTGTTTACTAGGCTAATGACCACGAGGGAATTTTTAAGCCTAGCCATGCATCCCAAATCTCTGAGAAGTTTTGATACCCTTGATAAGTGTAAGCATGAGCCTGGGAGATGAACCATTTACAGGTTACCTGTTTGCATTAGCGATATAGACAAACCAGGGATGAATTTCTGGTTTCCCATCCAATTGTTCAAGTTGCACTTGAATTGGGTTAGGGAGGAACTCTGCTTCACATGGATGGAGAGCCTGTTCCATAGACGGGGTAGTTTCTGGGATACATGCATATCTCTCCAGCAGCTCCTATTTATATCACAGTCAAGGTTTAAGTCTTTAGAATTGGTAATTCTGGTACTTTTTGTTTTGAGGATATGTAGAAGGTCCATCATAATGGGGTCTGACAATGCCCTGTATGCCAGGCATGGATCTCCCCTCAAAAGCCTGTAGGAGACAGACTACAGGGACAGGGCCTTGAAGCAGTCTGCAAAGGACATATTACTTATGCCCTGTATTCTTTTAGTGAGAAACTTCTGTGGATATTCCAGTTGTTGGAGATGTCTGGTTAGGTACTTACCAAAGGGTGCATTGTACTCAATGATGGGTCTGATAAATGCTGAATACAGTGGAATAGTGACTTCCTTGGACTTAGATGCCATACCTTTGTTTATAAGTTGCACAACATAGAAGGATTTCATCACCACTGTAGACACATGATGATCAAAGGCTAGATTATTAGCTATGTGTGTCCTAAGTCCCTGATTACTGGATCAACTCTAAGGGGTGTGTTGTCAATATGATAGTTACCAGAGATGGATGACTTCCCAAAGGATACTATTATGTATTTCTTGGCATTTAGTTTTAGTCCATGGCACTGACACCAATTATTTGTCTGTGTCAGCCCCTCCTGGAGAACATTTGTGTCAGTGTGAGATTCAATGACAGCTCCTAATTTCCAATCATCTGAAATTTAGTCAGCCAGAGACCACTGACATTGGCCTTGACTTCTGAGCAGTAAATGCCAAAAAGGAGTGATCCAAGGACTGATCCCTGAGGGACACCACTTGTGACTGGCCTCTTTGTAGAGGTGGACTCCCCAGTTCTAACTCCCTGGGTCCTGTCTGTGAGTCAGTTGGCTATCCACCGGGTGACATATGGGTTTGTACGTAACCTCTTGAGTTTGTCAACAATGCTCGAGTGGGGTATTGTGTCAAATGTCTTTGCTATATCTTCTGGCTCAAAATAGGTGGCTCCATTTGCAATGAGCTCTGCACACAATTGTGTATTGCCTTTGAGGTTGCTGACATAGCTAAAGAATGCTTTGTGGTTGTCCTTGGCCTGGGAGGCCAAACTTACCTCAAATTTGGCTTTGGTAGACTTTATTTGTCCTCTGAGTTGTTTGTTTAGTTTGATGAAAGTGCTTTTATCCTTCTTGTCACTGTACCTCCTAATTTTTGACATGATTTTCTTCCTCCTGTTATACATCTGATTGATTTTGTGATTCCACCAGGGTGGCTTGTTTTTTGAGTTAGTTCTGTACTTCTTCCTGGTGGGTACAGCTGCCTCTATGCATCTATTAACATGCTTGTACAGGGTTTCTGTGAACAGTTCTGTATAGGTAGAAGTGTTCTCAGAGTTTATAGTGGCTTGAAATTTTTCTAGGTTCTTACTTAATAGCAGTTTTATTTCTTAAAACTTTATTTTATAAATGTAAACAATTATTTATTTTGTCATACTGATGACACCCTCAGTCCACTGTTCTGCTGATCTCAATTGGTTCAAAGATTCAGAGAAAGTTTATTGCCATTTAGGAAACACAAGTGCTATCTAAACAAAATTTCGAGTGTCAGCTCTTTTACAGGAGAAAACAAACACAAAAAGATAGATATGATAGGTATTAAAGACTAAACACATGCTTGTACTCTATTTATTACATTGGACAACACTGATTACTTGATAATTAACACATGAAAAGAAAAGTACACTATACATAGAGGTGAGACTGGGTGATATTACACATAAGGAAGTGACTGTAATTGCACTTAAATGAGACTATATTAATTTTAGTATGCAATAAATAAATAGAATAACTGTGTGGGGAAAAAAGAAAAAGAATGAGAAGGTAACAATCTGTTATAGTTTGTTACATCCAGATTTATGTCCGCATTAATGAGTCTTATTGCAGTTGGAGAAAAACTGCTTATGAATCTGGAGGTCCTGCAGCAGATACTCTGTAATCTTCTACCAGAAGCAAGTTTAGTGACCCAACCATATGCTGGATGAGAAGTGTCACTCAGTATTTTACGGGTCCTCTTTTTACATCTCATTTCAAAGAGCTCCTGTAAGGTAGGAAGACTAGTGCCCACAGTCTTTCTTCTGTACTTATTATTCTTTGCAGCTTCTTCCTTTTGGCCATTGTGCTGTTACTGAACCACACACTTCTTCACCATTAATCTTGAGTAGCAGGTGCACAGGAGAGCTATTTCTGAAGTCAATAATAATTTATTTTGTTTTATTGATGTTCAGGTCCAAATTGTTGTTATTGTACCATTCAGTCAAGGAGTTGACCTCATTCCTAGTTGCCCAACACAATGCGTCTGAAATTCTCCAGGTGCAACTAACACTAGGTAAGACTGCAATCCAAATTGTAGCTTGCTACAGATCCCCCACCATGCCCCAAGATTCTCACTACACCTTTCTAAACATACTGGAAAATATTAAGATAGAACCAAACATCCCAATACTGGGTGATTTTAACTACCCTTCCATTAACTGGGAAAACTACTCGTGTACCAACACTTTTGCCCAACGGTTCTTGAAATTCATAAATTCCAACGCCCTGGATCAACTAATCCATAGTCCCACCAGGGGCACCAATATCCTAGACCTGGTCATTACCAACATGGGAAATCGATGCTCCACACCTATGGTCACCCCCTCATTAGTCAGGTCTGACCATAAGCTAATTACCCTTAACATCCACATCCCACCTCCACCCCCCAGTAAGGAAACCTCCATAAAAAACTTCTCCTAAGTCAACTTCATGCTACTCAAGTCAGAAGTGACAAACTTCATGACACCCATGCAGACGGGAACTGAAGGTTCAACTGCTGAATCCTACACTAAGACACTGTACGAGCACATCCACTCATGCATGAATCGTGCCATCCCAAATAGAACCAAGATGCTCTCATCCAAAAAAAGGAAGCCAATCTGGTGGTCCCCTGCCATAAACAAACTTTACAACAAAAGGAAGAAACTGTTGCAGAAAAGAGGACAATCCCAGGATGCAAAAAACTACCTTACCAGCCTCAGTAAGAAACTGAGATCCCTCATAAAATCCTCCAAAGCTAGTTACGAAAATAAAATTGCCAAAGATCCCAAAGACAACCACAAGGTATTCTATAACTATGTCAAGAATCTAAATAGCAATGTTCAGATCTGCTCTGAGCTAAAACAGAATGGCATTAAATATACTGATCCCAAGGATATTGCCAATATCCTGGCAGATCGATTCAGTGCCAACGTCACCCCCCCCTCTCACCCACTAAATGGCCCATCTCAGTACTGGAAGATTGCCAAATTCCGGTAATAACGGCCACACAGGTAAAAAATGCACTCTTCAAAGCTAAGAATACAGCATCCATGGGACCAGATGAAATCCCGGGCTGTGTACTACATGAACTACAATGTAAACTGGCATATCACCTAAGTGTCATGTTTAATCATAGCCTCACCTCAGGTTTCGTGCCCACTGAGTGGTGCAGAGCTACAGTTATTCCACTCCACAAGGGGGGATCCACCTTGGATCCCAGAAACTACTGTCCCATCAGTCTGATGAGCCTTATCCACAAGGTCATGGAGCGTATTATCATGGAACCTATAAACAAAGACATTGGCAACCTTCAAACACTGGACCCCACCCAGTTTGGGTTCATGAAGGGCCGATCTTGTCTCCTGAACCTGATTGACTTCTTTGAATCAGCCTCCAGAGCCATGGACAAGGGTAAGGTGGTTCACACAGCCTATCTAGTCATTGCCAAGGCCTTTGACACCACCCCCCACTCTGGAATCATAGATAAACTTACTAAGCTGGGCATTAATCCCTACATCACCCAATGGGTTGCTAACTTGCTTACTGATAGAACCCACACTGTAAAAGTAGCCGACTCCAAATCCAGCTCCAGACAAGTGACAAGTGGAGTACCTCAGGGTTCAGTCCTGGGACCGCTCTTGTTTGCCATCTACTTCTCTGAAGTACAGGCCAACATTAAGGGACTCTGGCTAACAAAGTTTGCAGATGACTGCAAACTGGGAGCCATTATTGAATCCCCAAACGATGTGGATAGTCTACGAAAGGGCCTTACAGAAACAGATGCTTGGTGCCAGAGCCATGGGCTCAAGCTCAATGCCAAGAAATGTATAATTATCCCCTTTGGGAAAAAACATGTACCAATGAATTACCATATAGATGGCAGTACACTAAACACCGAAAGTGTGATAAGAGACTTAGGGACACAGGTGGACAGTGGTCTCACCTTCGATAACCACATCGCCACAACAGTCAGGAAATCCTTGTATGTGACACACCTCATCACTAAGGGCTTTTCATCCAGAAAAAAGGAGGTCATTGTCCCACTGTACTCATCCCTCATTAGATCTGTTATAGAATACAACGCCCCATTTGGTATGTACCTCTCAAGACATCTGCAACAACTGGAAAGGCCGCAGAAATACCTCACTAAAAGAATCACAGGCCTAAAGCAGATGCCCTACGCTGACCGCCTTAAAAAACACCAGCTATACTCTGTTGCATATCGTCTACTCAGAGGTGATCTCTGTTTAACATACAAGGCCATGTCAAACCCAGAGCTGCTGGACATGCTACACTTAAAGAAATCCCAATCCCTCAGAGTCACACGCTCCAGGGATCTAAACCTTGTCATCACAATAAAAAAAACATGCTGGAGGGATAGGTTCCTGACCCAGAGACTCCCCAGACTCTGGAATAGATTGCCCATACATGTCAAGCAGAGTGCCTCTTTGGCTCTCTTCAAAAGGAACCTTGAAGATTGGATGGGAGAAAGGAAATTCACCCCGGGGATCATGTCAGTTGCCCTGCTAGACAGGGGTCCAGGGAAGTAAATAGTGTGGGAAGAAATAGCCAAGGAATTGTTATGGCTAGGCTTGTATAGGCCCTAGGGCTGATAGCCTAGTACCAACCTATGAACCTATGAACCTATACCCACTCTCATCATCACCACTTATGAGTCTTACCACTGTGATGTCATCTGCAAATTTGATGATGTGGTTGTTGCTAGCTTTCACAGAGCAGTCATGGGTAAGGGTTGCGAACAATAGAGGACTCAGCACATAGCCCTGGGGTACTCCGATGTTTATTGTATTACTCCCTGAAGTGTTGTTACCAGCACAGGTACTTTGTGGTCTTCCAGTCATGAAATCAAGGATCCAGTTGCACAGCCCTTTATTTATGCCAAGGTTCATTAGCTTTTCTATAAATTGCATTGGAATCATGATATTGAATGCCGAGCTGAAATCTATGAACAA
Source organism: Protopterus annectens (assembly GCF_019279795.1). Taxonomy (NCBI): domain Eukaryota; kingdom Metazoa; phylum Chordata; order Ceratodontiformes; family Protopteridae; genus Protopterus; species Protopterus annectens. The sequence goes on from NC_056731.1 coordinate 1,367,882,840, forward strand.
CAGCCTGGCATAGTTGTTCTTCTCTTCATGATGCTCCAAATATGAGGTGAAGTGCCACCGAAATGGCATCAGCAGTTGATCTGTTTGCCTGGTAGGCAAACTGCAGTGGGTCAAAGAACTGGGGTAGTACTGTAGTCAAATGCCTTTTAACCAGTCTTTTGAAGCATTTTATTACATTTGATGTAAGGCCCACTGGCCTGTAATCATCTAGGCAGGTTGGGTTGGCTTTTTTGGGCAGTGGGATTATGTTGGTAAATTTGAAGCATACTGGTACTTTTTCCTGAGCAAGCGAGGTATTGAAGATGTCCGGCAGGACTATGCTCAGTTGGTCTGCACAAACTTTCAATACTTTCCCCAGAATGTTATCAGGGCCAGCAGCCTTCTGGGGTTCACTTTTCTCAGTTGGTTCCTTACATCCACTGCACTGAAGTTTACTGCCTCCTTTTGGTCATTGAGAAGCTTTACAGCCTCCAGGTTGTTTTTATCTTTAAACCTGCCATAAAATATGTTTAGATTGTAAATTGTATATAATCTTTAACTTTAGTTGCATGTAGAACACATAAAGTATGTTTGTTCATCTATTTCAGATGTGTATTTACAATATTTCTGACATGATAATTTTTTTTTTACTGAGAAAGGCGCTGATGTTAATTCTGGACTTATTTAAAAATGTGTGCTTACTTATGTACACATTTGTATTGAATTCTGATTTATTAATCTGGAAAACAGCAAAACAAAGAATTTTATAATATCATAGGATTATAAGAGATGTTCTTGATGTTATTTCAGCTACTTAATGTTATTTTTATAAATGTGATCCTCTCTTTGTATATATCTGTTATTGGTACTATATTTTTTATTTGTCTATTCATCTATGATGATTTTGTCCATTTGCTTGTCTATTGTAACATTTTGTGTTCAATTTTATGTGGAGCTTTTCTCCCTGGGCCTCTACTGAAAATGGAAATGTATCCAGCTAGACTAGCCCGGTCAACAAATGTAAAATAAAATAAATAAATAAAAATACTAGGCTATTGACCCGGAGGTCATTTTAAGCCTAGCCGTTTCATCCCAATGTAATGTAATACCATAGAAATGCTAGTCAATACCTAAGATTGCATTTAGTGATGACTGCCCATATCCAAGAGGGTTGTGGGTGCTATCCCTAGTAAGAATTTACTGTAACCCATCCACTCATCCAGGTTCCTCTTCAACAGTGTCATAGAAGTGCCCCGTTTCACATGAATTGGTAGCCTGTTCCAAAGATGTAGCAGTTGCTGGGAGATAAATCTGTCCATCCAGCATGTCCTGTTTAACTGACAGGCCATATTTAAGTCCCTGGAACGGGTAGCTCTTGACCCATTTGATTTATGGATATGCAGTAAGTTCATTAGGTTTGGGTCTTGGCTTGCTCTGTAGGGCTGGCATAGGTCTCCCCTAAAAAGTCTATATGATATGGAATATAGTGACAGGGATATTAGTTGGTACATGTAAGGCACATGCTGGAGGCCCTTGATCTTCTTTGTTACAAACCTCTGAGGTCTCTAATTTCTGTAGATGCTTAGTATGGTACATACCAAATGGGGCATTATGCTTAATTACAGGCCAGATACGTGCCGAGTATAGGAGGGGTTAAAACTTCTCTTGCTCTCAATGTGATCCCTTTACTAATCAAGTGAGCTACATGTAATGATTTCCTTACAATGGTAGACACATGGTGGTCAAAGTTAAGGCTGCGTTCAACCTGTGATCCTAGGTCCTTTACTACTTCATGGGTACTTAAGATGTTGTTATTGATTTGATAGTGTGAAGGGACATTGTTTCTGATGAAGGGACTGATGATGCATTTCTTTGCATTCAGTTTGAGACTGTGACTACTACATTAGTCGTTGGTCTGTGTGAGACCATCCTGGAGTATACTGACATCACTGGGGATTCAATGATTGCACCTAGTTTGCAGTTGTCTGCAAACCTAGTCAGCTGCGACCCCTTAGTTTTGACCTGAACTATTGAGAAGTATATACCAAATAGTAGGGAGCCCAGCACTGACCCTTGTGGCTCCCCGCTGGTGACAGTTCTGCTGGCTGATGTGGAGTCACCCACTTTGATAGTGTGTCTGGTTTGTGAGCCAGTTGGCAACCCATCCTACAACAAAGGGGTTTACATTCAGTTTGCTAAGTTTCTAGGTATTACCGTAATGTGGGATTGTGTTGAAATCATTTGCCAGGTCCAGGTATGCTGTGTGCACTTATTTGCCCTCTTCAGTGGCCTTGGTCACATTTTCAAAGAAATCTTCCAGATTTAACAGACAAGATCTGCCATTCATGAAGCCAAATTGAGTAGGATCCAGAGTTTGGAGGTCACCTATATCATTATTTATGAAGTGCATAATGATACGTTCCATGGCTTTACAGGTGATGCTGGTCAGGCTTATGGGTCTGTACTTCCCTGGGTCTGTTCCTAGGCCACCTTTGTGGAGGGGAATAACTGTTGCTGTTCTCCATTTGCAGGAGCAAATCCTGTGGTTAGACTATAACTGAAAAGGGTACTTAGTAGTGATGCTAGTTCATGTTTTAGCCTGTTTAGCAGACAGCCTGGGATGTTGTCTGGTCCCATAGAGGCTGTGATTTTTGCCTTGGACAAGGATTTGAGGACCTGCTCTTCAGATATGTAGGGTGGGGAGGTGGGTTGAGGGAAGTTTTGTTGTAAGTTAGGAGGGGATAAGGGAGTGAAATTTTTGCCAAACCTATCCACTAGCAGGTTTGCTATTTCTGTTAGGTCAGTGTGTGTGACACCATTGGCCATTAGTTCTGCACATGGTTGGGTCCTACCCTTTAGGTTATGTACGTAGTTGTAAAAGGCCTTATGGTTATCCTTGGCTGTACTTGCTTAGTTTCTCTCAAAGAAGCCCTTGGAGGATTTGACAAGTTGTCTTATTTGCCTGTTGAGGCTGAGTAGAGTACATTTCCATTGTTGGGGCCTTGCCCTTGTTTTCTTGGACAGCAACTTTTTGCATTTATTGTAAAGTTTATTGATACTGGATGTCCACCATGGCAGATCTTTTTTATTCGGTGGTCTGTCATTGATTCTTTTTGGTAAGGCTGAGTTTATACACTTATGTAAGTGATTATACAGGGTGTAGTGTAAGCTTTCCACTTTCAGCTTGGAGTGGGGCTTGGAATGCATTTATACCTTCTCCTAAGAGGGTATATTGCCTTGGTGAAGTTTTTTAGTCTGATTTCGCCCTTTGTCAGTTCTGGTAGTGGCAGCTCGAAGGTGATTGATTTGTGGTCAGTTTTAACTAATGAGGGTCTAAGAGTTGTGGCAGTGCATCTGTTTGACATGTTGGTGAGGACCAGATCCAGAATGTTTATTCCCCTTGTCAGGGTATGGACAATTTGTTCCAGGGCATTTGAATTAAAAAACTCAAGGAACTTTTGTGCTAGCGAGTTAGGGATAGAGTAGGTCTCCCAGTTGATGGTGGGATAATTGAAATCCCTCATAACCAATGTGTTCTGTAAAATTTGGATTGTCTCCAGTTTGATCAAGTAGGCTTCATGGGCATCATGACCCATGGAGGGGGATCTGTAACTGGCTATGACATGAATGGGGGCCTTACCCACTGTAATCTGGACCTGGAGTAATTACATGTAGTTGTCCAGTTTTATCTCTAATATACACTGAAACACCGCCTACTTTGGTTTTCACATGTTCATTTTGTGGTCTAAAGATGTAAATGACATTGTAGCCTTTGCAAGGCTTGGGTACTCTCTGAAGCCTTGAATCAGGTTTCTGTGACTGCACAGACATCTACATCTTCTAGTATTAAAAGTGCTTCGTGGGAGTGCAGTTTTAGGTTTAAGCTTTTAGGATTTAGTAACATGACCCTTATTTTGTTCTGATTGGTTAATTTCATGTTGGTAATGTTGTTTTCAAGCCCTTGCCTCAAAAAGGCACTATGAGGAGGCAAGAACCTTTGCCAGCAGCCAAAAGCATAGAGGTGCCAGGCGCAAGCTGTCTCTGGCAAAGCAGCGAGGTTTTTCGATCATGGCTTCTCAGGCTGACAGGAACTGGATCCTATTTGAATGACACCAAAAACTGAGACAATTATTGAAATCAGTCATTTTTAGTTTATACTGTGGCATCATTCTAGGTGAGGGTAGTATGCTGCTCAAGGCTAGGGACATAACTGCCTGGGACACATACCCAGAGAGCTCAACCATGTCTCTCTTCATATTGTCCAGTGAGGTACATCTCAGCTCATTTACACCAACATGAACTATGACAGAGTCATAATGGTACTTGTTGCTGAGAGACCTGAGTGCATGCATGATCTGACAAATCCTGGCACTGGATAGGCAGCTGACCCTGACTTTCTCTTTGTCCAACCTGGTGAGTGGGACATCCATGTGTCTCACTATTCAGTCTCCAATGACAAGAACATTTGTTTTTTGAGTGTTGCACCTTACTGGCTTGGTGGGTGAGACATTGGTGTTGCTATGTGTCATGGGTGCTGTAGAAACTGTGTTAGTTGCAACAGTCTTGTGTTTTGGAGGTCTCTGGTGTTTTGTTAAGTTTTTTGAGAGAACCTCCATATATGTGAGCTACGTGTTTGATACGTACTATGTGTATGACTAGTGGTATGTGTATGAGTAGTGGTACTATGAGCATATGTAGTGGTGGGTGAATTGACAGCCTTCTCTGTGTTACTGTTCTGAGTGAGAGACAGAATGGATTCTATATTCTTGGCGTAAATACATCTCTCACACTCTGTACTAGCGTGTTATTAGTAGAAGGTTGTCTGTATACATGAGGCAATTACTACAATGCCTTAAGAGACCCAGGTCAACAACGTTGGTAGGAGAAACAATGGTAGTCCAATTGTCTATAATGCTAGGTTGAAAACTGTTGTCACTAGGGGTGGCTTTTCAGAATCGATCACTGAGGAGCTCAGTGGATGGATATTTCTGCTTGAGTTTTAGGGAAAATTTGTTGAATTTAACAGTCCAGCTTTGGAGCACAACTGCACGGCAGTGCATGGTGCTATACGATGTGCAAACAAGCAGAAACATGCATAAATGCAGGGTCTAAATACCAGAAGCTAAAATCTTGAAAAAAAACTTTGAAAAGATTCAAAAGGACCAATGAGGAAGCTTATTCCAAGCCCTAGACTGGCCTCCCTTTACCTGATAGGTTCCAGTCAGCACAATTATCTCATAAAAGTGCAGATAGGTCCATTCCAATACAAGATGGCCTGGAAAACATGCTTGTAACAAACCAGTACAAACAGTTCCAGAAGCAGCAAGCCTGTTTCTGGACTATGCTACAGCTACTAGCTACCTTAGTTTCAGCGTACCTAATCCAGCTGTGGTAATAAGTATTTTATCTTTACTGCAAGTTGAACTAGAAGGACTACATGACTTCTACCCAAATGTTACATTTTTATGTCTCTGTACAGATTGTTTATTTGGGGATAGGCCCCTTATTCAACTTTTTTTTTTTACAATCCCTTTGTAGTGTCTGCTTTTCCCTGTGCCTTACATAAACTATTTGCAGTGAATTTGATCTAAGCAACAGACTTCTACCTTCCCCTCAAAGAGACAGAATCTGTGCACACACATAAAAATGTAGCAAATGAAAGGAAGTTATGACATCTTTCCAGTTTAACTCATATTAAACCAAACATATTTACTTTTTCATGATAGATGCACCAGAAATATTTAAATATTTCATGGCAATGTGTGGTTTCATAATGTATTGCTTAATAAATGTAAGTATATAAGTGGATTAAATAGAAATGCATACTGAATTACTGAAACAGTGCATTTCTCGTTTTCTCTGTTGGTCATTTACATGCTACTTGAACCCCACTCTCCACCCACCACCACCACTGCTCTGACATGGGTATAGTGGTTTACTGTATTCAGCCCTCTTGTCAGTTAATATTTTGGAAGAAATTACTGTCTTATGCAATTGTTATATTAATAATTATTTTATGGCTTACACAAATTAAATCTTTAGTTACTAACAATTGTCTGACTGCAGTACAGCTAATTACTAAGTTAATAATTCAAGTATATGAAATTATGTGGCAATGTAAATAGGTTCTTTTATGTTTGTGTGTGTGTGTATCTATGTCTATGTATTTATATATATATATATATATATATATATATATATATATATCTATATTTATATATATATATCTATATATATATACACACCCACACCCACACACACACACACACACACACACACACACACACACACACACACACACACACACACACACACACACACACACACACAAATGTGTGTGTGAATAAAACATTATAAATATAATCATGCAGATTAGCATTTGTCTTTTACAGAGATATATACTATAGTTACACTTATTTCCTTTGTCGTACATACACATTTGCATTAATGCAGAAAAGTATGTCATAGGATGATATGATCATAAGATCAAAGGAGGTTACTAAGCTAATGGCCCTGGGGCCTTTACAAGCCTAGCCAAGAGTTTATCCCAAAAAAGAAACCTCAGTCAGCACCTGTTGCCCCTATTAATGTAATGAGGGACATAGGTGGAATCCCTGTCAATGCATTAACATTTCATATTTTTATACAGATGCATTTCTGTTTGTAGTTATGTTTATGCTTACTCCCACATTTGGATTACATTTAAATATACATTTGCACTTTCACATACATATCTTGTATTTTACCTGCAGTTATGCAATATGTCTATACTATGTTTTTAAATGCATTTTTGATAAGATTAAAAAAAAGGAAAATATTTACTATAGAAAGTTGGCCTTCCCACTATCACCTGTTCTATCCACACAGCCAGCTGTTTAGGCCTAAGCTTCTGTAGGCCACTGAACCTGTAGTGCACTGGGGGCCAGAGTGAGTGTTATCTTTCAGGAATGACAGCTTTCACCCAGCTCTTGACAGATATCAATTTTTTACAGTCCAACTCATGTATAAAATACTCGGTTTTCTCCAGGTATAACTCATTAAGAAGACAGAGTATAATTTTGGTCTCTTTGTCAGATCAGCTCAGAGCATAGCATCATGTCTTCATAGGTGCTGCCATCTCTTGAAGTGTCAGAATAAGATTAAAGAATGTAAGTCCAGGGCTGTGGTTAACAGGTTTGGGGCCACACCCTCTGGGGTGTGATATCACCTTAACCAATCCCAACTAAAAAGTAGGACATTAGACATACCACTACTAGTACCGGAAGTTTGGTTTTACCAAAATGCTTTGTCACATAGCTTTTTTAAACGAATACATTCACATTTCATTTCCATGTTGAATAAAATTCAGTTACATAATCATTAGTTTTAAAGTTTGTTACATCTCTTTCTACTTCTGTGCTTCACTGTTGCTTATTTGACAGATTGAAGTTGTGCATTAATCATGACTTTAAGCATTCCTTTTGCAGTATTGCATCAGTAGAAACCATATTTTTTTTTCTTTTCTGTATAAATAAATCTTACTGTGTGTGTTATTATGAACTTGTATTAACTATCGACTGATATATGGTGATGAGGTACAGTAGATTATGCAGGAGAGGCATGCATTATGCTTTATGATTATGCAGACAACTGTATCTGACTCCATTTTCCCTTTTTTAATCATAGGAACAATTTGAAAATTACTAGGGTTGTTTTTGTGTTCAGTCAGATAACTAGAGACTGCTGGGGATTGCTGAAGATTCTACAGTTTTCCATAGCACATTCACAATTACTTGAGGCCTGTTTACATAGATTTGTTGCCTTACACACTTGCATATTGTTATTCGTAGAACTAAGTGTTAAAAAAAACTTATTTATATACAAAACATGCAAACAATCCTCAATTCACTTGAATGAATTCATGACTGCCATATTAACTTGTTGTCACTCAAGATAAGTGGCAAATGGTGTAGAAAACCACAGACTTTCTCCAGTAAGGAAAAAATAACGAGTGAAAAGGTCACACAGAAAAAACAATCAGTAAAAACTAAGAGAAAATTCTAGCCAAGCTGGAATTTCCACTGATTGACCCCTCAAAACCCTTGTATTAGAGGCACATGGGATGTATGCAAATGGCCTTTATGAACATCAGGTGTTTCAACTATATGGCAACTCTGAATGCCCTTGACTTTTTTTCTTTTTAAGTCATTTTAATGACAATTTCAGGCCAATAAAGCCAAACCCCACTAGCTGTGGACATGCATGTTTCGGCCTTGTTATGGCATCATCAGCACAGCACAAGTGGATTGTTTGACTAAGCATTAGAAACACAGGGATGTTATACCCAGCTGATGTCCATCACCATTAGTTTGCAAAATATCCTAACAAACTAAAACAATGAGTGAAAAGGTCACACATAAAAACCAATCAGTAAAAACTAAGAGAAAATTCTAGCCAAGCTGGAATTTCCACTGAGTTAGCCCTCAAACCTCTTGTATTAGAGGCACATTGGATATATGCAAAGGACACTTATGAACATCAGGTGTTTCAGCTATATGGCAATTCTGAATGCTCATGACTTTTTTCTTTTTAAGTTGTTTTATGGAAAATTTCAGGCCAATAAAGCCAAACCCCACTAGCTGTGGACATGCAACAGTAAGGAAAAAATAGTAAACGTTTAGAAATTATTAGCAAGCAGTTCATACTGATATTAGATTATGATTACAGTGTTTATGAAGGAAGCAAGTGTTTTTTACTGATATGACAGTCAGATGAGGATGATTTATGTCAATACTGCTTAATGATTGACATTTATGTATAGAAATTCATGATAACCAAACTGAAAATGTATATTGATGAAATCATAATGGCAATGTGAAAGATATTTTGGAAATTCAATTGGTGATATTTAGTGATTATTCTAAACATAATACAAGTACATAATTTAAAGTGATTGTAGTCTGATGTACTGCATTTTCAAGAATGTAGTCATGTGTCAAGATGCATGCTACTTTACTTGGGGGGGGGGGGTTCTGAATGCCACTCCTGAATGTAAAATGGCAAGAAAGTGTTAGGAGACGGAAACAAATCTGTTATCAAAGTACTTGCTACAGATTACTGAAACACAACTCTATATGAATATGATTGTTTGTCGCCAAACCTGGTTTTGTACTCAGATCTTTTATTTATTTGTGATTAAAGCAGGCATGCTTTCATTGCTGTGCTTTTTTGACTGATGATTGGATCAAACGTTTCAGTCTACGACTTTGGCATGTTGTTTTAGGTATATTAATGATGGAGCAGCAGGGTTCTGGACAAAGAAGTTACAATTTTAGCCATAAGGAGAACCATATCCTCAAAGCATCCTTTAGGACATAAAGCAAATGCCTTTTTGAAAAAAGGGAATCCCAAACAAACTGAAAGAGTAAAAATCCTGGAACCAAGTGGTTATGAGTATAAATGCTGTTGGTAGAATGAACCACACATTAAGCCAGTGAAGAAGGCCAATGATATGGTAGGATCTGCAAGAGCAAATGCGATGCAGAATGCAATTACCCATAGCAGTACTGGGGGAGGGGGGAATCTCATACACTTATTCCTTTATAATGCAATGATAAATATATCCTCTCTATTCCTGGGGATGACTGTGACATGGATGATGATGGCACTATCATAATAAAAGGTGGTGTGGACACTGGCTATTACCCACATCTGCAGTATCAGCAGACATCTACTAAGGAAGGTTGGTTTAACAATAGTAACATATTTATATAGAGAATAGAATGCTGCAATGTAATGATCACATGTGGCAGATGACAATTACTATTAACAGGTAAGGCCTCCACTTCTGCACATAATGACAATGAGCATAGTTTGCATGGTAAGTGTCCCCCACACCCCCTGTCTAGTACTTGATTACTGATTCTTTTAATTAATGCTTTACAGGTTCAACAGCAGAAACAAACAGTTCCACTATACCAATACATTTAGATGACATCATCAACAGAATGGCTGATAATGATGCAGATAACATAGTTATATTTATGAGAAAGCCTGAGAAGTGGCATACAGTCACCAAGTTAAATGGTAGAATGTAACAGCCCACAACATGTTGGTAACTATGCAGGAAGTGACGGTGAATCACACAAAATCAAGTACAGGATGACATTACACTACATGTTGTACAGGGAGAAAACCCATGCACCTCTATACAAGTGACTGCAAACCCATAGAAACACCTTCTGGGTGATGTCAGAAATTCAGAGGTAACAGTATCCATACTGACACCATTAGAAAGGTGTACCAGGCACAGGTATAGATCACAACTACCCCAGGAAACACATAAAGCATTGGCAGCCCAGCTACAAATGTGCCATGATATTGCTAAGGCTCAGTGCATTGCCACAGAGAATCAACTAGAAATGATCAGAGTACTCCAGATAGCATGTGAGGATATCCAGCACTACATGAAAATGGCACAGAGCAGGGATAATGCCATGAACATATTGTTCTGTAGTATGGAGGCACACCAAGCATCTGTGGCCTCCTCCATTCATACAGTAGTGAGAACTGACCAGATTAAAATAGGAATCAGTTTTGGAAGGGGCATGTGAGGGCATATCACATGGCACTATAAGTGCTTCTCATGAAAGTAGTGGAAGTAGTGGGAGGAGGGCAAACAGAACAGAGTTCTTGCATGTTGCATGAGAGCTCTTCTACACATAGGAGACGTTCACATTTGAGGTTCTGGTCCCACAGCATTGTGAGATCAGTGTCTGTTCAATCAACCGCACCAAGTAGGCCATTTCATTGCAGCAAGTTGTCATCCACCTCCCATTGAAGCCACTCCTCAAGCTCACATGCTCCTTCACCTACCCTATCTTTATGAGATGCCATGTATGACACATGTGACACTGTGATTTGGTCTAGACATTTCATCTACTTATAATTTGACTTTTACCACAGAGATGTCAATGTTTAACTTGAAAGACAATGGATTAGTAAACAACTGAAGGAAACAAAGGCAGTGTAAGGGAGTGTAGAATATAACCATGTACTGAGACACCTATCATCTGTATTCATTTCATTTCAATAATGGTATTCCTTACTATTAAAGGAAGTAGCTGGAAAGAATGACGTGTGTTTTAACATTCAGACTGCATTGAATTACACTAGCAATGGTCTAGTCATTATGAATGTTATAGCTGACAATTGCTGTGAAAACAAAACACGTCCTACACACTATTTAGAGAGACACTCCGTAAGAATTAAAAAAAATTACATTAGTATCCTACCATGCAAACTGGCACTGTTGCCACTTCACCCTCAGCACTGCACAAGTGATGACATCTCTGATGACACATCTTATTGTGTATGACAAAATGAAATAATCTGATATACAGTACCTTAACAAAGAACAACAATGCATTTCAAAACCGCAATAGTTTAACTGAATAAACATTGTATAATACAAAAAAAACATGACATGCATTTTCCATTCAAGTTCAAGGTATGAACTCATGTGAAATACGGAAATATCCTTTTTTAAAAGTACTGCTTCAAGAGATTCAGTACATGTATACTTAAATATGCCATCTAAGCAGAATTTATTGTGCAAAACATTTAAAAATGTAATTATTCCTTATATGAAGTCTTACAACATCACCGAACATGTGACATTGAGCAGTCAGGCATGACTTTTAGAAATAATAATATGAGTACTTGTTCTCAAATAAAAAAATATTGAAAGGTAAAAGGGAATATCTGATGAATAGTGATATTAGAGCATGCACCACACAGCATATCCCACACATAGCACTGTGTGCATCAATAATACTCTATGTGTTTTTTACAATAAAGGAAACCCTAACCTGAATGTCATGGTCCATAATTCTGGACTAGATGCCACCTCTTAACCTGTGCAAGTGTATGCCATGCACAGTACTACTGCATGGGGTCCCTTACTACTGCTGCTGACTGGTCAACATTAGTCATAGAAAGAGTGGAAATGGGAGCTGCCATGACAACATGGGTCACTTCAACACCAGACTGGTGGATGTTTATGTTATGTAAAAGTAATACACAGTAAAAATTCTGCATGAAGTAGCTGCATCATACTGAAAGACACCCTCAGAATCATCCAGGCACCTAAATCGACTCTTCAACATGCCAATGACCCCTTCTATGACAATACGGGTCTGTGGCAATCCTATATCAAAGCTGTCTTCAGTAGCTCCATTTGGATTTCTCACTGGTGTCATGATCCATGGCTCTAGTGGATATCCAGCATCACCTGAAAGAAACAAAGAAGGAGAGAAAAGGAGGAAGTAAGACAAAACAAAGAAAAAGTGGTTTGGTATTAAGTGATACATTTCATTACAAATAAATATTTACATAATATAAAAATTCCATTTGGGCATCCTCAATTCAGGAAGAGGTGGTAGACTGAGCTAGTGTGTCAGATATGAGAATTATGTGCACTGCCAGGATGGTGGGCGGACACATTGGTGATGCACCCTCATATATCACACACTACCTGGCAATTGATGACACAGTAGCCCTTTCTACTGTAGTACCATTTTCCCCATAGACCAGATGGGGTCCTAATTGCAATATGGGTGTACCCTATCATGCAGAGCTCCTTAGGGAAACATGCCACTGCATAAATGGCAATCATTGTCCAGGCTCGATTTGACATCGAATTCATGAATTTTAAACCTTTTCCTTAGTATAATGCTTCTCCCCAGGACAACAGTAGAAAGAATCAAAATCTTGAGGGCCTTTTATGATACACCCATTTGTCTGAGGTATTGGGAAATGCAAGTTGCAAATATATTACTATCAAGGCCCCACTTAGTCTAGAGGGTCTGTTATATATCAACAAGAAGGACTTCTACTCCTAAACTGCTAGCTGGTCTGTAATGCGCAGGGCAGTTCACATGATTCATACATTTGGCAATTGTCTCACATATACCCATGGCTACTGTGAGAGGACTTCCCACTGTGTAATCTGGTTGGTAGTTTCACATGCATACATATTAGACAAGTCTATATGCACAGATACCGTGCAAACAAGGGGCAGCCTACATATAATAAAATATTTGTTGTGTATTGCAGGCAGTGTCAGATATGTCATAGAGCCTTGGTTGATGACCTGTATACACAACTCCAGACTGTTCAGGAAATGGCCTATAATACAGCCCATGTGGAAACATAAAATATAGTGGAGTGTCTAATTGCACTACTCAGTGAATGCTTTCAGTGTCTAGTCATCTCAGGATGGGAACTGCATTGTAATTCAGACATCTGCAACAAAATATTTGCAGTGTGTGTCATACTACAAATCACGGCAATGTGCAAATAGTTGTTGAAGCAGGTGAGCACCATGACAGTGCCTTCCATCCTTGCTACAGTAGACGAAGTGTGAAGTGGAGCATCTGGGGAGGAGCCTGCAGCAATAGAAGCACACCTGAGGCAGAGGCAGGCACAATACATTGTAGCATTGGCAAACAGAAGGCACCTGGTCCACAATTATGGCCATAAGACAAACAACAGAATAAAATGGTGAGTGTGGTATCACACTTAGGCTATGTAGACAGTGCTTGGATTGACCATGCTTTGCATTGGACATCACCTTACAAAGAGCTAAATCATGGTCAGATGGGGCCCCAGACATGGCAATGACCAATCCCTGTGCAACTGTTCCAGTGTACTGTCACTTGATAGTGTGTCCCCAGTTACCATAAACACTGTTCAAATTGGTCAGTGTGCATACGTGCAGAGATTTTATTTAAAACCTTTATTTAAAATTGTATAGTTCAAACAATGATGGTCATTTGCTCAAAAAAACAGTCTCGCATTGAAGTCAGACCTTTCCTTGAAACTCACATTCATTGAAAATGCATCCTGCCAGTTGCGGATTATGTTTACATTTATATTGAAAGACATCCCCAAACCCATCAATTACTACTACGTTGTTGACTGCATCCATCTTAGATATCTGTGTCAAAAAAAAAATAACAATAATAATGACCAAAGTCAGATTTAAATTTGTTTCACACAAGCACACAGTAGACAAAGTATTCCAGCTTAGTTCACACACACACATACATACCCACTAGTCCTGCAAAACCAGATTAAAGACTGTTTAAAAATGACAAGATAAGAGCATAAGGTACTTTAATCCACAGAGACCCCCCCCACGTCCATCAACAGTTATAGCCACTTTGACTGTGTAAACTCCTTATTGTTATGCAAAAATACAATTATATGTACTTTATTGGTAGTTTAGGATGAAATACATGAAACTGTATAAAGATCACTAACATCGTGCCATAAGATCCAGCCATGTGCAGTACAATTTAAATAGATGTTTATGAAAGCATCAGATATATTAACCACCTGATAGGATGTGCTAAGTCACTGTTTACAATCTCTGCAGAAGTAAAAGTCATCTGAATAATTCCACATTACAGAGAACTATTACTGATACAAAGGTTGTCTTTGCATTTCAGTGCTTCATGTATAAATGCAGTGTCTGCTGCTATTGAAGAATAAATTGCATATGCTACATTTAAAAAGTGGTGTGTTGATGATATTGCCATAACATTTCCTGAACTAGATCAGCTGTGCAATAGGGAATAGCTGGCAAATAATGACAATGGGTTCATAGTTATTAGGCATGCAGTCCTGGAGACAATTAAAGAGCCTGGCCGAAATTCACAGTTACTCCAAAGCATTCTCTTGTTAATTGACTTACTCAATGTCACACAGTAGGTAAATTAATTTTTGAAGATTCAAACCTAGCACCCTTGCCACAAGAATTAACAAGGTGAATCTCCAGTGCCCCTGTGCTAACAGGGGGAGTAACAGCTTTCCACTAAATGCTGAAATTCTTTACAATCCAGTCTTGTAGATAAGACTGTACCACAATAATATGCTGACTATGAATATATAATGGATGCTGAAGATCAGATGGTTCTGATCACCATGCAGACTATATGACCTGACAGATATCAACCAAAATGTTTCTACTACAGAAATATTTAGGTATATTCTATAATCCAGGCATTCTTAAGTGCAATGAATAAAGCAAAATAATTAAAGACAATATAAATGCTGCATCAGCCAACAAGTCATAAAAAATCAGACATATTACAGCATACACTCTGAACAACACATTCAAAGAGCATTAAAACAGAACAATAAAATTAAATACAACAGTCCAGTCCACTCCAAAAGAATAGATTTATTAATTCTTGCGCATTGGCATTCACTGCATGCAGCATACTATTTTTTGGAAGATGGGGGCTTCAATGCTTGCAGGACATCCACATCTCATTTTTGACCTCCCTATGTCTTCTCTGTCATCAAGAATAGCTATGCTGTCTAACATCGTTCAGTACAGGTCTGACCTACTTGAAGAATGGTTCATAATGCAGTGTTGTCGTAGCATACATCTCCAGAGTTATTACAGCTAGACTGTGGACAGATGAGGACTTATGCTGGGTAATGAACCAGGCCTCTACCAGCTATGCCAATATCCCATTACTTGGCTGTCTCCTCCTAATTCCCATAAGCACGATTCAAACCTGTCCGTGTGCATACTAATTTTTTCTTGCTTTTACAATTATCACAGAGACGTGGATTCCATTTAAAACTTTTATTTCAAATTTTACAGAAAAACGTTAGCAGCAATTTTCTAAACAAAAGAAAACACTCTGTCATTGAAAACAGACAACATGAGAAACAGCAAATTTTATTATCCTTGAAACTCACTTTTAGTGAAAATGTATCTGAAAATGCATTAAACTACAAGAAATGTACAGAGATTCATACTCAGATAACATATATAAGGTACTAATTAGTATCTATGTGAATGGTTTGGGAATTCAAAAGACAAATATGTAAAACATATGCTAACAGCCTGGTGGAGCTCCCTGGACACAAGTATCCCTTTTCATGAGCAGCGCAGGGAAAACTGTCTGGTTAATTAAATTGGAAGTCACATAAAATACAAAATATAGGCTAAGGGGATCAAACTATGTACTATAGGAATCAGCTCTTCTAAAAGCTCATAGCTTCACTCATGTTCAATAAGTGTTAGAGAAACTGTTGTTGCCCAAACACACTGCATTTTGCAACTGTGTGCCTGCAAAAAACAAGCTAAATAAAATATATTCACAGTTAAATATTAACATTCAAGTAATAGACTTTATGCTGTGAGATTTATTCACAGCTAAATAAACACAACGCCAACATTCAACAGAGCAACGCAAACAGGGATCACATCTAAAGAACATTTCCCATATAATGATAAGTTCTGTTTACTGCAATAATTTTCCTTCCTTTGCACCATAACTGCTGTGGTTTATAGGCATGAGTTTCTATGTCTGCAGTCCAGGGGACCACTAAGGAGCCTAACACAAATTTCCAGTTGCCCCAAAGTACTAAATGATTACGTGACTTGCTGTAAGAATGGGCGGTGCATAAATATGAGGTAAAAATCAGAGATGTTCCACAGAATTGGAGATATATTACTCTAATCACTTAAAAGGTTTACAGAACAATGGAATTTACATCAAAGCCTATGTTATGATCCACAAACTATGACATTTTATCACTGACATTGACATAATATAATTTACAAGAAAGAAAATAGAAAGAAAGAAATTGAAGGAGGCCTGGCAGATGGTGCGGAGGATTACAACTCTTTATCCTTATGGATAAGGTACAGGGTATGAGTCCGAGCAATTCCCTTAAATAGAAAGTGCACCAACTGGGGCATTTCAGACACACACACACATGCACACACACACACACACACACACACACACACACACACACACACACACACACACACACACACACACACACACACACACAACCACAGAGAGGCTGGGTTTCATAAATCCGTAGTAATACAGCAAAAACAAAAATGGTGGTGTGTAAACTGTAATACTTCAAAACACAAATAACAGCTCCAGGCTATGCTGCTGCTCAAACATCTTCCTCAGGCCTTCAATCTCTCACACATCATTGTGCTCTGTCCTTTCATATCTTACAGGTCATGTGTGTCTGCACACTGAGCCAGAAATTGGATCCCTTAAAGGAGAAATAGGTCTGCTGTTAAAAAACAAAAATGATGTTGCATGGCCTGGTACCCTGGCAACACTGGGCCCTAGTCATCCACCTAGGTTGCTTTGTGCTGGTTCCAGCCTTGACCATACATACTCAGATTTGGTGGTGGGAAGAGCACAATCATTCTGACTTGCACAACACTATGGAAGATGAATGGGGTAGCCCCATACTGTTGGAGGCTGTGAGGAGTCAGGGATCACATCCTATAGTGGTGGGGTAAAGTGCCAGTGTGTAACTGTTGACAGTTTATATTTTGTTGGCATGTGGTGTTGGGTTTGATGTGTTCCATTGCAGGAAAGGTGTATAACTACAGGACCATGCATGTGGACTCTGATGGGGCATTGTGTGGTTGAGCCTGATAAGCAGCATCACCTTACCATAACCTAGACAATCCCCACAAGCAGGTATGGTAGTCTGTTTGGCTAGAAGTGATTAGGGGGGATTGAACTATGGGACCATGTGTAAACATCCTGTTGAGATGTCCCAGGAATTGAATGAGTAGTGTAGCACCAACCACAACCTACAAGATGCCCAGAGCAAGGGGTGGAAAGATGTGTGCCCAGAGGTGGCACAGCCAATGGTCTGTGCAGTCTAGGTTGTGATGGTCTGAGCCTGACAACCTTGCTTATGGACTCCCATGCCTCTAGACTGAATGGCTTACAGAGACAGACCAGATAGTGGTTGCAATGTGTTTCATGGAGGCACCTATGCAGACAACATTATCTGCTGGTGATCTCAGTGGAACTCTGTACTTCCAGTTCTTCTACTCCATGTCATTTTGCAGTTGGTGCAGGTCATCCTCTAAACCATGGAGCACACTTATCATTTCCAAAATGCTCTAGGTAGCAGAAGTTTGTATCTGCAGCACTGATTTCCACATTTGCCAGCTAAAGCCATTTTTTTCAGCCATACTGGAGTGAGACCTGGACTCATGACACGACCAAACATCTTCAGTATCTCTCTCCTATTGTGGAGATGTGCACCTCAGAGGTGGTGTGCATTTCAGGTACTGTATGGACTGGGGACACAGCTGGTGCTTGTGAAGGACTCTTAGGTACAGGATATCTATTATATACTGGTGAGGTTGTATGCTAAGCCCACACCTGAGCAAGGGGCTCTGTAATTATAGATGTGCATGACCCTACCCTTTTATAATTGTAGACATTGCACTGTGCAATTGTACTGTCCAACTTGCATGGTATCATTATCATCAGCCACAGCCACAAGTGCTCTTCTGATATCAAGTCACAATCATATACCTCTATAACCCTGCAGCATGCATAATGTTATACATGAAAATATAGCTATAGCATACCGTATGTTGGCTAACACACCTTGTGATACAGGTTGCTGCAGTTGCAGACCAGATGTGCCTAAAAGGGCCATAATTAATCATTCACTTTAAACATGCCATGGAGTGTATTATAGTGTACTCTAACAGACATTAATAACCAAGTGCTTCCCTATTGACACACAGGTGATTTGTGCCAGCCTCACATATGAGCAGTTTCTTTCACTAGCCAGCGAGTAACACCAAAAGCACCTCAAAATCATTGAGCCACCTGATTCTTAGTAGTTTCTGAAATTATTGTACAGGTGTCCTGTACCTGTAGCCCAGGACTCCTCGATTATCAAAACTGCTTCTTACATTTGATGCTCCATACCCCTTCTGGGCTGAGAGTCTGATGATGATGGGCATCCAGAGCCAATACTTTGAATATTTCCACTTGAAAATGAGGGATGCTATCAGTGAATGTTTTAGCCTGCCTGTAAAAATATCTAGCAGAAAATGAAATATGCAGTTTCAAGCTTAACAATATTGAATGCCTCAGCAAAGCTTGTACAAAGAAGAAATGATGCATCTTATTAATTAAAATTAAAATCACGCCTGTATGTTTGAATGGAATATGACTTCTTGTTTCTCAATTCAACCCCTAAAACATATACTGTTGCCCAAAAGTGTATCACCTTCAACAATTAATTTCATTCAAAAATTGGCATTCCTTAAACTCTTTGACCAAGGGTAGGCAAATCATTTGCTCTTAAAGCAGTTCCTATGTCCAAATTCCACATGATGTATTTGTGTAAGGTTCTTTAAAAACTCCACCCATGTGCTGATCTTCTGCTACACATATAAAGTCTTACTCCATGATATCTGTGAGATTTCAGCTTCATTAATGTCTCCAAAGATCGTGTGAATGTCCTGCCAGGAGCAATAGCTCTTTATTCAAAGTTTACCACCCCTAACAGAGTCATCCTATTTTCTACTCTCACCTTCATTCTGTCTAGCATGAAATCAGTCTTGTCTTTGACTTTGATTTTTAACTTCTACAAACAAGAGACAGCTCAATACATCCACCTCTAGCTCTAAAAGCATGATTGTCCTAGCTAGACATTCCAACTTATCTTCAGATGACAACACTCCTGTCTCTGCATATAATATTTGAAAGATAGCTACTTCTCATCTGGCCCTTGCCCTGCCTTCACCATTGATGAGAAAACCATCCAAGTAATGAACAGCCTTCCTAAAGAAATCCCATTCCTACAAAATCCATTGCAGAGTTATGACAAACATCTTGAATGTGTCAGATGAAACTATGCAACCCATGTTGCCAGCTTTTTATGATAAAACATGCCATTAGATCACATCTCCAATAAATAAAAATCCTCAAAGTGCAAGGGTAGTGGCTGGAACATTAATCAACAAAGTTAGCTTTGCAATCCATGGATCCTCCATTTTCCTAATGAAAAGCACTCTTCTTTAGTAAATAGGAAATTTAGTTTACAAAACACTTATTTTTTCTCTTGCTCTGAGTTGCCTGACCTCAGAGTTAATATTGTAAATACAACACAACATATTAAGATAAGATAAAACTTACTGTTTCCAAAGATATCAGCATGGTATTATGGTGATCAATCTTTTTGAAGACCAATAGGTTGTAAGCTGACAATCATACTTATGAATGTATAATTACATGGACCTACTGTATAGATGTATGTCAGCACAGGCATAGTTTATCTTGCTATCACAAACATGAACCATGCCAGCTCTAGTGTTGCTGGTCAGACAGTCAGCTGTCATCCTCATCCTCTAATAATCTTAAATCACTCTACAGAGTTTTTAATAACCATGAACACAAGTACTGTGGAAAATATACTTTTAGACATAACTTGTAATTCTACTTTCCATTGCACTTTGCATAATAGTGCTACAAACATTGCCTGGATGATGAATTTTTAGGAGTTCCCTAAACTAAAGTCTAAAGCTTGAGTCACAGTCTTTGGATTGACCCTGTGGACTGCTTCTTGAAAATTCCTTCATTATCTTAGTAAAATGGAAGGGAGCAGGTAACACATGGCTTTGATGTCAGAAAGAACAGAAGGTTATGGGTTCTGTCTCCACCTCAAATGCTTCAGCTCAGTTTTAATAGTGACAGTGACATGCAGAATGAGGGGGAGATGCTATCCTTCAGATATAACACTGAAATTAGATGTTAGATATCACACTGCACTTATCAGATGTCAAGTTGTACCATATTTTACTTAATCCCACTGTAAACAGAAGACAAATTGGTTAAACTAAAAGTATAATATGTAGTTAGAACATCTAATTAACACTGGACATTCTGTATGTGACATAAAAAACAAAAACATTAAACATGCTTAAAACATATCCCACAAACTTTATCAGGCTAATACAAATACAGGTGTTCATAGCTTATTCTATGAAAATTCCTTCCTTCATGATATTTTAATCATATTAATTTCTATGAGTTACTATTCAACTTTTTTTTCTGTATTCCTGGTATTCATATTTTCTAAATAGTGCAAAAATCATTTTCTCGTTCTGCCTTTTTAATACCTGTTTTACTGAGCCTCTTACCTTCCATTATCAAATATCTCTCCATTAGCATTAATCCATTTAACTTGTCTTGATTCTACACTCCGTTCTTTTTGTCCCTCTTTATAATATACTCTGCTTGACATTAACTCATCCTGTTTATAAATCATAGGTTCATAGGTTTGTGAATGTTTACTAGGCTAGCAACCACAAGGGCCTTTTTAGGCCTAGCTATGCATCTCAAATCTCTGACAAGTTCTGGTACCCTTGATAAGTGTAAGCAGGGACTTGGGAGATGAAACATTGACAAGCAGGGGCCTGGAGATTAACTATTTACATGCTACCTGCATCCATTAGAGATGCAGGTGCCAAAACAGTGACACATTTCCTTTTACCTATTCGATTGTCTAAGTTATACTTGAATTGGGTTTGGGAGGAACTCTGCTTCATACATATGGGGAGCCTGTTCCAGAGAAAGAGTAGTCTCTGGATACATTCCTATCTCTCCAACATGTCCTATTTATATCATAGAAAAAGTTTAAGTCTTTAGAATGGGTAGTTCTGTTGCTATTTGTTCTGTGGATGTGCAGGAGGTCCTGAGGGAAGTTTGAAGGTGCGAGAGGAGTAAAGCTGGAGTTGAGTTTGTCACCCAGTTGGTTTGCTATATATTCTGGCTCAGTATAGGTGACTTCAATTACAATGTCTGCACACAATTGCGTGATCCCTTTGAGGTTGTGGACATAGCTAAAGAATGCCTTGTGATTGTCCTTGGCCTGGAAGACCAAATTTACCTCAGATTTGGCTTTGGTAGAAATTACTTGTCCTCTGACTTGTTTGTTTAATTTGATGAGGGTGCTTTTATCCTGCTGCACCTCCAAATTTTTGCCATGATTTATTTCCTTCTGTTATACAGTCTGCTGATATTGTGATTTCACCAGGGTGGCTCATTGAATGAGTTGGTTCTATACTTCTTCCTGGTGGGTACAGCTGCCTCTATCCAGCTATGAAAATGTATGCTTGTATAGGGTTTCTGTGAACAGTTTGGCGTAGGCAGTAATGTTCTTAGGTTTAATGGGGCCTTGAAATTTTGACAGGTTATCACTTAATAGTAGGAAGTTAGCCTTAGAGTAGTTCCTGAATATTCCAGGTTTAACTGGGATTCCTGGTTTTATTTTTACTTCAGAGGAGGATATTTTGTGGTCTGACCTTACCAGAGAAGACATTACACTAAGCGGTGTGCAGCACTCTCCCATATTAATGAGGACCAGATCCAATATGGTTGCAACCCTGGTCAGTGTACTTACAATCTGGTCCAGGAAGTTTGTGTTTACAAAATCTAGGAATCTCTGTGCCTGTACATTTTGTATCATATATAATTCCCAGTTAATAGTGAGGTAATTAAAGTCGCCCATGAATATGGTATTGGGTTGGGTGGTGAGTGTTTCCAATAAGTTTAAATGCATGGTATGGGATTCCTGGGTCATAGAGGAGACCTATAGCCTGCAAAGAAGTGGTATTAAATTTTGCCTATGGTGATTTGAACTTGGAGAAGCTCAAGTGCATTGTTCTGTTTGACCAGCCTTGAGGTATATTTATTTTTTCTGTAAATCGAAGCACCTCCACCTTTAGTCCCTGTTTGTGTAGTAACTGGTCTGAATGTGTGGAAGGCATTATAACCTGGCACTGTTGTTGTGCTCTTCACAACTTTAAAGCATGCCTCAGTGACCACACAGAAGTCATCATTCTCTAGGGTAAAGAGAATTTCTAGGAAGTGAAGTTTTTTGTTTAGACTCCTAGCATTGAGCAGTAATCCCTTTAGATTTTCTTGTTTTTGATTTGTTATGTCAGACGTACTTTTAGTTTGGCATTGTCTAAAATAAAGGCACTATGGGTAAGGACAATGATTTAGCTGATATTTGAAAACCTAGAGGGGAGGAGTGCAGACCATCTCTGGCAAAGCAGTGTGGTCTGTTGACCATCTCCTTCCATTCTGTCAAATATTGCACCCCTTTGAATGACACCAGAAACTAAGCAAATTATTAGTCAGTCATTTTTTGTTCATATTGTGGTATCATCCTCAGAGAGGGTAAAATGCTTCTCAATGCTAGGCTCATACCAGTCTGGGACACATATTTCAAGAGATGCATGATGTTTCTCTTCATATATCCTAGGGAGGTATGCCTCCGGTCATTTACACCATAATACAGCAGATCCTGGCCCCTAATAAGCAACTGACTGTGACTTTCTCCTTAGTCTGCTGGTGAGAGGGACATCAGTGTGTCTTACAATGGAGTCTTCAATGACCAGAATGTTGGATTATGTGGTGGCTTGCCTTATGGGCTTAGAAGTAAAGGTTCCATGAGAGTTGTCTGTATGTGTTGATGTTGGTGTTGTTTTGAAAGAGTGCATTTAGGGCTGCTGACAGTATTTATTATGTATACTTTTTCTAAGAAGTCCTTGGGGTTTAGGAAGGTTACATTTAAATGCCTCAGCATATGTGGGTCTATGTGTCTGCTTTGAATTGTGTGTGATGGGTGCACAGAAATTTATGTATATGCTAATATCAACTGTTGGGTTCCTATTATAATGACGAAAATGCATTTTGTCGAATGAGTTTTCATCGAACCCTAAACAGCGAGCAGGTAAAACAGCGAAGCGGCTGTTCAGTGAATTCTTTCCCTGGGAAAGAAGTCGCTTGGCTGCTTCATTACTTTGCCATGTTCTGCACTGTAGTGTGGTCTCAGGGATTCCCTTATCCGGTAGAGCTCCTGAACGTAATTGTGCAACAGTTATTGACCTTAGGTTAGGGTGCGGGTTAAGGTAAGTGCATATATGTTTTAAACTGTTTACTTTTTTTTTTGTGTTAGATGTACGGTTGAGTCAAGTGCATATGTATTTTCAGCTGTTTACTTTTTTTTGGGGGGGGTTAGAATTAGGGTTAAGGTAAGTGTGCATGTGTTTGGAACTATTTACTGTTGTTTTTTTTGGTTAGAACAGCGATTTCTTTTTCTAGGAAAGAAATCGCTGTTCTGAGGTGTTGACATTTTCAGCTTTCGATACGGTCGATCTCAACTGTCAGTATTCTGCCAGCCAAAACTAGTTTTATATATATATATATATATATATATATATATATTTAGTTCCCCTTCAGAAGCCTGAATGATCATAAGCTCGAAATTCATAAGCCTGAAACCAAAAGTCTGAAAACTCAAAAGCCTGAAACTCAAAAGCCTGAAAACACACAGAATACAAATAATGCCAATATGCCAGTACAAAGACATTACTATCTACCCACTTACCTTAACCCAAACCCTAACCCTAATGTCCGTCACTATCGCACACTCACCTAACCCGTGCCCTAACTCTAACTCACTTAAACCACCCCAACCCTAAAGTCTGTCACTATCGCACACACGCCTAACCTGCGCACTAACTCTAACTCACTTAACCCACCCCTAACCCTAACGTAAAAACAATCGCACACTTACCTGAACCCAACCTGTAATATTCCACAACAGCGCTAAGAATAGCGAAGCCACATTAAAGTCAGTATGTATATTTTGTGTGGTTTCAGGCTTTTGAGTTTTCAGGCTTTTGGTCTCAGGCTTATGAATTTCTAGCTTATGATCAGTCAGGCTTCTGAAAGGGAACTATATATCGAGATATATATATATATATATATATATATATATATATATATATATATATATATATATATATATCATTTAGGGAAATAGAAATTTTGACTTCTGTAATCTCTTGAGTATATTTCCATCCCCTTCCAGTATTAGTTCCATCAAAAATATTCTTTTTAAATCTCATCTACCTCTTTTGCCCAAATGCTATTCCTAATGCTGTTAATTTCAAACAAAGTGACTTCCATGCCCCTGGTTTTAGAGGAAATACCTTCTGTTTCTCCTTATTAATGTTCACTTTCCTTTATTCAGAATACACATTAATTTTTATATACACCTGCTATAATGCATCCTCATTCCACACCACTATGGTAACAATATTTTTGACTGGAATAGCTATGATTTAAGTTTACTTCTATACAATGTCAACTGTTTTCTATTATTATGATCTCTTTGAAGCAAATAATTGACGCAAATGAAAAAAAAGTAAATAAATGACTCAGAATATATATCTATTGGAAGTCTGTCCCTTTACTGATTCATTTTTTGTCTCAATTTGTTAGTCCTGAAATATTTCCTTTTATAAATCTCATGTGTTTAACATCTTACTTCTGTTATTCACCACTTTTGAAGTTCTTTTTAGACTTGATCCTAAATCACTTAAAGAAAAATTTTGCTGTGGTCCTGTAAGATTAATTTTCTACCAGTCTTCCGTAATTTTCATACATACATTAGTTAGGCTATAAACAGTTATCCCCTCTTTGGTCACATAAGACTTCAATTTAACCAATACTAATTTTGTTAAAACTGTATCTTTAGGCTTCCTAATGCTACTTTTCTTCCAATTGACAATATCTTGCCTATTTCCCTTTTAAGTAAAAGCAATGTATACTATATTTAGAGACCTCATCCACCATTTTGAATTATTTAATTAAAAACACTGAAAAGTACTTTCGTTTTTGCCTTCAACACCATACCCACTTCTGAAGCCACTTTGCAAGTGGTCCATTACTAGTAGAGTCCTTGAAATTACACATGATAATTGTTGTTTAATCCAATGATAAGTTGGGCAGGTCATCTACAAATTTTATTATGCACTAGCAATGTCAGATTAGGAGATGTTAGCATTGCTGCCTCACAGCAAGAGGTTCTCCGGTTTGATTCTTGGTTGAGATGCCTTCTGTGTGGAGTCTCCATGTCCTCTCTGTGGTTGCGTGGGGTTCCTCCAGGTGCTCCGGTTTCCTCTCACATCCCAAAGACATGCTGTAGGTGGATTGGACACTCTAAATTGGCCCTAGGTGTGAGTGTATGCGTTTGTGTGCCTTCTGTGGAAGGTTGGGCGCCGGGCTGGCAACTCGACACCGTAAACCTCCACTGCCAATCATGAGCGGACAGATGATCCACTGTGGTGACCCCTAACTGGGAAAAGCCGAAAGAAGAAGAATGTCAGATTAGGAGATCTGTGTTACTCTATTAAAGATATACCAGTGTGGCCTAATGAGAAAATATCATAAAGTATTTCATAGTTCTGACCATTATAAAATGTCTCAGACTTAAAGTGGTTTAATATAGATCAACACAACCCCTCCATGTTTTGTTTGCTATTATGGTCTGGGTAATAATCTTCTATTGATGTTACTGAAAGCGCACAACATCAAACGTTTAAACAGAAATCTCCGTAAGAGGAGATTTCCATTTACTTCAATGTTTTGCGATCTCGGAGTTGGTATATTTAAGTAGAGGGGGGTATGGGGGGTGCAGGGGGGCTTGCTTCACTGCATAAACACTTTAGTTTAATTTTTTTGTTTTAGTTTTTTTTATAACCATTCGATGGTTTAAGACTTTGATGCATAAAGTTCGATCTCTATGCATTCAAAGTATTATACCTTCGAGGTTATAATATAAACCTCCTCACTTCTGTGCCCTGTTCACTCACAGCCTCACATCCGGCTTTGTCCCTACCGAATAGCGCACTGCTACAGTCATCCTTCTCCACAAAGGATGAGTGACTACAGACCTTGGGAACTATCGCCCCATTAACCTAACGAGTCTGATATGCAAAGCTATGGAACGCATCATCATGGACCTAATAAACAAGGATATAGGGAATCTCCAAACTTTAGATCCCCACACAGTTTGGTTTTGAGAAGGGTAGATCATGCCTGCTTAACTTGGTCGACTTCTTTGAGTCAGTCACCAGAGCTGTGGATGAAGACAAGGTGGTTCATACAGCCTACCTTGATCTGGCCAAGGATTTAGCTACCATTCCCCACTCAGGAATCATAGAAAAACTCACTAATTTTGCCATCAACACCTATGTCACTAGGTGGGTTGCAAACTGGCTCCGAGACAGAGCCCACAGTGTGAAAGTAGCTGACTCCAAGTCAGAATGCTGACTAGTCACAAGTAAAGTCTCACAAGGTTCAGTCCTGGGTCCTCTCCTGTTTGGTATCTACTTCTCTGAAGTCCAGGCCAATATGAAGGGACTCTGACTGACAAATTTCGCAGACAATTGCAAGTTGGGAGCTATTATTAACTCCCCAAGTGATGTTGACATCCTACAGAATGGCCTCACTGAGACCAACGACTGGTGTCAGAACCATGGCCTTAAGCTCAAATGCCAAAAAAATGTGTCATCATCCCCTTTGGTAAAAACCTGGTTCCCATGAATTACCACATTGATGGTAGTACACTGAGAACAGAAGGCGTTATAAGAGATCTGGTAACACAGGTTGGCAGCAACCTCTCTTTTGATCACCACATTGCCACTGTGGTCAGAAAGTTCTTCTATGTGACACATCTCATTACTAAGGGTGTTGCATCCAAGAAAAAAGAGGTCATTGTCTCCCTCTACTCTTCCCTCATTAGGGCAATCATCGAGTACAATGCCCCATTTGGCATGTACCTTACTAGACACCTGCAACAACTGAACAGGCTGCAAAAGTACCTCACAAAGAGGATCCTATATGGACAGACTCAAAAAACTCCAACTATTCTCTGTATCATATCGCCTACTTAGAGGCAATCTCTACTTGACTTACAAAGCCATGTCTGACCCAGCTCTGTTAGAAATGCTACATCTAAAGAAATACCCATACCTCAAGCTCCAGAGATCTCAACCTCATTACCACAATTAACAGAACATGCTGGAGGGACAGGTTCATAACCCAGAGACTGCCCATGCTATGGAACAGACTTCCCATGCATGTTAAGCAGAGCACCTCGCTGACCCTCTTCAAGAGAAATCTTGATGAGTGGATGGGAAACAGAAAATTCACCCTGGGGATAACTCCAGTGATTCTACTCAACAGAGACACTGGGAACTGTAGTTGGGTGGCACTATGCCAGGGTAATCCTTTGGCTAGGCTTGTAAAGGCCCCAGGGCCATTAGCCTAGTATACACCTATGAACCTATGAACCTTGTCTGGACTTTTCTGCCAAATTTCACTTAAAATACAGCCATTGGACATATTCAGATATACAACTAAACACATTTCAATAAAATTTGCTCTTAGAACTTTTGCCTTAGAAATAAGCATTTTTCTTGCTCTTGCATTAACTATATCACAGCTACAGACAACTAGGTTATGAGCAATGAGTACTGATAAAATCCTTAAAAACACGAAATTATAACTTAACTCTAAAATGAGATAAAGACCATTTTAGCCAAGCAATTTTAAATGTCATTCTGTGTCTTGAAACTAAGATTAAATGGCATATGTTACCAAAAACATTTGAGCCAAAACACTAGCAACACCAGTCCATTGCTTGAAACAAATGTTAGAATGACAAAACCCTTCACATCCACTTTTAATAACCAACAATACAAATACTTGAGTGCTTTCATTCCTGATACAGGACTTCATCACTATACAGTCAATTAAATCCAACTTCATTAAATAATACACCCATTAATTATATGCATAACATTAAATCTATATAGCATAAGTTCAAAAAAGTATTTAAAAATTGTTAAAAACATTGCCAATAACAAGTTAATTATTGTATGTAATATTAAAACATTTCATAACTTACCTGAATGTATTTTTAAAACAGATTGTATAGATTAAATGTCATTTAACCCTGGTGGGAAATTGGCATTTACTTTCAACTGCCAATATAATTCAGTAAATTTTAATTTTGTCTCCCATTTGCCACAATGTGAGTTAACAGGCACTTTCTCAAGTATTGCAAATCTAAAATATCTATAATTATTGCAACATTCAACATGTTTATACAGAGCATTGTTATATTTATTTTTTATATTGTAACCATATTCATAGATACTTTTCCTGAATGCCCTCTCAGTTTTACTAATGTAGAGACTTGGGTAGCCCAATCATTTCGCAATTTACACAATTCCAGAAGTTGAACAATTTCTCTTTTGAAAAAGTACAGTGGAATCAAATGTGTTTTCAAGAGTGAAGCTTCTGTCTTCCAACATGAATGAACATTGCTGCAAAGCCCACATTTAGCTGTACCTAATTCACTATTAGTCAAATTTAATTCACCCCTATTTGTTTCAAATAATGTTTTAAAATTTGATGCCATCTTATATATAAAGTTAGGGCAGTCATGTAATGTATCAAAATCTGTTGTAGTTGCCATTAAAATATTCCATTTCCTCTTAACAATAGCACAATAAGTATACTGTACTACCAAAGCCCTTTCATATGTTTCCACAATGTCTTGATACAATGATCTGTTAGAACTTTATCATTCAAACCTGCGCCTAAATGGGACTTGAACATTTTACCCCATTCTTATAACACACCGTTGTCAATATTTTTAACAATGTCAAGGGGGTATCCCATATCCACAAACATGTTAACCAGCACGTTCACTTCACAAATTACATTCTCAAATGTTGAAGTCATTTGAGCCACCCTTATACATTGTTCCTTAATAAGACTTATTTTTAAAATTCAATTGGTGCAAGCTCTTAAAATGGAAATAATAGTTATAAGTTATCACAAAAATATCTGACCTTTTGAAATTTTCTAAATTTTCAACATCCCTGTCATAAACAAGGAACGGTATGTAACCATTTTTGCACCATTAAATGTGGAACTTGAGACCACGTGTTTGTCCTTATTCAAAACAGTTTTTTTTTTCATTTAATCGGATAAGCTATTTTATTATTATACTGTTTGGTGTCCCTAGCTAACTTCTTATTTTTTTTCATTACCAAACAATCATATTTTTATCGTTTCCTTAAATACACTATTGTAATATTTGAAATGATTGAATAATAAGTCCTGCTGAATGAAACCATGTAATGTCTCAACTTCCCTAGACAAATTAGAACCATAACAGGAATTATACTTAATTAACAACTCCATTAATTCAAATCCATGCCTGTCAAGCATTTCATCAAAATCTGTATAAAAACAGTCTGGAAATAACAATCCATTCAGGAACTTGAAAGTGTGGAGTCCATGGGGCACAATACGATGCTTTAAACACTCCCTCAAGTACCTACCGTTTATCTGTAAACTTTTTAACTTCAACAGTTTCTGCTCCAGGTCATGAATATTGTTTTTCAAAGAATTCTGATTATTCTGTACTTTCCATTGCAAAACTGTCAAAAATACTGACATAGAATCAAAGTTGGCAAATGAAAATGACTTGTCAAGCCAGGCTTTTAAGTTCACGATCTCAGGTGCATTAACACCATCATTACTACTCACTCCAGATTCCACATTGACAGTCACAGTCATAAAACCATTAAATGACGTAGTTATAGTACGTTTTTGTTGATGCTTAGTAGAATTATCCCTAGTTTTCATCCTGCCACAACTACCATTATTACAGATGCAAGTCACTGTCATAAAAGCCCACTGACTACCATTCCCCCCACA
Organism: Protopterus annectens; assembly: GCF_019279795.1. Taxonomy (NCBI): domain Eukaryota; kingdom Metazoa; phylum Chordata; order Ceratodontiformes; family Protopteridae; genus Protopterus; species Protopterus annectens. Next base: position 1,367,913,274 of record NC_056731.1, read on the forward strand.
TTCTTCTTGCCCTTCTAAGTTGCATAAAGTAGGAAATCCACCTCCAAACTCCATCATAGGTTTAGAGGAGATGGTCAATCAGGTCACTCAGCAGAATCAAATCTTCACTGGTGTGTGTATCCATGGTTTTCACTTCCAAATTGCCAAAAAATACACAAAACCAGCACTGAGTGGTGTACATTACCAAAAACAATCCAGCCAAAACACAAGAAAGGTAATGTTTGGTTGCCAAACCATTAGCAACCCCACTCCATTGTTTAAAACAAACGTTAGAATCACTCTCGCTGTTTATCCGTGTTTCATTTTATTTCTTCACTTTGATATTCAGAGCACTGGGCAGAAATCATATTGCATCAGCATCCATCTCAGTTTTTCACAAAATTGGAATTTTAGGGAATTACACTGGCAGTTAAAAGTGAATACATATTGCCCACAAGAGTTAAATGACTTTTTATCTGTACAATCTGCTTTAAAAACACATTCAGCTAAGTTATCAATGAAAGCATTGAATCATTTAATGTTAGTTATTAAAAGTGGATTTTAAGAGTTTTGTGATTCTGCCATTTGTTTTAAACAATGGACTGGTGTTGATAGTGGTTCAGCAGCTGAAAGTTTCCATTTATGTCCACCCAAAACTTAAAAGCCTCCACCTATTGAGACACCATACCTCAAATTGGCAATTGTATTTTACTATCTGAAATGGTAAGGAGATATTCTAAACCTAGTGAAGAAAAGAGTTCAACATAAGTGACATCAAGTTGATATTCTATTAAATTCCTCTGTTTTGTCTGTACACATAATCTGTAGTCAGCCCTTAAGATCATTCATGTTGAAAACTATTATTCAGTAGCTATGAAATATCAACACTAATATGAACAACAATTCAAAGTTTCTAGTAGGAATTAAATTGACTATTTCTCGGAAATCATTTACTCAAGGCTGTGTGTTACACAGCAAATGAAAAGGTTTTTTTACAAGTTACTTCATTCTCAGCTAGAGCGTCTTCTGCATGGAGACATGCGTGAATGGGCGTGCCTTCGTTGAAGGTTGTGCATCAGGGCTGGTAACTCGGCACGTAAAAATCAACTACCAATCATTAGCGGACCGGAGTTCCACTGTGGCGACCCCTAACCGGGAAAAGCCGAAAGACGCAACAACTTCTTTTTTTTTTTTTCAAAACAAGTTTATTGTTTTAACATATAAGAGAAATATCATAACAATTTTATACAAATAATTAAAAATAGGTATTATTATAATATTCAACAAAACAACTAAAGTATTTACAAAGACATCCACTACAATCAGATCAATTAATTAAACTAAAATACTGTGCTATTGAAATTAGAATTTTTTTAACAAATTTTGTAAATTATCCCATACAATAAAATGTGATGTTTTTCTAGTTGTTCTCATTCTAATTGTGCTTATTTCCATATGACACATTATATTCATAACATTTTAAATTCATTGAACGAAGGAGGTGTATCTGAAATCCAATTTCTAGTTATTATTTTCCTAGCCACTGCTAGGATAGACCATAACAAGGGAAGCTTAATCTTTTTAACACATTGAGGTACAGGTGTGTTGAATAATATAAGAGACTTAGAAATAATGAAATTATCTGTAAAAAGAGCCTGCAAAAATTCATTAACTGACTTCCAGTATTCTTTCAACTTCATACAGTCATAAAACATATGAGCCCAGTCAGCATTAATTTCTACATTACATCTCTTACATAGATTATCTTTATTATTAATTTTATTCATCATCAAAGGTGTATAAAACGATCTATGTAAAAATTTCCATGTATAAAGTCTCCAGACAATGGAAGATGTAGTTCTATAAGCAGATTCCAATATATATTGTTTATCTTGTTGAGTTGGTGGGTCCCCATTAATAGAGGTGAAATAATTCCAGTATGAATCTACATTGTAAAAAGTTTCATGTCTGATAATTTTATGTATATATGAAAGTTTACCTTTATCAGAAACTTTATGCTGTAAATTTATTATCAAGTAATCAATCAGTTTTGGAATAGATTCTTTAACTGTTATAGACATTAGATCTATTCTATCAATGAGATGTTGTCTAAAGATCTGAACCTCTAACCAGCAAGTTTCTCTTAGATCAAATTCTTGTTTTAAGAAATCTAGATTTTTAACTTTATTATCAGATATCAGCTGATACCAGTACTTTAGATTATTATCTATAGCTAAATGAGCTCCTTCAGAAGTAGATGACATAAGCATACCCTGAGTATAAATTATAGGAATACAATAAAATTCCATTCCCTATACTTAGGGTGCATGAATATAAAGTTACGATAACTAATAATAATATTTAATGGGTAACAGACCATATGTTTAGGTGTAATAGGTGAAGTACAAAATTCCTTTAGCAACCACAACATGGAGTTATTTATAATCATATTTTTATGTGTTAAGGAGATTTTCATGAAGTACATACTAATTAGCTCCCAATAATCTTTCCATTTTGCGACATATGACCAATCTATTAATAAAGTAATAACTTTTATAAACAACTTCTGAATAACTACCAGCAAGAAAGGGTTTCAAGGTATCATTTGACTTTAAATCATCTTTTGCATTCTTATCAAACTTGATAGTTAACTCATATCCTGCACACACAGATGTGCATCTTTGAATTAAACTACAACCAGTACATTGCTTAAATAATCTGTTAGATAATAAATCCTCCTGGCAATACGAATTAGAATTCTTTATTGAATTTTCCTCAAAAAGTTTGTCCAATGAGTAATTTAATGTCAGATAATATAATGAGTAACTTAGTATTAGTGAATAAGAGTAGCCTAATATTGGCATCTTGAGCAACATGATTATGATAAACTAAATGATAAAAAAAACCTCCCATAACTTGATGTTATTATTGTTATTACTGCTATCGGAAAATAGCTTTCCACTATAAACTAAAAGTAGCAATACTGAAACAGCAGTCTGGTATGGTAATTTGTCTGTCAACATCAGAAAATTGTCTTACTAATTTACATTACTGTCTAATAACTGAAAGTTGAACAGAAAAAAAAAATATTCTTGCTTGAGATCTGGAAATAGAGTGCGCATTCCGATATTACCCACTCTCTATGGGGACCAAAGAGGAAAAGGAGGCACACTGACCAGCACAGTATGTAGAAACAAAGAAATATATATGTCAGTCATAACTCTCAACTGTCCAGATTTTCACAGAATATCCTGATTTTTGCCTCAGATTTTTGGTCTTTCCTCATAAAATTGGTAGTTTTCTGGCAAATCACCAAGGACTGAAGTCATTAAATAGTGACTTACATCTGAGCCTCAAACTTCATATCCTTCAGAAAATGCATGCTAGCACAAATCTTATTCCGTTCAAGCTCTCCCCTACTTATGGATGTCTTCTGGTCTTATTTTTACTTTACCAGCATTGTGTAAGTGAAAGTCTGAATATATTGTGAAACACTCCACTAAGGACAATCCTGTCTTATAGTAACCGTATAAGTGATATCAGTGAAGTGAAACCATGTGTTGTTGAGAAATACCATGTGATATATTACAAAGACATCACCTACATTTGAACTGTTACTCTAAGGGGTAATTAGACATGACCTTTTATTATTAAAGAGCTTAATTAGAACATAACCAGTTGATGTAGGATGGTTAATGAAAAATTACCTTTTTGAAACAAGTAGCTGCATAAATGAAGATGAGAAAGGTATTTTATTATTTTGTTCTTCAGTTCATGGTTTAAGATAAGATAGAATTCTCATGGAGCTCCATGACATCTAACCCATACAACTAAAAATATGCTACATTGTATTTCATTCAAGTTCTGTTTCTTTCCCAAGAGAAAATACCCTACTGTCTGCTAATAGTTAAGTATGCAAGATATAGAACATTCTGTTACAGAGACTGATGAGATTTAAATTGAGCTTTTCATCTAAAAGGCTTCTGAAAACTTTGTAAATATTTGAGTTCTCAGTCTAGCTTTCTCAGGCTGCAATCGTCTCACTCTTAAATGTATAAGAATACACTTGTCTGTGGTTTGGATTCTCAGCCTGGAAGACTGATATATGACCAAAAATCATGCCTAGGACTTTGGGTTGATTGGCAATTTCTGGAAGGAATCTGCTTGTCAATGTCATAATTTAAGGATGAATACTACGGAACAGTGGAGTTGTATTCTTTGCACATGATACCAGGTTCCTATCACGTAGGCAAACTTTTACAAATTCAAACCTCATATGGTCGAGACTATAAGTTCAAATTTGTAAAAGTTCGAGCGTTTGAATGGAAAGCTCCATAAGCGGAGGTTTCCATTTTGTTCAATGGGGTGCGATCTTGGAGTTGGTATATTTAAGTAGCGGGGGGTGTGTGTGGGGGGGTGCAGCCCCCTTGCTTAAAACAGTTTATTTTGTTTTCCTTTTTTTTTTTTTTTAATCCATAGTCGAAGTTTTGTAACTTCGAACACAATGGTTCGAACATTACATGTTCGAAGTTATAAGACTTTGACTATATGATATAGACCCCATGATACCAGTATCAGTTGCATAATGTGCTATGTAGGCTACTTGTCTTATGCAAAATTCTAGGTTCAAGCCCATACAAGGACAGTTATGGTGATTTATGTAGCATGCTTTGCCAGGTAGTTTTTAGTAATAAGCATTTTAAAAACATTTAAAATGTTTGGTTCTGTCATTCTTTCCCGACTATTCTTAAACAAGCTGTCAAAATTTTCATTCTACACCAAGAAAAGCAAATGTCTCACACCAGATGTATATATAGAGCCAAACAAATATACAATGGAAAACAAAAATAAAATGTGAGCAAAGACAGCTAGTAATTCTGGCCTGAGAAATTTGAGTCCTTATAGACATACGTTTTTGAATATAATCTTGCAAAGTTTTCCTAAAAAAGGTAAAAATGCACACAATCTTAGCAGTTGTCTGTCAAAGAGGGAAAGATTAACTTTTAAAATGAAGTGATTATAAAAGACCTTTAAATACATTTATAATTATAGCTCAATATATTGAAACAAAAACATCTAAAACACTTTAGTTTGCAAATTTAACAATAACTGAATATTTCACACAAAAAACAGTTTTGTGTATAAGGTGGGGTTCCCTCTGTACTCTCGGTATAAGGACTCTTCATTTTCACCCCCAGTTTCTAAATATTCTACTTTAGAAAATGGGAATCTGCAAATCCCATCAGATACTCAACATTCCATAGGGGTGAATTAATGTACTGGAAGAGTCCATATCATACATCTCAACCTGGAATCATCAAAAATCTGGACAAAGGCCCATGAAAAATATGTACAACTGGCCAAAAATTGGTAAGCTGATTAACATAAAATTTACCTACACAATTATGTAACCCCACCTACTCCAATGAAATTGTGGGATACTGACTTTTAACCACAAACTGAAGAACAGACAAAATAGTACACACCAAATATAACCAGTACAATAGTATTTACATTAATATTATTATCAAATGCAGCACTGTGTTCTTTTAAAGAAGCACTATTCATACCCCATCTCAGTCGCAATCTTAATTTGTTATAGTCCAGCACTAACAGCAGCAAAGATTAGAGCCACCACAACACTAGTAGATTCATGTTAGAGTTGCCAATAAAGAATTAAGATCTAGGTGATTAATACCGGAATAAAAGCAAGTGCAAATAATCAAATAAAAGTTTAAAGGCAGCTAATCAGTGTGTTAGTAGTACTATGAGCCGATGGAAAGCAGTTGATCTACTTCTGAAAAGTTATTTCCTTTCTTACCATCAGGTCAGCAGTCAAATAACATCTACAATTACTAGCACATTACAGAAGGTCCACCACACAGCAAGCAGAGAATGACTGAAAGAAACACATAGCGACCCTTACTGGAAAATGTTGTTCTAGGACAATCTAATATATAACCAACGGTACTCCCAAGGACTAAGGGATACATCTGTTGAAGCTATAGTGGTAGGGAGACACTCAGACAAGATGATTATGTTATCTTATGTTCTTCTGAGGAAGGTCATGGTGTCAGTAAGCCATAACATCTGGTTTACCTACATTTCTGTGCCTGTTCATCAGCTAGATTTTTTCCTGCAAGGATCACAAATCCTGTGCCTATGTAGGTGTCATGTAGATGACATGTACACTTCTTTATGCGTCCTGTAGATGACAGGTGCACTTCTCTATAACAATGTAATAACCATGCCTACCTTCAGATATTCTTGCTGTATCTGAGTGTCATTTATCCTTTAGTCATGCTGAAAGCATTAATACAGACATTGAAAGATTCAGTTGATTGTTGATGTCTGAATATTGCAATCACTTCCTTCTGCCACTGACATAATCTTATTGCACACATATATTATGATTCATGGTATGTATCCAAGTTATTATAGCATCATACAACATAACACACTTGATCATACATGATGTAACTTAGTACTTACTGCAGCATTATCCCAGCTCAAGCACAGTGCATCTGTTCAGAATAAAGAAGAATTGCTGACGCAGGGGTTCATCATTATTTCATTACTTAGCACTCAATCTGTCTCCACCTTCCCTAACAAATTCCCTTGTTTACATTGATATGCATAGAATTGCTTCTTGTCCAATTTGCTAGGGCACTCTGACTGACTAGCTTTATATAATCTCATGAAAATGGTTAGCTGATATGGTAGTAACCCACCAACTATTTTGAATAGGATAGAATTGTTAGAAACTTAGAAAGTTGCTAGAATAAAAAGTCTGGTGTTACCATGCATTTTCTGTAGGAAATGTCTGAAACACAAATGGCTGTCACTATTTATTAAATTCGATCCTTACTGATTTGCCACAACAATCCAGAAAGCCACTAATTTTATAAGGAACAACAGATCTAAAATAAAAATCTCACACACACACACACACACACACACACACACACACACACACACACACACACACACACACACACACACACACACACGCACACACACACACACACACACACACACACACACACACACACACACACACACACACACACACACACACACACACATCCATCATTCACATGAAAGCGCTGCACCAATACTCACTTGCTGGCTGTTTTTTTTTTTTCCTTACCTGGAGGAGCAGGTGGAAGAACTGGTACTCGTCAAGATAAATTTCTTCATCATTGCAATTTGCTGCTTCTCTCTGCTCTGCAGTGCTGCCGCTGCAATGTGCACTCCACTCTACTCCACTGCCTGAAAAGTTGAGATTCAAGAGAAGACCAGTCCAACTCTGCAGCTCACTCGACTGCTGCTGCTACACTTAAATTAACTTAAGGAATGGTTCGTGGCTTGGCAGTTGCTAATCTAATTAATTTAAAACAAAAAACAGCTGCCTGGAGTGCCAGTGACAGTTATCTCCTCCACCCCTCCGTTTGTTAACTAATTTCTGATCTCCTGACTGTGCAACCATTACCTACGGAAAAAAATGTAAGCAGAGAGAGTACAGACCCCCCTCGAGCCCTCAGCTGGATTCCGACAGGCTGGCAGTCTGTCTCGCCAAGCTGACATCATTGCGTACACCCTGTACATGATGATGTCAGCAAGTAATTTGTCCAAAAAAAAAAAATTTTAATAAACATCCTGGAAATTCGTGAATTGAAGGGGCCACTTGGGAATTCGTGGCATCCCAATATTTTGCCCTCAATCTGGTATTTACCAATGAATTTGATACGGTTGAGAGTTCTTGTCCATATAGAACATGTATGCTTATTCATTGCATACAATCTCTGTGCTTTAATTAAGATATGGTATTGTTGCTGCAATTTCATATATGCCTGCTAACTACAGCTGTTAAAAAGCCAAGGTTAGTCAGATGGAGGAAAAAAAAATCAGAAGCAAGCTGATAATGTCAGAAGATACAAGGACCCATTTGAGTGGATGTGTGTGTGTGTGTGTGTGTGTGTGTGTGTGTGTGTGTGTGTGTGTGTGTGTGTGTGTGTGTGTGTGTGTGTGTGTGTGTGTGTGTGTGTGTGTGTGTGTGTGCATCTTCCAGTGGCTTGCACTGTATGCATCAGATGGCAACAAACTAAAATTCATTACAATGATGTCAACTTTCACAACGCTCGAGTGGTCAGTTATTTCCATACAATGGCCACTCTATTGGGCATATTTGCTTGCTTATTGGTCACACAAAAAAATAAGGGGAAAACAATTATCTCTTCCCTTTTTATCAACCTCAGAAAATGCATTACAGAGCACAACACATGATGTACAATGCTCTAAAATTATAATTTGCCAAAAGAGTGATGCAGTTATGGTGATTTGAGTTTTCTCTTATATTGCTTTCTTGTAATTTGCATTATTTTATTGCTTTTTTTCTATTTTGTGCATTGTGGTGTATTTTTATTACACTGTGCTTTAATTGTATTTTATTATCTGTTGCATATTTAAACTAGGAAAGAAACCATAGCTGTGTCTCTTGTGATTCACACAGAAATTACATTTTTCCCATCGTCTCACTCTGGTACTGTTGTGCTTTTAAACTTACTGTCTGTGTAGTTGTTTTCCCTTATGTTAATTTGACCTTATAATTCATTCCCGCTAGTGTTTCTTAGGCTATTGACTGTAAACACAAAATTATCACTGTATTCCGCAGAGCCAGAATACTAAGTACCCACCACAATCTAGTCTGTCTTGCTCTTTAAAATTAGTGGCACTGCCTCAGATTGCTAAAACCTGAGTTATCCCCTCTTTCATACCTAACTGCATAATGCATATTGCAACTCTTAGGATATTAACTCATTTTTCCATCTGACAATTAAAATCTGCAACATCTGGTACAAAACCACCACTTATTAGAGAGCTGACATTTTGACTCTCAGTAGTCATCTTGGGATTAGTGCTTCTGTTTTGGTTCTTGTAAGAGAAGGAGAACAGGAATATTATTTCTTGGAGAATGATGATCACCAGAAAGCCTGATAAGTGCTTCATAGGTACCACCCTGGAATATGTGCTTCTGTTTTGCTCCTAGTGACAGAACGAGAGGAGGGCAAATATTCCTGACTCTGTCTGACTGAGCAGGATAAATGCTACTGTTTTGCTTCTGGTGAGAAAAAAAGCAAGGGGTCATTGTATCTCAGCAGACTAAGCTGTGGTGTGACTAGCATTAGCTGTAGTCAGGTAATAGCCAATTAGGTAAATCCTCATTATTCCTCATTTTTTACAAAGCTAATTCTTTCTTTTTCTTTTCAATAAATACTGCATGATTAGCTAATGTCTAACCTAACTTCAGAATATTTCCCTAAATATTTCATCCATAAATAGTCAAGGTCTATTTTAGTAGTTTGCCCTAAAGAATTGGTCATTGCCCATTATGGATGCAGGCACCATGAGTTAAGATTTGTCTATAAAAGCAACCTTGGAATTTCACCAATATCTAGTAGCATGCTGGTCAACTAACTTGCAGTGACAAGCACTTCCCCAGAGTTGCAAATCAGATATGCTAGTCTTCAATTTATATTCCCACCATAACCATTTAATCAATAAAAAGGGGCTGTTGCCATTGACATGAACTTTCCCACTATCTCCATTACTAACTTGGACATGGTGGGTATGGCCATCCTGAGACAATGTAAAGATTATGTCAGATTTACTGAAAACCAGCTAATTCTCAAACAAACTGATAAGGTATCAAATCAACACACAGTCAGATCTCATGGAACCTAAATTTCTACATTCATAAGGCAAGCTACCATACAACTCCTGAGTAAGATGAGGATGGTCATTTTCTTATTAGGAGCCACGATCTGCCATATGATGCATGCACTCAGGTCATTGGACCACAAGTACCTGTATGAGTCTGTCATAGTCTGTGTCTGGCCATTCGTATAACTGCCGCTTCACTCTTCTTTAAGAAGAAGATGAAGAGGCAATTTGCTGCAATCAATTAGATATAATATAGATATAGACCCTGAATTTTGAATATTAGTTAAAACATTCTGATTCTCCTGAATAATATCAACTGAAACAGTCTTTTCCTCCTGAATAATGCTGGATATTTGATCTGACTACGGTACTCAGGCTTGAGTGTCTGTACTGCAAAATCCTTTTGCATATAAGTCCAAAAACTAACTTAACTGATTCAACTGACCGTGTCTGGAGTATTTCCTAGTAATACCAAAACCCTGTAATGCTCTACATGCCTCTTTAGCCATGGTTTTCAAGGCTTGTCTTGCATGTAGCTCAGAGTGCCTAACTGTCTAATCTTTATCTAGTATTCTATTGCAAGTACACATATATTTCTCTTGAGAAAGGAACTTTCTCTAGCTTTCACTGAGAACTGTGTCTTCACATCTCATGCTTAGCCAACAAGATTATATTTTCCTTTCTACTGAACTGCCTTTCCCTGAAACTGAATGCATACATGAAAACACCAGTCTGACTCTATATTTTCAGGCCTATTATTCTACCTTAATGTACTATAGTGAACTCACTAAGAAAAAAGTGAAAACCCTCAGTCAAACAGCTCTTCTGAGGCATACCTCTCAACTGTACAGATTTTTTGCAAAATTTCCAGGTTTTTGACTCATATTTTTGGTCCATTTTTTCATCACTTTGTGGTTTTCTGGCAAATCAGTGGCAAATCATTAAAGATTAAAGTTAGAAAGCAACAACAGACATTTGATGTTCAGACTTCATACCCTTCAGAAAATTCATGCTAATGCAAAACCTGTTATTCTATCAACTTTCTAAGATTGTAATAGCAATATTTAAAAATTGTCCCTAGTTTTTGGACCTTTGTCCCACTTTTCCTTATGGCTTTGTCCAGATTTCTTACTCTAAGAGGTTGAGAGGTATACCCTGATATCCCTGGGGAAAGTTTACAGGGACCTTCTTTTGTAGTTACCTCATATCTTTATTACTAACTACAGTAATCTGGTTTGACAATTTGGACTTTATGCCACCTCACTCATAATCTGTAGATGTTTCCTGATAGATAGTGATGTATTTTGTGTTCTCAAAGATACTATTAGCTAATACCTCCAGCAACTTGGCTAATTTATGTAATTTCCTAATAGCTTTAACAGCTCCATATGCAGGAAATATACCTCCTCCAGAGATTACCCCATTACCTAAATCCACAGTCCATAGAGTCATTAAGTCTAAGTTCTGATGTATGTGTGACGTATCTAAAACCTGCAGAATATTCTGAAAATCAGTGCCTTTTAATTCTGTGGTTTCTAAAACTGATTAGGCCAGCTAATTCTTTCAACCCTGGTGTTCCAGAAATAGCATGAAGAAAATGCCAAACACATCCTCAACTTGTCTCTGTGAGTTTTCAGTAAAGTAAGGCAAAGCACAAACTGTTACTGCTGCCCATTTTCCTTCCCTATTGCACTATACTGTAATGGTAAAATTACACTGACTATCGCCTATGTTTTCTACCTTATGAACTAGTGCCTTATTGTACCATGATGTTTCTCTCTTATGGTAAATGAAACCCTTTTCTGTTGTCTATAGAGTTAGATTCTCAAACATTGTACTGTTTAGTCCATTTCCTTTTTCATTCATAGTTATGTCAAGGCATTGTTAGGCATTCTATAACTACGTTAAGAATCTAAATGGTGATACTCAGATCTGCTCTGAGCTTCAACAGAATGGCATTAAATATACTGATTCCAAGGATATTGCCAATATCCTAGCAGATCGATTTAGTGCCAGCTTCACCCCCCTCTCACCCCCTAAAGGGCCCATCTCAATACCAAAAGATTGCCAAATTCTTGTCATCACGGCTACACAGGTAGAAATCATGCTCATCAAAGCTAAGAATACAGCATCCATGGGACCAGATGACATCCCAGGCTGTGTACTACATAAACTACAAAATGAACTGGCACCTCACCTAAGTGTCATGTTTAATCTCAGGCTTCATGCCCACTGAGTGGTGCACAGCTACAGTTATCCCACTCCACAAGGGGGGATCCACCTTGGATCATGGGAACTACCATCCCATCAGTCTGACGAGCCTGATCTGCAAGGGCATGAAACGCATTATCATGGAACTTATAAACAAAGACATTGTTAACCTTCAAACACTGGACCCCACCCAGTTTGGGTTTGTGAAGGGCTGATCTTGTCTCCTGCACCTGATTGACTTCTTCGAATTAGTCTCCAGAGCTGTGGATGAAGGTAAGGTGGTCCACACAGCCTATCTGGACCTTTCCAAGGCCTTCGACACCATCCCTCACTCTGGAATCATAGATAAACTTACTAAGGTGGGCATAAATCCCTATGTCATTCATTCGATGGGTTGCCATCTGGCTTACTTACAGAACCCAGACTGTAAAAGTAGCTGACTCCAAATCCAACTCCAGACAAGTGACATGTGGAGTACCTCAGGGTTCAGTCCTGGGACCACTCTTGTTTGACATCTACTTCTCTGAAGTACAGGCCAACACTAAGGGATTCTGACTAACAAAGTTCACAGATGACTGCAAACTGGGAGCCATTACTGAATCCCCAAATTATGTGGATATTCTACAAAAGGGTCTTACAGAAACAGATGCCTGCTGCCAGACTTATGGGCTCAAGCTTAATGCCAAGAATTGTATTGTTATCCCCTTTGGAAAAAAAAACATTTACCCATGAATTACCATGTAGGTAGCAGTACACTAAACACCCAAAGTGTGATGAGAGACTTAGGGACACAGGTGGACAGTGGTCTCACTTTCGATAACCACATTGCCACAACAGTCAGAAAATCCTTCTATGTGGCACACCTTATCACTAAGGGCTTTTCATCCAGAAAAAAGGAGGTCATTGTCCCACTGTACTCATCCCTTATTAGATCCATTATAGAGTATAATGCTCCATTTGGTATGTACCTCACAAGACATCTGCAACAGCTGGAAAGGCCACAGAAAAACCTCACTAAAAGAATCACAGGCCTAAAGCAGATGCCATATGCTGACCGTCTAAAAAATCTCCAGCTATAGTCTGTGGCATATTGTCTACACAGAGGTGATCTCTGCTTAACATACAAGACCATGTCAAACCCTGAGCTGTTGGACATGCTCCACTTAAAGAAATCCAAATCCTTCAGAGCCACATGCTCCAGGGATCTAAACCTTGTCATCACAATGAACAAAACATGCTGGAGGGATAGGTTCCTGACCCAGAGACTCCCCATACTCTGGAATAGACTGCCCATGCATGTCAAGCAGAGCGCCTCCTTAGCCCTCTTCAAAAGGAACCTTGATGATTGGATAGGAGATAGGAAATTCACCCTGGGGATCATGTCAGTCACCCTGCTAGACAGGGGTCCAGAGAAGTAAATATTGTGGGAAGAAATATCCATGGAATTGTTATGGCTAGGCTTGTATAGGCCCTAGGGCCGATAGCCTAGCACCAACCTATGAACCTATGAACCTATTACATAGCCTGTCAAGCATGATGGCTATTTTCTGAAGACTAACTAAAATTGGCACTAGAGGAATACCTTTATAACTGGTCTTGAAGCATAATTACCATACACTGTATTAACTGGTGTCTATAAATGTTCATCTAGATTTGTTAATAATTCTATTTACCTTTTTAATTTCTATATGCTGGAATAGATGTCTGCCTTCTAAATTTGTGTCTTAAATATCCTGTAAATATTTATGCACTATAATAGTTTACTAAAACCTATGCTTTTTATATTTCAGATCCATACCTTTACATCCTCTGTCAGCGTCCTTTTAACTTTCTGACTAATGTACAATAATTATGTAAAGTGCACTGTAATCTGTAAATTGATTAACAAATTAAGCCTGACCTGTTATGCCTCAAGTATATTGAATAACTATTACTAATTATTCTTTAGATAACTTATTTTAATAAGCCTGTTACAAATAATTCTGTCACTTTACTCTTAAAACTAATAACTAAATAATATGATGTGTAATGTAAATGCATGTTGTAACTGATTTTGAATATTATATTCTGAAATCTGACTAAAATGTACAATACTGAACTCATAACTGAGTATGATTGTTATATTCTGAAACTTGACTGAAACTTACATTAATGGTATATTCTGAAATTTGACTGAAATGTACTATACAGAACACATAACTTACTATCAATGCCATATTCTGAACCTTGACTAAAATTTACATTAAACTGACACATATTTATACTGAACATTTAAAATATCTGTGTATATTCTGAAAATGATCTAAACTAATACTAAAGGAATATCTTTTGCCAGTGTTACAAGAACACCAATAAAGGTACAACTGAAAACTGGTAAATGATATATTCAGGAAACTAAACTATTAGTACCTTTTTTCTGTCAGTATTGTCTGAACATAGATAAAAACATAAACTGAAAACTAGTACTGTTATACAATTGTCTGAAAACATGAGAACATTTATATACTTGCTGTAACTCTAATTTACATAAATGCACATCTGTTGTACAAATTTTTTTTTATAGAGAGTCGATTTGTACACCGCAGCTATTGCCAAGTTTAGGCCTTAGCCTACATGTTGGATGTAATAGACCATGGGGGCTCTGTGGGGTTGTGGTCCAGTGAAAATGCTGTACTGGACAAGCTCATAAACATGCCATGTGGATTTGGAGAGTGTTACCATTTACTTAACCCACCATGCCTGTGATACCAGTGTAGTGTAGGAAAGGTAGAGAAGCAGTTGTTTCCAACACAGATAGCTAACATCAGGTTGTTGACAATCACAGAAATGTTGTTTGCTATGGGCCAGGGGTTCATAGGTTCATAGGTGTCCAATAGGCTAATGACTATGTGGGCCTTTTTAAGCCCAGTCATGCATACCAAATATCTGACAAGTTCTGGTACAGTCATGCATCCCAAGTCTCTGACAAGTTCTTGTACCTTTGATAAATGTGAGCAGGATGGTCTATATCACATAGACGAATAAAATAATTGTCAAATCACTATTCAGTGAAACCACTTTGTCAAATCCTCACTTTATTGAATGGACATTTATCTGAAGTTTTTCAAAGGGAAAAACAAAGGTTTGCTGTCAATGGGAATTTGCCATTTTCCCCACTGTAGTGCAATCTCAGAGTTGGTATATTTAGTTAGGGGGTATGGAGGGGCAAAGCCCCCCATTTGGTTGGATTTTACATTTTTAGAATTTTGTGACAGGCAATAGTTTGGCCAGCTGCTGTTTTTCCATATGAAAAACTTTGATTAAAGTGTGATTTCATCAAAATGGGTTCACTGAATAGTGATTCTGTGATTAGTGTATTCAACAATGTGATATAGACCCTAAGCAGGGCCTTGGCAGATACAACATTTACAAGCAGGAACCTGGAAGATAAACCATTTACAGGATTCTTGTGTTCATTACAGACACAGGTGCCAATCCAGGGATGAATTTCCTGTTCCCCATCCAATTGTCCAAGTTACTCTTGACATGGGTGAAGGAGGAACTCTGCTTTATGTGGATGGGGAACCTGTTCCAGAGAAGGGTAGTCTATGGGATACATACCTGTCTCTCTAGCAGTTCCTATTTATATCTCAGGCTATGATAAATTCTTTATAATAGGCAATCCTATACTTTTTATTTTGCAGATATGCAAGAGGTCTATCAGGGTAGCATCTGACAATGCCCTGTGTGCCAGACATAGAACTCCCCTCAACAGCCTGTAGTAGACAAAGTACAGGGATAGGGTTTTGAGGAGGTCTGCATAGGACATGCTACTTACTCCCTGTCTCTTTTGAGTAAGTAACCTCAATGGATGTTCTAATTGTTGGATATACCTGGTTAGGTATCTACAAAGGGGGCATTGTACTCACTGATAGGTCTGATGAATGCTAAATATAGTGAAACAATGACCAGATATGGCACTGACATGGACACATGTTGGGGTGATGCATGAACAACATACTGACACGTGATCCTTCTAAATCACTCTGGATTCCCTGAGCCTCTGGATCATGTGCACCAGGCTTGGACTGTTGTCCACATTGCATGGATATGACAAGATACCTGCATGCCAGGCACTGTAAGGCATTAGGCATGTTGTTCAGGCTGACAGAGGTGCTCATCTTCCTGTAAACAAGGAATGTATGTCTAAAGATGTGATATAATTGGCAGTAACTGTCCATTTCAGGATCATAGAACGTACAAGCATGGCACATTTGTTTTTTACAGAAACATTGGGAATAACACTACAAAATCCATGTACCCATACTATGTTTAACATACTTTTCCCCAACACTCTGTTATAAGAAAGTCATTTCACTGTGCTGTTAGTGTTAGTGAATGGTTCATCCTTAGAATGGGTAATGGTTTGGTGTTTTTATAGGTCCTCCCACCATAGGTATAGGCCCACCTGATGGGGGAACTATTGGTTATGATGATGATGATGATGATGGTAGCCAAAAATGGACATAGTTGGATGTCATGGTATAGACTCAAGAAATATGAAAATCACATCCACACATCTGTCTGTACAATTCACCCCATGGCCCGAAGATGTCAACCAGGGACAGGAAGTGACCAACATGTGAACCCAGGGAGTAGCCTCATCTCAAGTGGCAGAATTACCCATGTTTGTCACCAATTTCACTGAGTGACATGATGATATAAGGGGTAGGTGTGCCAGTGACATGGCACATTGTGGGTACCACACCCTGAGTTGTCTCCATGATCACTAGTCAGCATTTATGTAGGGCCATAATACAGGAGAATGCAGATACCAATGCAGTAATACCTGAGCTGATTAGGAATATGTGATCTCTGTGAAGATCTGTGGACTGCTTATGCTAGATGTGCACCATCATGACAGGAAGTGTGTGGGGATAATATACACTACTGGTGTCCCTTTGTGGTCAGCCATCATGGCCACTGCTCTTCCCAGGGTAGATCCACCTCTGCCTTTGGTAGGTCAGACCACCATGGAAAAAGAAAGGCATGTTTTTGGACCTGTAGCACCATTGCCACCTCTTCCATGCCTCCATTCAAAGTTGAAGGCACTGCAGAGGAATTATAGGCATACACATGTATGGGGTACTTGTGCAGAGACTACTCATAGCATGTTCCACCATTTTCATTCACAGAACACTCTATCATCTGTGTGTGTGTTGTGAGTCAAGCCTGTGACTTTCCTAGGAGAGGTCACAAATTTGCATGGTCAGTGCATGCATCTCCTGTAGGTGCCCAACACTTATCCACCAGTGCTGCACCATCTGATGGAGCTGTCTTCATATACACCACACACACACACACACACACACACACACACACACACACACACACACACACACACACACACACACACACACACCTGCATTTCCCACAACCTCCCGTTAACAAGACATTCATTATACCTCTCACTCACTGGCCAGTCCCCCTAGCTCCCCACAGTTACCAACCCATGCCCCCCCACACACACACAATGCACTCACACACACAACATTAATCCTCACACACACACACACACACACACACACACACACACACACACACACACACACACACACACACACCTGCATTGCCCACAACCTCCCATTAACAAGACATTATTCACACCTCTCAACTCACTGGCCAGTCCCCCTAGGTCCCCACAATTACCAACCCATGCCACACACAAACATGGACACACAGACACGCACACACACACACACACACACACACACACACACACACACACACACACGCAATGCACTCATACACACACAACATTAATCCTCACACACATGCACACACACACAAACACACAAACACACACACACACACACACACACACACACACACACACACACACACACACACACACACACACGCATACAATGCACTCACACACACACAACATTAATCCTCACACACACGCACACACACACACACACACACACACACAAACACACACACACACACAATGCACTCACACACACACAACATTAATCCTCACATACACACACACACACACACACACACACACACACACACACACACACACACACACACACACACACACACACACACACACACACACACACAC
Organism: Protopterus annectens; assembly: GCF_019279795.1. Lineage (NCBI taxonomy): Eukaryota > Metazoa > Chordata > Ceratodontiformes > Protopteridae > Protopterus > Protopterus annectens. Next base: position 1,367,931,302 of record NC_056731.1, read on the forward strand.
ATTCACTGCTCATTGTTAATACTTTTCATCCTTACCTGTGCATATAAAGACCACTGTCCTCTGCCAAAGTCCTCTATTACCCAAGGAAAATGCATCTGATGCACAGTGTGGTGAGTTTATTTATGATATAGCACAGCCTGAGTGTAGTATTGCATGCAGCATATTTACTTCTCTGTTATGTTTACTCTGGCCCTTAGTTATTAGCCAGACACTGCTCCCATCTCTGCCCTGCTGTAACTGTTTGTATTTCAGAACATTGTGTAATGCTACATATATTGTGAGATTTTTACTGCACATTTTGGGATCATATGTCATTGCACCATTAGCGACTTGTAGACAATTGAAGTATGCCTTTGCAGTCCTAACACATGTTCAACAGTAACTCAAGTCTGAGACAGGGCAGTATTGCACACAACTTTTTGTCATGACCTGAATGTTTCAGATTGGTGTTATTAACCATGGCTCAAGGGTATATCTATCATCACCTATAAGATGGCCCTGTGAAAAGTCACCCTGCTCAAACCACTGGAATAAGACACATGTGCCAAATGTCTAAGTCACTGCCTGGGTGACCTGCCGACATATTGTACATTACACCCTGTCCACTTCAGACCCTATCAACTGATGGAGTGGAACACCTATTGTTAATATACCATTGCCTATCCTCCCCAGGTGCGAACTTTATTGTAATGTGGGTGCAGTCAATGGCTCCCAGAACTCCAGGGAGCCAGGCTATGTTATAAAATGCCCACATGGTATTTCTTCTCTCTTCTATGGTATGTACAGCAAACACATATGCTCACCTATATACTGTATGACATTGAGGAACTGGTAGTAGCCTTGAGGCAGATGCCTAGGATACACCAAATGCATCCCTCAATGGTTGTTGAAAGGTCATTGTAGGTAATATTCTGAAAGCTACACTACTTTGACGTCTATAAGGATAGGTATTCCATGCATCCCATGAGAATAACATATTGACCATCTCCTGCCTGATGTCTCTTTGCACACGGTATTGATTCAATATTTTTATGCTGTGGTGGTCAGGATGTGTTTGTCATGGACAGACAACTTATCACTACCAAGGGTGATGACATACACCTCTGTGAATACTGACAGTGACAAAAGGCTCTTGCGTATGCATATTTAGTAATATGGTAACTACATTATAAATGTTTTCTTGGTCTGTCTTCCATAATTTCTGGATTTTCCTGCAGTCAATAACTATAGTGGTTACCTCCCTCTAGTCAAACAAAAAGACAAAAAAAAAATATATATATATATATATATATATATATATATATATATATATATATATATATATATTTGTGAATCACTCTCCCATGTTATTTATCCTCATTTGCATTCATCACTGCCATCCTTTACTTTTCCTCATTTCCATGTCATTATTTTGCCATTGGTATATTATTCAGGCAATGGTATTTCTTGATCTTCCGTGATCATGTTCAGTGTGTCTTAGAATCTCCAGCAACTTGCACACAACTATTCCTTGTGCAGTAAAAGATGCTGCAATGCAGATGTGTTTCTTTATTTTCTAAATATTTTTATTGAGTTTTATAGATGAATAATAACAATTATCATAACAATATATATAGAAATGACATCAGTACATAAAAAAATAGAACAACAATAAAAAAACAGCAACTGTTTACAAGGTGTCTACATTATGTAAAATGGATAACAAATTCAAATATTTTATAAAACTGTATGACATTACAGCTTGAGTTTCATTCACAAAGGTAATGACATGGTCATTCTAGTGGTTCTTTCTTTGATTGACAGAATATCCAGTTGACAAGTTTTGGTTGCAATGTGAAGGAATTCTTTTATTGATGGTGTTGAAACACTTTTCCAATTTTTGGTGATGACATTTCTTGCAACTGACAAGAGACTCCAAAGGCGAGAGTGATTTATTTTCTTAACACATGCAGGAATTGGGGTATTAAATAAAATTAATGATTTCTTTAACATAAAATTATCACTGAATAATGCCTGTAAAAAGGAATTAACATCATTACAAAATGGCTTAATTACAATAAATTCGTAAATCATATGTTGCCAGTCTACTTTAATATTCAACCCACATCTCCAGCAGCCAACGTTTTAGTCATTAATTCTATTTTATGAGGTGTAATAAATACTTTATGTATAAATTTCAAAGAAAATAGTTTCCATTTTAATGAGTATGTGTTTTGTGCAGAGGATGAGAGCATCTTTTTTTTTTCCATTTTCACTAGGGTAATGATTATTGATAATTTTAAAATAACCCCAATAACTATCTTTACAATAGTCTATCTTAGTTTTAGCCACCTTATAGATTTTGGATAGACTTTTTTTTGTAATGTTTTGATGCATTAATAATATTAAATGTTCTATAAATTTTGGAACCTCTTTTATATTGGTAATTGCATTAAGCCTATTCTCTTCTGTATTGAGTATTTAGAATTTTGAATATCTAAACACATTTTATTATTTAAGTTAAATGTATTTATTATAAAATCTAGAGAAAATAATATTTCTTTATCCATTAATTGATACCAAAAGATTAAATGTTTTTCTTTAAAGGTAGTCATTGTGAATGTATTAAATGTGTTTATTTTATTTTGTGTATATGCTATAAGGAATTTTAAGAATAGCCAAGCTATATATTTTGGTTCTGTATACACAAAATGTCTAAAGTTATTCATTGTCATGGAGATGTAAGTTGAATTACTTAATTAATTTTGATTTTCCATATAAGATATTTTAATAACCAAATAAAGTTGTTACTGGTTATTTTATCATGATATCTGTTTAGCAGATGATTTATTTTTAAACAAATTCTTGATTGTATGCCTTTCCATTTAGCTGAGTAATTATTATTTGCCCACGAAATAACTGTCTTTATAATTGCAGATACAGAATATAATTCTATATCAAGTAAACCTATTCCTCTATGGGACCAACTTCTTAAATGGTGATTAAGTGCTAATCTAGGCGTCTTGTGATGCCAGAAAATCTAAGCATTAAAGAATTAAATATTTTATATATTGTTTATGGATGGGAAGAGCTAATGATTGTATTATGTGTAATATTTTTGGTAGTATTATCATTTTTATTATTATAGGTTCATAGGTTCATAGGTAGGTACTAAGCTATGTGCCCAAAGGCATTTATAAGCCTAGCCAGAATTTGTTAGCTTTCACCACTCCCTTAGATTAGTTCTCTGTGCCTCTGTCCAGCAGAGCCACTAAGGTGATCCCCGGTGTAAACTTTCTGTTTCCCATCCACTCATCAAGGTTTCTCTTGAAGAGTGCTAGCGAGGAGTTCTGCCTAATGTAGATTGGAATCTTGTTCCAAAACATGGGAAGTCTCTGGGACAGGAATTTATCCCTCCAGCATGTCCTATTTATTGTTGTAATGAGGTTTAGATCCCTAGAGCATGTGGCTCGAGGGGATAATGTTTTCTTTAGGTGGAGCATGTCCATCAATTCTGGGTTGGACATGGCCTTGTATGTCAGCCAGAGATCACCTCTGAGCAGGCGGTATGCAACTGAATACAGCTGGAGTTTCTTCAGCCGAGCTGCATAGGGCATCTGTTTGAGGCCAGTGATCCTCTTGGTGAGGTACTTCTGTGGTCTTTCCAGCTGCTGCAGGTATCTTGTAAGGTACATCCCAAATGGGGCATTGTACTCTATGATGGGTCTGATGAGTGATGAGTAAAGGGGCACAATTACCTTTTTTGATCTTGATGCAAACCCATTTGTGATGAGGTGGGCCACATAGAAGGATTTTCTAACCACTTTGGCAATGGGATTATCAAAGGAGAGATTACTACCTACTTAGGTAACCAGATCCCTTATTACGTTTTCTGTATTTAGGGGACTGCCACCTATGTGGTAGTTTGTGGGTATTTTGTTATTTCCAAAGGGAATAACTATGCACTTTTTGGCATTTAGCTTGAGGCCATGATTTTGACACCAGGTATTCATCTCAGTGAGACCCTTTTGGAGGATGTCTGTGTCAGCTGGTGAGTCAATTATTGCCACTAGTTTGCGTTGTCTGTGAACTTGGTCAGCCATAGTCCTCCTGTGCTTGTCTGTACCTCTGAGAAGTTTATGCTGAACAGGAGGGGTCCTAGGAATGAGCCCTGGGGAACGCCACTTGCAACTGGTTTAGATTCAGACCTAGCTCCTGCAACTCTCACCATGTGGGTTCTGTCTGTGAGCCAATTGGCAACCCATCTTGTGACATAGGGGTTTATGTTCAGGCTGGTGAGCTTGTCTATAATACCAGAATGGGGAATTAAAAGTCTCTCTTCGACTGTAAATAAAAATGTGTTCCATTTATTAATAAGAGTTTTAATTTTATCAAATGTATCTCTATACTTTTTATTAACTATCTTTAAAGTTTTTAATGAAGATTATTCCTAAGTAATTTATTTTATCATCTTTGACTATATATTTAGAAAAATCTTTTTTTTATTTCTGAAACATTAGAATTTATGCACAGGAGTTTTGTTTTGTCTTCATTAAATGTGATACCCAATTTAGTTTAAAAAATTTTAATAGCCTTGAAAAGGGACTTGAGAGAATTTTTATTATCTTTCAATGTCAATAGAATATCATCTGCAAATAGAAGTATTTTTGAATTTAGATTGTAATCAAATTGTACACCTTTAATTTCTGATTTAGATCTTATATAATTTGCAAAAGGCTCCATCAGCAAAGTAAATAATAAAGGAGACAACAGACAACCTTGCTTTATTCCTTTAGTGATCAAAACTGATTGTGAAATATAAGAATCTATGTTTGTATATGCTAAAGAGTTATTATAAAGATTATTATAAGTTGCTGAAAGCCTGTAGAAAAGTTACATTCTTCCAAAACCAGCAAAAGATCATTCCATTTAACTGTCAAAAGCATTGATAATGTCTAAACTTACTAAAGATAAATTATCCTTTATATTGTTAGTGTAATCTATGGTAATTCAAATTCTTTTGATACTGCCGTATGTGTTTCTATTTATTTATAAATCCAGTTTGGTCATTATTGATTAGAAATTGTTGAATTCTGTTTGCTAGTATGGACATGAGTAATTTGTGCAGACATGTTTTTGAATCCCAAAAGCAGGCAGGATCTGCTATGTCATTTAAAAATATCCTAATCAAATTTACCCAGTTTCTTAAAGATTTTTTTCTGACATTGAAATTCTATGGTCTTTAGATAAACTTCTGTAAATTGTGTATAAAATAGGATTAAAATATCCTCCTAAAATTAAATTACCATTCATTTTATTTAGTAATATATTAACACATTTAGTCTCATGTCCCAAAATTCAGTTTATATCACTCTGATATTTAGCAGTTAAAATATTAAACAGGAATTTGAAGTCATTAAAGAAATATATAATTTTAGGCAAACCAAAAATATTTTTTTCATAAAATAATCACTCCATTCTTTTTCTTAAAAGGTGAGTTTATTAATCATGAGAAATGTTTACATATAAATCCAGAGATATCTCAACTGAATAAATGTATTTGTTGCATAAAAAATCAGATTTCCTCACTTGAAGATGTTTTACAAATCCTTCTCTTTTATAACCACTGTTTAGACTAATAATAAAGTAATAAAGATGAAAGCACTGAAAACTACTATCCATGGACACAGCTGCTCGTAACTTTTCTAAACACCTAGACAAACTAACTACAAATCATAATCATTCTCTCAATAATCACTGCTGTAACATAAAATTATGTATAGGTTCATAGGTTCATACTAGGCTATCTGCCCTAGGGCATTTATAAGCCTAGCCAGAGTGTGTTTGGCTTTTGCCACCCATTTTAAATTAATTTTGCTATGCCCTTTTTCGAGGTTAGTATACTGTGCCTCTGTCTAACAGTGACACAGAAGTGATACCCGGGGTAAACCTACTATCTCCCATCCACTCATCAAGATTCCTCTTGAAGAGAGTCAATGAGGGACTCTGCCTAACCTGGACTGGGATTTTATTCCAGAGTGAATGGAGCCTCTGGGTTATGAATCTGTCCCTCCAGCATGTCCTATTTATTTCAGTGCTGAGGTTCAAGTCTCGAGCATGTAGCTCGATGGGATTTGGATTTTCTGTGGTGCAGCATGTCCATTAATTCCGGGTTGGACATGGCTTTATACATCAGGCACAGATCGCCTCTGAGCAGGTGGTATGCCACTGAGTAGAGCTGGAGTTTCTTTAACCGGGCAGCATATGGCATCTGTTTGAGCCCTTTGATCCTCTTGGTGAGGTACTTTTGGGGTCTTTCCAGTTGCTGCAGGTGTCTGGTAAGGTACATCCCAAAAGGGGCATTGTACTCAATTATGGGTCTGATGAGGGATGAGTAAAGAGGCACGATGACCTCCCCTGATCTAGATGTGAATCCCTTCATGATTAGGTGGGCTATATAAAATGTTTTTCTAACCACTTTGGCCACGTGATTGTCAAATGAGAGACTGCTATCAACTTGGGTCCCCAGGTCCCTAATTACTTCTTCCATACTTAATGGATTACCACCTATGTGGTAATTTGTGGGCACTTTGTTTTTTCCAAAGGGGATGACTATACACTTCTTGGTGTTTAGCTTGAGGCCATGGCTCTGGCACCAGTTGTCTGTTTCTATGAGGCCCTTTTGGAGGATGCTTGTATCGGCTGGAGAGTCGATTACAGTGCCCAGTTTGCAGTCATCTGCGAACTTGGTCAGCCACAGTCCTTCCATGTGGGCCTGTACCTCCGAGAAATATATACCGAACAGGAGAGGTCCCAGGTCTGAGCCTTGTGGGATGCCACTTGTAACTGGTTTGGAGTCTGACATGGCTCCAGCAATTCTAACCATGTGGGTTCTGTCCTTGAGCCAGTTTGCAACCCATCTAGTGACATAGGGGTTTATATTTAAGCTGGTGTGCTTATCTATAATGCCCGAGTGGGGTATTGTATCAAAGGCTTTTGCGAGGCCCAGGTAGGCTGTGTGGACCACCTTCCCCTCGTCAGTGGCCTTGGTAACTGTTTCAAAGAAATCAACCAGGTTTAAGAGGCAGGATCTGCCCTTAACAAAGCCGAACTGGGTAGGATCCAGTGTCTGTAGGTCCCCAATATCTTTTTTATGAGGTCCATGATGATCCTTTCCATAGCTTTGCAGACCAAGCTAGTCAGGCTTATGGGGTGATAGTTTCCAGGATCCGTTGAGGCACCACCTTTGTGGAGAGGGACCACTGTTGCTGTACGCCACTCTTTGGGTACATATCCTGTGGTAAGGCTGAGATTGAACAGTAGTTTTATGTTTGGGTTTAGCTCTTCTTGGAGTTCATGTAGGACTCAGCCCGGGACACCGTCTGGTCCCATTGATGCTGTGTTTTTTGCTTTGGAGAAGGCGGCTCTTACCTGAGCATCTGAGATGTCAGGGGGGCAGCACTCTGCTGGGATAGATATTTGACCTTTTGGTGGGGAGGGGGGGGAGAAGTTTGCACTGAACCTGTCAGCTAGGATGTTGGCAATGTCTGTGGGTTCAGTGTATTTTTTGTCATTTTGGACCAATTCTGAGCATATCTGGGAATTCCCACCCAGGTTCCTAACATAACTAAAGAAAGCCTTGTGATTATCCTTAGTGTCCTGTGCGATTTTTCTCTCGAAGCTGGCCTTAGACGATTTTATGAGTGCCTGTAGTTTTTTGCTAACACTGATCAGGGATGCCTTCCCTTTTTGGGATTTTGCTCTATCATGTAGTAACTTCCTCCTTCTATTGTATAGTTTGTTTATGGCTGGGGTCCACCAGACAGGACGTCTGCCTTTGGAGGATTGGGTCTTGGTTTTATTTGGGATTGCATGATCCATGCATTCCTGAAGGTGTTCATAGAATGCATTTATAAAGGATTCTGCAGTCTGGGCCATATTTTCCACAGGCCCGGGGGCTTTGAAGGATTCCACCTCAGTTTTGAGGAGTGTGAAATTTGCTTTAGAGAAGTTTTTCACTGTGGTTTTCTGGCAGGGGGTGGGGTCGGAATGTGAATATCCAGTGAGATCAGTTTATGGTCTGATCTTACCAGTGAGGGATACACTTCTGGTCTGGAGCATAGAGTCCCCATGTTGGTGATGATCAGGTCCAGTATGTTTTCTCCTCTTGTGGGAGTGGTAACAAGTTGTTCCATAGCGTTTGAGTTTATAAATTCTAGGAAAATTTGAGCTAGGGTGTTGGAGCTAGAGTAATGCTCCCAGTCTATGTTTGGGTAGTTGAAGTCGCCCAATATAATGGTGTTTGGAGAGACCTTCATATTTTCCAGTGTTCTCAGGAAGGCCGAGTGGGGCTCCTGGGTTTGGGAAGGTGGTCAGTAGCAGGCTATAAACTGGAAGGCAGTTTTACCCACTGTTAGTTGCACATGGATAGTCTCTGATGCTTTGTGCTGTGCCACCAACCTGGAGGTGTGGGTATCTTTGACGAATATTGATACTCCCCCTCCTTTTCTGGTTTGGTCCAAGTTTTGGGGCTGAAAAGCATGGTATGAGGTATAACCTGGCAGTGCTGTGGTGCTCTCGGGAGCCTTGAACCAGGTTTCTGTTACTGCACAGATATCGATGTTCTCCATGCTAAGGAGATTTTCGAGTGCATGCATCTTGAGGTTTAGACTTCTGGCGTTGAGTAGCATTACTCTTAGTTTCTTATCCCTTGCAATACCTATGGAGGTGGGTTTGTCTTTTGAGCCTTGCCTAAAAAAGGCACTATGGGGGTAGCAAGAACTTTTGCCAATATCCGAAAGCCCAGGGGTGACAGGTGCAAGCCGTCCCTAGCGAAGCATCGTGGCTTGTCGAGCATGTCATCCCAGGCTGACAGGCATTGGATCCCCTTTGAATGACACCAATACTTAAGCCAATTGTTGAAATTGATAATCTTGTCTTCATATTGTGGCATCATTCTTGGTGAGGGTAAGATGCTACTCAAGGTCAGGGTCATACTGGCCTGGGCCACATGCTCAGAGAGCTCCTCTATGTCTTTTTTCATGTAGTCAAGGGAGGTACGTCTCAGGTCATTCACACCAGCATGGACAATGACTGAGTCATATTTGTACTTGCCTTGGAGTGACCTGAGTGCTTGTGTTATGTGGCGGATCCTAGCGCCCGACAGGCAGCTCACCGTGACCTTCTCCTTGTTCAGCCTGGTGAGCGGGACGTCAGTGTGCCTGACGATAGAGTCACCTATTACAAGTGTATCAGGTGTGTTTTTTAGCCTTAAGGGCTGTGACTGTTCAGCACACTGGCTTTGTGAGCTATGTGTTGCATGTGTTTTGTTTTGGGGTAGCGGTTGCTTGTGTGTCTGCTTTGGAGGTCTCTGCTGCTTAGGCAGATTTTTATTTAGAGCCTCCGAGTATGTTTTTGTGTGTTTATGTGATTGGTTTGCTGTCGTGGTAGGTCTATGTGAGACTGGAATTGTAGTGAGTGTGATTTCCTTCTCCGCCTGACAGGTTTCGCCAGTACTGAGTTGAGAGAGCTTAGCCTCCAGTTTGGCTATATGGTTGCATCTCTCATATGTGTTGGAATTTGTTGGGAGGAGGAGAGGGTTGTCTGTGTACATGAGGCAGTTGTAACATTGCCTCAAGATTCCCAGATTCACCAGCTGGACCGGAGAGGAGATTGACAACTGACCTTTGGACATGCTAGAATAGTACTGGGAATTCCTTTATAATTGAAAAAAAGGGCCAATGGGGAACAAGGTACTCAAGGGGAGTTTGTGAGGGTGCAGTGCTTTTAATTTTTTAGTGCTGACTTATATAATTGCTTTAGCGAGCAAGTATTATAATTATTTATCCAAAATTAGGAAAAATAACAGCATTCATATAGTTTGAACAAAAATACTCAGAAAGATAGACATGATAAAAGCAATGTGCAGTATCAAAACAGATCAGGATCTATTATGCCCTATCATAAATAATAAACTAAAAATATCAGCACAGGCAGAAAAACTTAGAAGATATGCAGATAAATAAAAAGGAAGAGTGCAAAATAGGCAATTTATTGATGACTGCCAAAAAAGTTTTGTAGGGAATTAAGGCAAAAGGAATGTAAAACACCACCAAAAAAGAAGACATAGATACATTTTGGATAAATATCTAAGAAGATCCTGTGGAACATAACAAAGATGACAAATGGAGAGAAGAAGTAAAAGAAAGAATAAGAAGTTCAAATGTACAGGATATGAAATGAGATGATGTAATGTTCACAGAGATTGAAACAAATTTAAGAAAAGCCCCTAATTAGAAAACCCTAAGTCCAGTACCTAACTTCTGGTTAAAAGTATTAACACCTTTACATGAAGATTTAACCATGAGTAAGAACTATTTATATACTCACCCTGAATAGAGACCAGCCTGGTTAACAACAGGAAAAACAATACTCCTACTTATCAGTGAACCTGCAAAGCTATCATAAAAACTATAGACCAATAACCTGCCTTCTGATGACTTATAAACTATATTTTGGAAGTGATGCCAACAAAGTTTATGGTGATTTAAAAGAAAACTCAATCATGGTAAAAGAACAAAAGGTAACAAAATAAAGTCATAAGGAACAAAGGATCATGTGTTGTTAAATAAATTCATAACGGAGAACTGTAAAAAGGGAAGAATCTAAGTATGGCATAGAGATATTACAAAAGAGTACTTGAAAGTATCTCACATTCATGATTAAAAGAGTGCTTAAAATGTATAAGATACACCCTACTCTGATTGATTACATTACAGTAATCATGAAACAGTGACAACCCCCTTTGCAGTTAAGCCATGATAAAAGGTAAATTATTATTCAAGGGATACAATTTCAAAGGGGGATATTCCAGGGTGACTCTCTGTCATTGCTGCTATTTTGTCTTGCCCTTAACCCATTAAGCTGTCTATTTAACAGATTAGGTCATGGCTACAATTTAGCTCCCAAAAAACAAAAAATATATAAATACTTCTCTTCCTCTTTCTGTAGATTATTTAAAACTGTATAGTTCATCAGATGAGGAACTGAAAGCACAACTGCAAGTGGTCACAACTTTTTCAGATAATATAAGAATGTCATTTGGTCTTGATAAATGTGCAAAAGCAGCCTTTAAAGCAGAAAAGTTGCAGCAGGAATGTGATATAAAAGAACATGAGCAAGAAGCAGTATATACATATTTGGGAATTGATGAAGGATCAACAACAAAACATAAACAAATGTGAATAAACTTAGAAAGGAATATTATAGAAGACTAAAGTTAATATTGAAAACAGCACTGACATCTAGGAACAAAGTGCAAGCTGTAAACCAATTTGCTATTCCTGTCCTAATGTGCAGTTTTGGAGTGACTGACTGGCCCCAAAGGTGCTGTATCGATTGGACAGGAAAACAAGAAGGATGCTTTATGGTCATCAAATGATTTATAAAAATCACTGTATACATTCTGAAGGAGGTATGTGCCAACTCGAAAATGATTGCATGTATAAATCTGCAGTTGTGGGACTATATACATATCTGCTAACCTGAAAACACCCAAACATAGTGGAAGTTTTGAAACATGATAAGAATATGTCTAAGATTACTTCCCTACTTAGTTTAGCAAAAGCATATCAGTGTCAAGCAGTAGTGGACATCAAACCAGAAGTAGACAAAAATAAGGCAGCAACTGAATGTGCCAAAAAAAAAAACAAAAGAAAAAATATAAGGTGAAGGATCAGATGAGAAAGCAAGAATTGTGAAAATGGCATAAATATAGTTGCAAATATAGAAAACCCTTGGAGCAATTTCATATTGATCAGGATTGAATGCAGGAATGGTTAAGGAGAGGTGAATTTAAACCAAAACTGAAAGGTTAATATTAGTGGGCCAAGGTAGTGGACTATGTAGACGTTGGTTTAAAAATTCCATTGAACATGTGGGAGAAACAGACAAATGTAGGTTTTATAAAACAGAATTGGAAACAATCACACACCTTGTTGCTGGTTGTGATATACTAATGGCAGAAGGACTGTATACTGAAAGGCATACTAATCTGGCAGGAATGTTGCATTAGGGATTGTGTAAACATTATAATATTGAAGTAGCTGAACAGCACAGGAGACATGAGCCGCAAGGAATTATAGAAAATTATGAAGTTTATATCACATGGGATTACCCATTACAAACACTCAAAAGATAGGTATGAGAAAACCAGATATAGTATTCTAGGAAATGAAGACAAAAGTAGCATTGATCACTGGAATTGCTATAATCAGTGACTATACTATCTTACATACAAAGAGACAAAAATTCATAAAATACTAGGATTTGCAGGCATAAATGAGGGCAATGTGGAAGAAGGATACCCAGACAATTGTAACAGTAGTAGGAGCAATGGTTCTTGTAAAAAATAATTTATAGTCTTACTTAAGATATCTTACCAATACACGTAACTCAGTATGAATTACAGAAGGAGTCATTATTGGACACATTGAGGGTGTTGTGAAGAACACTTCTGGGTAACATCAAAGACTTAAAGCAATACTAATTTTGTTAACTTTAGTCATATTATGACTTAGGAATGGAGTCCATTCCTATCATGGTATTAGAAACCCAAAATACTTGGAGAAAATAAAAAGTCTGAATATTAATTTATAATTAAAATCTATTTATTATACACAACTTTTAATTATACCTAGGCACCAGATATCTTCAAAATTATTATCTTATTTCATTTTTTTATTTAAAAGATAAGCATGAAAGGTTTGTAAACATCTATAAAAGAATATTGTGATCAGTTGTAATTAATATGTAGAAAAGGAGATTTTGAAGTAATATGGTCTTCTCCCATATCATGTGTAAAGAAACATATGCTATTAGAAATTTCAACATTTATTAACTATCTTTCTTTTATTTAATACTAGCTTAATAAGGAACATAAGAAATATGCTTTATAAATCTGGGAATAAACTTAAAGTGCTTTTTATAAAGTTAGGTATCATATCAATATTAATTTCCTCCTCAGTGTAATCTATTTGTTATAGTCTCACTAAACCATTGAAAGTGTTACAACATAGCACTATTTGTTTTGTTAAAATATAGTTACTTCAGGATGTTCAAATAGAAAACCATAAATGTTGATAGGTACTAGTGGTAGACGAGTTAACATCAGATGTAATGCACACAAAGCAGGTATCAAATCCTATTCAAATCATGTCTCATTGTAGAGAATAATAATTTCTTAGATTATTTTCTTAAAAGATTATTTTAGTAATCTATGAGCACTAATAGTACAAATATAAAGTATGCAAGCCTTAGAAATTAAATACATGTAACTTAACATTTTTTGCAAGGTCGGGACTGAATTTTGTTTTTCATTAGTAACTATGTATACCAACTGGAATTTTGTAAATAATTCAATGTTATTTATGAATATTGCTATGATTTATGCAGAACTGTATGTTATGCACTGAGCTTCAAGAATGTAACCACAATCTACCTTACTGGAAAAGAACATACATGTATATAAACTATATATAAATTATATACCTGTGGAAATGTATGTGTTAATAGTACAAGCTGGAACATAGAGTTAACTTGCAAACCCTCAAGAAAATAAGTTGACATTAAAAGTGCTTTACAGTGTGCTATAAAAAGTAGTTTCAGTGCAGCAAGCAGACACAATGTCTAGAGCCAGAAGTTTTTTTCTATTGTCTTGGAGAGAAGTAATTTCTAGGTCTAAAATGTAGAAATATTTAATTATTTATGACTTCCAGGTCTGAGCAAACATTTGAGAGATATGTATTTTTCACAGAGCAATGTTAAATTTTGTTAGTATCTGGTTAGTCACGGAACTGAAGGCAGGTGACAAAAAGTGATGTAATTCAGGCTAACCCAGCAGTAATATGTGGTATTGATTTAAGAACTCTCTCAGAGAGGAAGAGTGTGCATTTTATATCTTGTCTTGGATCTAGAAACATCCATTCAGCACTTTTCATCTGCATTTGCTTTGCTCTGTAAGTAAATTATTTCGGGCATAATATCTTTTAGATATAGATAGGAATTTAGTAAAGATGAGTTTAGATGTTTTCTGTATTTATTTGAGACTGTCCTGCAATGTTGTTTTAAAATATTTCCTGTGATTCTGAACTCTGTAGTTACTGTGTTGATTGAGTATTGTCTTGTTTTTTATTTGTTATTAAATATATTTAACCGTTAATAGTGGCTGGTTTGTTTAGAGATATTTAAGCTCTTAGAGTATTTGCATATGTATTTGATGACACTGTACAGGCCACTCCTAAATAGCCTTGAAAGTCTTTGTCACACTTACCATTAGGATAATTGTAACATTATATAGTAGGACTGGACACACTTTGGTAAGGGCCTTATAGTAGCTGATAAGTAAGGGTGGCTGGTGGTAGCTGGTACTACCTTATATTCTGGGCAGAAGGTGGCATAACTAGTAAATCTGTGCCAGCCTTTCCCAGGAGTGTGTGTGTGTGTGTGTGTGTGTGTGTGTGTGTGTGTGTGTGTGTGTGTGTTTGTATGCCAATCAAATCTCAAAGTGTGTGTCAGCTACATGGGCAGGGACATGAATCGCTGGTTAGATAGAGAGGGTGCTGGAGGTCTTAACCTATATATGTATATAGATAGATAGATATAAACATGCACACACACACACACACACACACACACACACACACACACACACACACACACACACACACACACACACACACACACACACGCACACACACACACACACACACACACACACACACACACACACACACACACACACTCATGCACGCACACACACACACACACACACACACACACACACACACACACACGCACGCACACATGCACACACACATGCATATATACATACATATATTCTTCCCCAGTAATACAATAAAATTATGATATTTGACTAATAAGTGTGCATTAGAAATAATAATAAATATGTCAACTGCACCTTTAGATATTATTTATCGTATTATTTACTCAAGAAATGGGTCACTATGGCTGTACGTAAATATACTGCTTCAGGTAATCTAAGGCAGTATATAAATATATTGCTACACATAATCAAGTTACAAAGAATGTTAAGCACACCTTTAGAGTTATAAACTGATGAGAGAAATGATGAAGGAGGTGATGGCAGCTATTTAAGGGTGATCTCAGGGATAACACCAGGTTTCAATGAACTAAGAGCAGAATTTTTCAAGAATATAAACAGGGACTGTAATCCCCATTGCTAAAGATTTATTCTGAATATGTTAAAAACTGTCTTTCTTGGGAGACTCCAACATAGTCAAAGTATTAATGTTCTCAAAACCTAATAAAGACAAGGCTTTACCATGCAATTATAAGCACATATATTCAGTTGGATCTAAAAATATATGCTTAAATATTTTCATATAGGACACGCATACTATTACCATGCCCAGTGCCACAACAGCAGCAAGAATTTATTAAATATAGAACACAAAGTCATGGCATGGTGAGAATATGGCTGAATATACAAAAGCTATGTGCCTCAAAGAATCTGAATGGTAGTGTGGTGGTAATTGAGTTTAAACAGCTTTGGACTCAGTTAAATTATCATTTATGTGAACTGTGCTGGAAGCAATGAACTTTCCTAATAGTTAATTTCACAAAGTCATGTGTTGCGTAACAATCCTAAAGCAATTGTCTACACAAATTGATACTAGTCACATATAACAGACTTCAAAAGGGGCATGAAGCAGGAATGCTGTCTCTCCCCGTTGTTTTTGTTTTTAACAGAATTTTTATACAGTATTTGAACATACATATACCACATTTGGGACTACAGTAGAGCTGTTGATTTCCACATGGTTTGCTGATGACTGTGTATCGTGGTTCTTCCACTCAGAATTTAAAATTGACATAGTGTTAACTTTGATCAAAAAGTTAGACCATATCTCAGTACTAGCAAGAAATGAATATAAATCACAAATGTTCCATTTTTCAGTAATAGCTAAAGCCATGCTAGACAGCTCATGGGGTAAATCAAAGGAAATGATGGTCTTACATTTTATATAATTAGGGATAACTATGATATCTGACCCAGTCTTGTTCATTAAAAATGAATACTAAGCCACTTTATAAAATTTTGAAGGAAAAAAATACAGTGGTGAAAAAGGAAAATTTTCCCTTCTTGACAAAGGTACAAATAATAAAAATGAATATGCTTCCCAAAGTCCTTTTTAAAACATATCCTGCATTTCCTGAAATCAAAATACCTAAGTAAATTTCAAATGATAGTATCTGACTTGTTGTGGAATGGAACTCACCAGAGGATACACATTTTTCTTACCCTTAAAATATGGGGAACTCAGGCACCCAGACTTTAAAGGATATCATAAAACAGTGGATAAATGTCACTATATTAGAACAAGATTTCTCTCCAGATCCTTGTGGGTGATGCTAGAAAGTATTATACTGAAGGAAGTATAGAGTACCAACTTAGGATTGCATGTTACCAAGGCATAGGACCCAGAGGAATGGGAGAAGTGGGTAGAATCTAAAGTATGGAATTATAAAGTAGCAAATATACAGAGGTTCTACTGGAGATTAATATGGGGGCAGCAAAAATTCAGATAAAAAGTTTCCTATTTTCTTGAAAACCTGCACCATGGAAGGAAAGTGTTTTTGATTGATGCGTGAGATGTAAAAAATACAGTTCTGGATGAAATGCTATTGGACTACGTATATGAAGTCATGGAAGTGGGTGTTGGTAGAAGGGATGCACTGCAGGTATGTAGAATACAAGATAAGGGTTGTCATGACTGTATAAGATTTGAAATGACTATATACTTCATATGAAGAAATGGTCAGTCAATACAGAGAATTACAAAGGAGGACTAAGGATAAGCCTCTTTTATAAGGAATGGACCGATATGCATGATAAATATTTTGATATGGTAAGCAAGAACTGAAACATCTTGCATACCTTTGCAGAGCAGAGGAAATAGTATAAACTGATTACCCTCCAGTCTGCCAAAAATATTTCAACTATGTTACAAACTACAATGTTTAAGATAATTCAGATTTGTTTGCATTCTGCTCTGAGATTATTCAATTGGGGTGGTCCATCACATTGGACCTGCTGGTGATGCCAACACAGGGAAGAAGACTACATTCATATTATTTGGGGCTGTCTATCCACTAAGTGTATGTGGGATTTAATATCTGAGGTGATGTATTGGCTGAACAGACAACAGTTACTGTTTAGGGAGAAAACCAGTTTCTGGATTTTGAGATTAACCCAATCGACATATAATAGATTGTGATACACTCATTTGGAGAGTCATTTTTAATTTTTTTTTTTTTTTTTTTTTACAGAATATGGATACAATCCCCAGTGAAGCTGCAGACACAGTTTACCTAATCTATCACCAGGAGCTGGAAATGGGCTATGCTTGGGGTTGATCAGTGAGTGTGACTGGGTGCTAGACAATCCACAAGGCAAGCACCAGCCTTTCAATATAAAAAAGAATAAGAAAGGAAGCCCAGCATGTGACACAACAGACGGAATAAATATTCTGTTAACAGTCTTGTATAATCTTGGGATGGATTTGTGTAAAGGAGGTTTTGTGAAATTCTGTATTTGTCCCTGAATGACCATCAGGATGGTGGGGATCAATATGAAGTTGCAAAAATAATAAGGTCAAAAATAATAGATTTAAATGTCACTAAGATTTTTTATTTATTTATAAGATAGGCTGTTAATTAAATATCTACATATGATAAAGTTGGTAACATTGTCTCCTAACAGCAAGAGGTGCTCCCTTTCAAGTCTTGGCGAGGGTGCCTTCTGTGTGGAGTCAGCATGTCCACCCTGTGTTCACGTGGGTTTTCTCTGGATGCTGCGGTTTCCTCTAACATTCCTAGGACATGTAGCACGTGGATTGGATACTCTAAATTGGCTGTAGGAGTGAGCACATGTGTATGTGTGTAATCCAGGCACAGGGATAACAACTTTATCCCATAAAAAAGGACAGAGTTTGTTACAGAAACAGTAACAAGGTCCATTGTCCTTATTGCCCCCTGTGCTAGTTGATTGGATAATGAGCAGAAGCATGAGAAAGTGACAAACACGATAAAGTAATCAATGTCAAAAGAATATCAGTGATATGTTGAGATGGCAGCTAGTATTATTGATTATTCATAATTGTAATTCACACATTGTAGTGCTGAATAAAATATGACAGGATGGATTGTAGTGTACATGAGATAATGGAGGAATGCTAAAATGCGTGAACGTTTTTTGATTCTTTTATATTACCACTTTTACATGGAAAAATGTGTGATGTATAACACAATGCCATGCTGCTATATGTTGGACCTAATATACTCAGTAAAGATTATATGTTTTATAAGTATATATCTATATGGTGCAGCAGTTAGCATTGTCACCTCACAGCAAGAGGTTCTCCGGTTCAGTTCTCAGCTGGGGTGCCTTCTTTGCAGAGTTTGCATGTCCTCCCTGTGTTCATGTGGGTTTCCACCGGGTGCTCCACGTTCCTCCCACATTCCAAAGACATGCAGCAGGTGGATCCCACACTCTGAATTGGCCCTAGGTGTGAGTGTGTGCATGAGTGTGTGGTACAGATGAACTACTGCAGTCAGGCTAGCCACCCTGCAGTGTAAACCTTGGTTCTAGATGATTGTCACTGTTGAAGTGACACCCCAACCCCATGTGCAAAATGGGAAAAGAGGATAAGGATGGATGGATGGATGGATCATTATGAGAAAGCATGGAAACACAGCTCCCCACAATGTCTTCTCTTACCTATTTTATGAACAAATTATTAATAAGAATGAGTTGGTAAGTGGAGTTTTGTGACATAAACATCATGTTAAATGTCTTCTGAAATGATGGTGCACATAGATATCATCTCACAGATATTTTCTTTGCACTCCTTGCCCTCTCTGTCTGTCAGTCAGTCATCAAACCCTCTCCATGGCCAATCAAATGATTCATTCTCCATAATCTGGGTGAATTTTGGCCATTGGGGGAAGTCATAATTCAGACAGCAATCAGGGATGATTTGAGGTTTTCTACTTTTTAGTTTTCCTGTCTTTAACACACCCAACAAGGTGTAGAGGAAGGGGTGTGTAATGGGACGACAGTGAAAGATGTCTCCTTACTTCTGCAAGTGGCATTCCCACCAGGCATCCCTGCCCTCCCTCCACCGAGACATGAGTGGTGATCTTCCCAGTCTTCACCTGGAAGTTAACTGTCCAATGTACCTCCAAGAGTATGCAACAACCCCCCCCACACACACACAGAGAGTGGTGAGTAGGCCATGCCCATTCACTCTTTCCCCTTCCTACCTGGTTCTTCTGGCAGAGGCTACTACTCGACCTCCGGTTGCCTGGGTAACAGCTGAGACTCCATCCCTTGTACCACATTGCCAGGCTATTAAATAGAAATTATTTTGATTTAGTAATTATAATACCTTTATTAAGCCACATAGTTAAAGGGTGCAACCTCTAGTAAATGTGAAATAGTTCTTAATGGCAGATGCATGCATTAAATAAACCCCAGCATTGGAGAAATAAATTCAGTGAAGAAAGTGATGCAGAAACATGAGTTTCTGGTGTCTGTAGGCAAATGGCTGGACTGAGCAAACCTAGCTGCCCTTATTTACTATCAGATTCTGTGTTTCTGCTTGCACAGTAATTTTTCACACTGAAATCTACCTTTCATATGTGACAGTGCTACCTGGAGTATAATGTTGTCTACAAATTGCTCATTTCCTTCTTCCTATCATAACAAATGCTAGATATTTTAATAGATTATTCCTTCACATTTATTCTTCTCTCTTGCTGTCTCTCTCACACACACTCTGTTTTTTCTTATTTGGTTTTTGCAGAAAGGGCAATGTTAATAAACATTCCCAACCCATTTTCTTCCTCTCCGCTACCTAAAATAGCACCCTTGTGTACATGCGTGGCAGCACACATCCTTCATTCTTCTTGGTCTGCTGCAATCTTTATCCACTACAGGTGTCTCTGGGATTCACATTCCACCTGCCTCGTTTGTTATTTGTTTTCCTTAGATATTTATGCAGCTTTGCCACACAATACCATCGCATATATTGTACAGCGGAATTTTACAGAATAAAATAAACTTGTCAAAAAAAAAAAAAAGAAAAAATATAGCTAAATCCTTCAGGATTCATTTTTTTTTTTTTTGCAAGGTGAAGTTTGATACACTTTTCATTGCAAAAGTTCTCATAATATTTCTTGATATTATTTAGCAATTTTCTAAGCACTGGTTGATTACCTGTATGAGTTAGAGGAAAAAAAACAAGATCAAGCAATTGAAGGCCATAGCTCTTTAATGCTTTGTAGTCTATAGTTAAGCGGTACTTAGTTAAAGGAATACTGCTGTTTCTGAAAAAGTGAATAGTGTTTCTTTATTTGGATTTATAGTGTAGATTTTAAAGACAGGGCACATAGTTCATTTCAGCAGTATTTTATGCACATCTGTTAAAATGCCCTTATTGCCTCACATGGTAGAATAGAGCCAGACCTCCTATGGAAAGTATAAAACACCTAATTAATTTTATTATCCGACAGTTCAGATGGCAAACTGAAGATGTATTAGTCTAATGTAAAATATTAGCTTGCAGGTAGAAGTAGGCTGCTAATGAATATGATTAGAACAGCAGCTGGAAACAGAAAATGCAGTGACTGCAGCATTAATGGGATTAACAGACCTTAAACTATTCACAGAGTCAATTAAGGGATGTTTTCAAGATTTAGTACTCAGGGTACATGTGTTTAAGTGTTGGAAAATGAATTCATATATTGCACAAATTCTTATGTATATACTGAAGACTTTAGATTTCATCTTTATCTAAAAAGTGATTTAACGACTGTGTTTCCTGAACAGCATTAAATAAACAAAATTAAAGTTCAGTGTGAATGACTAGAGAATAAACAGACACTGACACAGACACAAATACTCAGTTTTATACTTGCTGCTGTGAAGCCATTCTGATCGAGAAGCGACTACAATACAGGCTTGTAATCACTGTTGATATTTAAAAATCATTTAAAAACAGAAGAAACCATCTTGATTAAGAAAAAAAAGTGCAATCAAACAAAATATCATTATACATACTAGTGGAAAAGCCCAACTTAGAGCTTTATATCTATGCTTGAGAGTTGCATATGTGCAACTTTCTAGGCATGGTAGAACAGGTCAAATAAGAAAAAAAAAAACAGTGCAGGAAGCCTAAGCGAAAATTCAGACTCAAAGAAAGTAAATATACAAATTATAAGAGAATACAAAAGAAATGTGTATGCTGACAATATTTTTCTTGAATGGCTATTAATGACAAAATCTTAATGGAAAACAACAGCAAATTATAGCAGCAATGGGGTAGAGGTGAGGGTTGTTTGCAGTTCTTAATTTTTAGGCTTTAAAGCACTGAGAATTTCACATTAGCCCATAACACATATATAACAAATGAATTATTAAATTACTGTAAGGCAGAGGGATTTGGTTATTGATCCCAATACAGTTCCAAAGTTATTAGTCACTCACACTCTGAAGCAGAAGGCAACAAGCAGAAACAACATATTTGGGATGGTACTCACACTGTACTACCAGATAAACACTTTTCAGAAATTTAGCATTTTTCAGCATTTCGAGCTGGTCCAGTACTAGTCCTGAATACATGTGTTGTCTGTGACTGCTTCTGGTAGAAGTACTAGCCTCACATGATAACAGTAATCCCTGAACTCAAAGTTAATGACAACACACTGTAATAAACTCATGTATTTAATAGTATGCTGCAGGTTGTGCATCTTCTGCATCAGTAGAGATAACATCCTAATCAGTCTACTCTCTTATATAATAAGAACACCCACAAAAAAAACAAAAAAAAAAAAACTCTGGTATAGAGAAATACTACCTACTTAAATTTGTTTAATACTTTTGTCTCCGTAATAAAACTCAGGGCCTGATTCATAAAGATTACACCTCATATTAACCATTTCTGATTCAGAGACAACCCTACCACAGTGCTATAACATGAAGATGTGTGGTATCGTGGTGGGCCATCACTGTGACCGTGCTAAAAGCTAATGAGACTATGCTAATT
Source organism: Protopterus annectens (assembly GCF_019279795.1). Taxonomy (NCBI): domain Eukaryota; kingdom Metazoa; phylum Chordata; order Ceratodontiformes; family Protopteridae; genus Protopterus; species Protopterus annectens. Next base: position 1,367,953,429 of record NC_056731.1, read on the forward strand.
AGCCATGTGTCCTCCCCTAGGATGGCATATATAGCCCATTTAGAGAATTGCTCAGCTGCATAAGTTAACATGGCTGAACCCTGATGCTTGTCATAATGAATATGGCCAAAAGCTCATGTCTGTCCATTGCAGCAGAGGTAAAAAATTGGGCAGTTTAGTGTACTAGTACAGTTGGTGTGTGTGTGTATGTGTGAGTGTGTGCATATGTGTGGGGCTACATGTGTGAGTGCATGTGTCAGAGTGTGTGACTGCCTGGGAGGTCTCATTGTGGGATGGGATTAGGTAGGAAATAGGGTAGGTTTTTTTGTTTGCGCATGGGTAAATGGATGAATATGTGCAATCATGTGGAAGGAACTTTGTGTGTGTGTGTGTGTGTGGGGGGGGTTGAGGGGCTATAATTCTGCCACACTTCCCTTGACTAATGAGCAAATCTGGCAACACTGGGGAACCACTAGCAACTAGGGAGAACTTTAAACATATGGGCTTTTAAGCACCAGGGAAAACTCTTACGCCTTAATGGGGCACTTAATAAAAAAAAACAAATAAAAAAAACAGCATGAGTCAGGTGGGAACAGTAGAAAGCATGGATTACCTCAATGGCACTAAAACAATATGTGGGCAGTGTGGGGGCAGACATTAGACACCGGGGATGATTGAAAACAACATGGCTTAACAGCATTAAAAAAGATTCAAACCCTGGACCCTCCCAAGGAGGACATTAAAAATAGTGTAATATAAAATGGGGAAGAAAAGTTTGGAACTTTGTACCATTTACACTATCAAAATGAGCATTTGCACTAATTTTTTACTGTTGTCTGATTGTTTTTATATAACAAGAATTAGGAATCTCTAACATCTGTCACAATCTAATGTTTGCAATAGTTCAAGTCACAAGGGATAGTGGGAGGCAGGCTTCTGGATAAAGCCAGAGCACTAGATGTCAGCAGGGAGGTTATTTAAACTTCCAGTGGAAATCACTTAAAAAAGTTAATGGATTGACAGCTCTAGCATACAGTTCAGTGTATGCTATTATTAACTGAAGGGTATGTTATTTATGATGGCAGGGACAAAAAAAACATGAGAAACGTCATTGGAAGCATTATCCTAACTCAAGGAAAGGTAAGAGGTATGGTGTGTGTGTGTGTGTGTGTGTGTGTGTGTGTGTGTGTGTGTGTGTGTATGTGCGAGAGTGAATGAGGATGGTACCTCTGCCACTGTGATACAGGAAAGTGCTGACCTCTACAAATGGTAGTTAAAGGCAATTCAGGGACATGCAAATTAGCTGATGATGAGGTCTTTATCACAGCAGCCAATGAGTCACTGAATCGCAAATATACACATCATAGAAGCAGAGCCCCTTTACTACAGCCCATTCTTTTTGAATTGTGAGAAAGACTTGTTTGGAGAAACACTAAATTCACATTGTAGACTTTAAACATACTCAAATCACAGTTAAAGTAAAAAAAAAAAATGTTTTTTGTTTAAAGTGACATAACACATTTTATATACAGAAACATTTAAAATGACAAGCATAAAAATCATATATTCAAATACCAGTTTAAAATATCTATTTTTTTCCTGAGGTATTGAATAAATTACAACATCCACCATCTCATCTATGTATTAGCTTGAAGGCACATTTGATATTGAACGTACCTATGTGTGTTCAGAAAAGACGTTATTAATATTTCTCATCTTAGTGTCATTTAAATATTCATAGATTTGCTATAACAGCTTCTGCATGTAAATCCTTTCATAGCCACAAAAAAGGAAAAATAAATTTAAAGGGTAGAGTCAGAATGCCCTTGCATACTCAGGGTTCTATCCAGATGATTAAAATTTATCATAAGGCATTCAACAATGTAGCTGGGGTTACTGTCGATATTATATTTATAACTTCTATATAGTTTTCTAAATATAGGCTGGGTTAAATCAAATAGCACACAAACATGCATACACACACACACACACACACACACACACACACACACACACACACACACACACACACACACTTATAAATAATCATCATATATCAAACTTGCAACATATCAAACAGCAACTGATCAAAAAAAAAACAGGTCGAACAGCAGCCCATTGAAAAGTAAAACAAAAAATGTAAAACTTTTTTTGGAGAGGTCAAATCCCCTTGCACTCTAACACTCCCTGATAATTACATATACCAACTCTAAAATTGCACTACCCTAGAGAAAAGGCAAATTTCCTGCTCCCCACTGTACCGCAGTCTCTCAGAGAAAAAATTTGGTATGTGTGATAAGCTGATTTTCAAATAGATGTACTGGTCTTTTATTTTCCATTAGACAAATTGACGTTTTGACAGCTTGCATGAGTTATATGATTTCCATAGATCCGTACAGATCACTGAACGGCAACATAACTGAAACGGATTCGTCCAGGCATACTTGCGCGAAAGTGCTTTTCACCGAAAGGTACTTTCGCGTAAGTATGTCTGTTGCGGAGATCGCACAACAGTGGGGATAAGGAAAAATTCTGTTTTCCCCACTGTAGTGTGACCTCGGAGTGAGAATATTTAAGTAGGGGGGGTGTGGGGGGTGCAGGGGGGCTTGCCCCCCTGCAAAAATGTAAAAGTAATGTTTTATTTTTTTTTTTAAACACACTTTAATGAAAACGCTTTTTCAGTGAAAGCACTTTCATTAAAGTGTGTCCGGTGATTGTGGATTCGGACTATTAAACTTTCGTTTAATAGTCCTAGATCCATAGATATATATATATATATATATATATATATATATATATATATATATATAGTTCCAATTCATAATATCGAATTACACGAATGCTTGAAAGTCAGTAACTCGAAATTATAAAGTTGAACCAACAAAAATCCGGAAATCCACAAGCATGAAAACAAAAAACCCCGAAAATACTGAACACATACACCACACAACATGCACACCATACAACCCACATAACATAAACTACAAGCCCCCCACACCTCCCTACTTATATATTCTAACTCCAAGATTATACTAATACACACACAAAAAAAAAACCACACAGACATTTTAAAATGCCTCGCACACATACAAACACGTCACACATACACAGACACATCCAACACTCACATTCATACTCCCACTTCCCTATCCTAACCCACATGCACAACTTACAAAACACACACATACACTCACTTACCTTCACTTCCATAGAACATCCCAACTCACACACTTCCCGTCCTGTAGCTGACATGCATAAGTGCAAATTTGAGATATTTGAATTTGCGCTTATGCAGATTCGCGCTTCTGCATTTTCAACTTTATAGTCTCGAGTTACTGAATTTCAAGCATTCAGTAATTCAGGATTGTGAAGGGGAACTATATATATACATATATATATATATATATATATATATATATATATATATATATATATATATATATATATATATATATATATATATATATATATATATATATATATAGTATCACTTTATAATCTCGAAATACTAAAATACCGAATTTTAGTATTTCGAGAGTATAAAGTCGAAAGTGCAGTTATGTGAAACTGCATAATGTCAGATGCGGAAATGTCAAATCCGGCATTGTTTTGTCGCGTTCCTGATGTGCGGTGCAGTTTGTGGATTTAGCTGAGGATTCAGGAAAGTGGTGTTCTTGTAAGGTTATTGGGTAGGGATTTTAGTGTGTGTGAGTGTGTATAGTGGTAGGTTTTATGTGTTTGTGTATTTAGTGCGACCTTGGAGTTAGTATATATAAATAGTGGGGGTGTGCAAGGCTTGCCCCCCTGCTTATAGGTAGGTTAGGTGTGTTTGTTTGCTATGTTGCGTTTGTGTGTGTTGTTTTGTTTGTTGTAGTGTCATTTGGTAGGTGTATGTGTGTTTGCTTGTGTGGTGGTTTGTGTATTTGTATGATCACGATTTTGAATTTTGCAGTTGTGGGTGTTGGTTTTTTGGGCTTTTGGTTTTATAGTCTCGGGATACTAAAATTCTGTATTTTAGTATTTTGAGATTATAAAGTGAATCCATATATATATATATATATATATATATATATATATATATATATATATATATATATATACACACACACACACACACACACACACACACACACACACACACACACACACACACACACACACACACACACACACATATATTTCTTTTAAACAGGGCTAACAGAAATGCTCTTCATCCCAGTATACCATTTGTTTCTGTTTCCAGTGTGCTCCAATTAACATGCAAGTTGATGAATAAGCATGCAGTTAATAAGAAGGAATATATATATATATATATAAAATCATGGTTCTACCCTGTCTTAATTCCAGCTGAATACTAATACTATCTATAGTTCTCCTAATTTCTACCTGACTCATCTAATAGTTAATTACTTTCCTACTAAGATACCTTCATCTGTTACTCACTCTCACTGCCATCATTTATTTTCATCCTTTCTTTTACTCACTAACTCAGATTTACAGATTTATAACTATACTTTTAATTGTCTTTTAATACTCCCTTTGTCTACTTCTCAACCAAATAAAGCTAGCATTAACTTCATAGAATATACTAACTGACACCGTATGCAATATTGATAAATCTCATTATTATTGTACGGCTCTCGTAAAATATATTAAGTATGAATTTATTTTGTATGTACAACCTATGTGTGAATTAACCTATTACTGCAATCTGCTCTGTTTTTATATTTTTTACTACTATTGTATTTCAAAGATCTGTATATTTTATTATGACACAGTTTGAATGTAAAAGTATTGTAACATGGGGCTTTTCCCCTCGGGCCTCCTCTGAAAAGGGGTTATCAACCCAATTGGACTATCCCAGTAAACAAATATAAAATACATAAATACATACACACACAAACACACACACACACACATATATTATATATATATATATATATATATATATATATATATATATATATATATATAGAAAAAACAATTAAGCTCCAAGTTCACAAATCACACCAACTAGTGATCGATGTCCTTAATGCAAAATCAATTTATTAGTCCACAATATAACGAAGCGTTTTCGCCAATCACAATAGACAAGCTTCTTCAGAGGAATAAACAACTTTGAATGTTGGCGCTCTTTATACACACAGAATAACAAACATTATCAGTGTGAAATACACGTCACTTCCTTACCGTATGTTGTTTATATAAACGCACACTTCTTTCATAAAAATCCTAGGCATATGAGCGTAAACAAGCCTTTTTCAGAATATAAAGTTTAAAATAATTAAAAAAGGCGACTATGAAAAAACCATTCAAAAGGGAACTGTCCGTGCAATCCGAACAGCTCCCTCCTTTAGAATCACTTCATGTACAAAACCACAGTCTCCTGCCTTATCCGTGACATAATTTTCGAACAGTGTATGGTAAATAACTGCTAAAATCAGTAAACCACACTCCTAAACTATTCTTCATCATAATATAAATATATTTTTTATCATCATGAATGCAGTTCTTAACACCAGGTGCATATGGAGGGGGCATAAGTGTCCTTAATAATATCTCTAAAGCACCCTAACTCAGTATAAGACTGATAGTAACATAATATATTTTTTATCATCATGAATGCAGTTCTTGACACCAGGTGCATGTGGAGGGGGCATAAGTATCCTTAATAATATCTCTAAAGCACCCTAACTCAGTATAAAACATTGGCGTGTCTATCTAACAACAATGTTAACACACCAATGACAAAGTGAAATAAAATAGATAAAAATAAGTAAAATTACTTCTTAGAGTAATATAACATCAGGCAGCTACGCTCTTGATGCTATTACTTCTACTTGATATAAAAGGAGTGTATTCCTAATCGGACCACAGACAAAATGACAACTGCAATATTGCTTGCCTCCTTAAATTGAAAAGTTACCTTAGATAACTTAACTTTAGGGAACACATTGGCTAGTATCTAGGGATTTAGTATAGACTTCAGACAGATATTTTAACGTCTTAATACATAGAGTGTGAGTCTTAGCGACACATGTTTAGGATATTTTGGTTGCTCCCAATGCATTCGGACCTATAATCTGTGGTCCGATTAGGAATACACTCCTTTTATATCAAGTAGAAGTAATAGCATCAAGAGCGTAGCTGACTGATGTTATATTACTCTAAGAAGTAATTTTATTTATTTTTATATATTTTATTTCACTTTGTCATTGGTGTGTTAACATTGTTGTTAGAAAGACAGGCCAATGTTTTATACTGAGTTAGGGTGCTTTAGAGATATTATTAAGGATACTTATGCCCCTTTCACATGCACCTGGTGTCAAGAATTGCATTCATTATGATAAAAAATATATTATGTTACTATCAGTTTTATACTGAGTTAGGGTGCTTTAGAGATATTATTAAGGACACTTATGCCCCCTCCATATGCACCTGGTGTTAAGAACTGTATTCATGATGATATAAAAAATATATTTATATTATGATGAAGAATAGTTTAGGAGTGTGGTTTACTGATTTCAGCATTTATTTATCATATATACTGTTCGAAAATTATGTCACGGCATAAGGCAGGAGACTGTGGTTTTGTACATGAAGTGATTCTAAAGGAGTGAGCTGTTCGGATTTCACGGACAGTTCCCTTTTGAATGGTTTTCTCATAGTCGCCTTTTTTAATTATTTTAAATTTTATATTCTGAAAAAGGCTTGTTTACGCTCATACGCCTAGGATTTTTATGTAAGAAGTGTGCGTTTATATAAACAACATACGGTAAGGAAGTGACGTGTATTTCACACTGATAATGTTTGTTATTCCGTGTGTATAAAGAGCGCCAACATTTAAAGTTGTTTATTCCTCTGAAGAAGCTTGTCTATTGTGATTGGCGAAAACGCTTCGTTATATTGTGGACTAATAAATTGATTTTGCGTTAAGGACATCGATCACTAGTTGGTGTGATTTGTGAACTTGGAGCTTAATTGTTTTTTCTGGAAGTTCGGAAATTTGCTTTGGTTTGTTTGGAGTATATATATATATATATATATATATATATATATATATATATATATATATATTTTTTTTTATATATATATATATATATATATATATATATATATATAGATATTTATACCTAATTACAGTTCACTTGGCTGAACACTCATTTGGACAACACAGTGATCTGTGGTGCCATTTCTATGAATGTCAGTCTTTGCAAACTGCCGATTGAGCGATTTGTAGATTGGGTGCCACGGTAAGTGGCTTTTTTTATTAGGGCTAAGAGTTTGCATGTGAGTGTTATATGTCTTAGGGTTAGAGTAAGTGTTAGCTAAAGGGATAGAGCTATTGTATGTGGAAATTTGTGTAGGTTAGGATTTGATTAAGGGTTAGGTAAGTCGATGAATTCTGCATATGTGCGGTATGTGCAAGTATACATGTGTTAGGGGTGCAGTAAGGTTCAGCTAAGGAGATGAATTTAGTGTTTTGTGTGTGGGTGAATGTGTGTGCGTGAATGTGTGTGTGCATGTGTGTGTGTGTGTGTGTGTGTGTGTGTGTGTGTGTGTGTGTGTGTGTGTGTGTGTGTGTGTGTGTGTGAGTGTGTGTGTGTGTGTTTGGTGAGTTCCCAAGTTATTTTGTGTAGTGTTAGTGATACAGAAAGTTCTTTTTTTTAAGTTTAAGGTGCATGGTTAGTTTTAGGGGCGGGGTTAGGGTTAGAAATGTGGGTAGGTGGGGAAAGTTAGCACTAAATTTATCTACTTATATATTAGCTATATCCTCAGGGTTGGAAGAGGTGATATTATGGATGAAATCAGTGCATTGTTGAACATTATTTCATAATTTTCCTGACATGACTGAAGAAAGATTTATAATTTCCTTTGGAATTTGTAGCAACCTTAAGTTCATACTCTGTTTTACATTTTCTAATACTGTCTTTAATAGTCTTGAGGTAGAGAAAGTACAGTTATGTAAGCTGAACTTACTATAACAGTTGATGTTCAAATGATCAGTGCTACAGTAGCCTTAATTAAATGGGTTATTTCCTGCCAAGGATATAACAGTTGTCCAGTTTGCTTCCAAAGCATCAGGGCACCTTCCATGCACCCAAACGGTCAAGCACCTTGAGATGAATTGACTAAAAGTCAAGTTTAGGCCAATGCTCTTCAGAGCGCTCCTGCCAGCAGAGGGATGGGGCTGAGCCCTGAAGGGACAATGCTAGGAATAACAAAAAATAAATGTCTACATCCAGGCATAAAAACACACAAAAAACAAGGGAGGTGGAGGGAGGGAGTGTCTACTGTGGTAGTGATCAGTTGAACATCTACTATTATGGTAAGTTCAGCTTACAGAAATGTACTATGCTCTTTTTATTGATCCCTGCTTCAGTAGCTTTAGCTATATGGGTAGATTACCATAACTAACTATATCTGGAAAGTGGAACAAGAAGGGTCCAGAAGCACCATGGGGAATGGTCCTATCAAAACTTGATCTAGACCTAGAGAAGGAATACAGTTTATAGTGCTTTGTAAAAGTATGTACAGAAGACCAAGTTGCAGCTTCTAGAATGCTTACAGAATCCAACCCTTTCCAAAAAGCCATAGATAAATCCAGGATCCTGGTAGAGACACAGGTTTCCCTTCTTCTTAACTTTACAAGAAATAACCAATTGATAAGAAGATCTGAAAGATTTAGTTTTGTCAAGATGGTGCTTGAGTTGTTTACCTGAATTTTGTTGAGACTGTTAATGATGTTTTTTTGCCAAAAATGGATAAAGAGAAAGAAAATCCCTGGAACAATTTGGAAAATAGGACTGAAAATCCTAGATATTCCCTGGATCAGCTTGACTCTTTCATCACACTTTTTGATCACTTCTGCAACAGAGGGGGAAAACACTAAATTTCTAAGAGAGAATTTAAAATCTTATTTTTCAAATCATCTGGGAGGTAATGAAAATGGAGCCAAATAAACCTCCTTATAACAGCACCAGTGGCCATATCCCTGGAAGATGCAGCAACAGAATCACACACACAAACACCCACATACTGCAAACAATGAACAGTTGCTTGTGCAAATAGCAGAAACTAAGTTATTTAAAACATTTTTTCTTCACAAGAAAGAAACTGTACATAAAACATTCCTCATTCTTTTGCAATATGTCAGATCAAACTTTAATGCATGGGCAGAAATATACACTTTTTGTCCCATACCTAACAATATTTTTCCCATCCTTATCAGAAAGAGTAGAACTGAAATTGACTAAATGCTTAGCAGCAGCGGATTCAACTAAAGCTATAGCTGCTGGGTCAGGTTTGGGAGTAGTGAATTAAAATTTAAGACTGTGGAACTTTATACATCCTATCTGCCTTTTTAGGGACAGCAGGCTGACTATCATGAAAATTGCAGTCAGTAAGTCACACATCCTCTAAAGCAGACATTTTTTTTCTGTGGGACTGAGAAACCTCTGTGTTTTCCCACTGAAAACACTGGGACATTCTAGGAATAGTATCAGAGAAAGAGAACTCCCCACAGGAAGAATCAAAAACTGAGCCCTACTCTTGAGTCTGAATCAGAAATCTGAGTAAAAAAATCCTGAATCTATCCCTTTCTTTTCAGATTCAGAATCTTGAATTTCTTCAGGAATAGTCATCTCTATCTTTTTTATGAGAAACTGCTCTACAAGAAGGATCAATAGTCTGAATAAAACCCCGAGCCATTCCCAGTAAACTACTGTTATCCAAATAAATTTAAGGAGGAGTAGATACAAGTTTAGTTTTCTGTTTCGTTTTGATAGGGCAAATGGGCCGACTGTTTTTCTAATGACAGCCACTGCTTCTGCAGATGTGGACATAGCATTATAACGCAACAGGGGAACCTTCATTGTTGCCTCTCCCTGCACCGGCATGAGTGGTTCTCCTGTGCCAACTGATGGGACTGCAACAGCCACAAAGGATGTGATTAACTCCTGGTACATAGTGGCTGTAGGTACTACACCAGAGGGATTCAGAGTAAAATATGAGTGGTCTGAGGTGCAACAAATGGAAACAGCAGAGTCACCCAGCTGTGGCTAAGTAAATTGCTAGCCTGCTATGGTGGCAAAGGCTGTTTGCTTATTTTTTTCTTTTTGTGGCTGGAAGAAGGACTGACCATGAGAACTGCAATATATTGCACAGTCAAGCCGAAAGTGGTGTCTTCTTCCCAAGGTGGACAAGCAGCAAATGTTGGTAAAACTACCAGACCAAAAAAGTTACCTTTTTGACAGAAAAAAACACAGTACTAAGCATTTTCAAACACTATGGCAGCCACACAACGGAAAGTTAAACACAATTTCTCCACAGAACATATGTTATCAGTTAGTTTGCACTACTTTAAAACTGATAGAAAAAAGTGAGTGTTCCATTTAAAAGTACATCACAATCTTGAGACATTGGTTAAAAGACAACACCTGTAGCTTTAAAATAACTTTCCTGGAGAGGAAGGTAATAAAACATCAGTACATATAATTTATTTTATTTATTTATTTATTTATTGCAGTTGGTTTACCAGGATAGTCCATTGGGCCGTAAGAACCCGTTTTCAATGGAGTCCTGGGGAGAAAAGCTCCAAAAACAAAATTTACATTCAACATTTGATAGTGACAATGTAGGTACAGACAGTTATTAATAGTATGAAGGCAGACTAAGAGTAAAACTTATCGATTATGGAATATCAGTAATAACAGTAAATACTTTGAGATGAGACATACTAGTTAGTGGAACAAGTGTAAACATTAATACAGATTAGAGAACAAACAAAGTAAACTGATTAAAGTAAGATATTGTACAGAATGATATTAGGTAATGTTAGTTATGTAGGGTGGGAGCAAGAGCATTCCCACTGTGATGCTAGATGTAAGAAAAGAGACTTTTTGAAGGTAGAGTGGTTCGAGGTGGTGCGGATGAGTGGAGGTAGGGAGTTCCAGAGACGAGCGAGGCTGAAGGAAAGAAGGTTTTTGCCTGGGGATGAGTAGGTTTGTGCACTTCTAGTAGATTTTGATTATTTGACCTTAGAACTCTGTTAGGTAGGTGCATTTTAAAGACAGAGGAAAGGGAGGGACAGAGGGAGGGGTTCAGAATAAGCTTATGGGCTAGAGTTAGTTGAGTATAAGTTAGTTGGTTGGGAAGTTCTAGCCATTTTAGTTTATGGAGGGATAAACAGTGGTGAGTGGAGGACTTATGGCTGGTGGCAATTTTGCTATTTTGTTATAGCAGGAGCTAAGCTGTTTTTTAATAAGGGACTGGAGATTAGTTAGTAGTGGGGCGCCATAGAGAAGGGAGGGGATAAGGAAGGAAGTAGAGAGGGTAATTTTGGTAGCAGCTGTGAGATAGGCATTCTGTCTATAAAGCATGCCATGTTTTTGATGAGTTTTTTTGATGTTTGTTTGCAGGTGGGAGTTAAATTTAAGTTGGTTGTCTATTAGGACCCCAAGTAGTTTGGTCTCTGACACTATTTCAAGAGGTGAGTTGTCTTGGCTAGTAACTAAGAATGTATTCATGTTGGGAGGGGTGATTTTAGAAGGAGTAAATAACATTAGTTTGGTCTTGGTATCATTGAGAGCTAGATGATTACTTAGCATCCATTGCTCTGTGGAAGAGAAGGCATCTTGAGTGAGTTTTTGTAGTGTAGTGATTGAAGGGGCAGAACAGATGATAGTAGAATCATCTGCGTATTGGATGATGCTGGAGAGTGGGATTGATTTGTGGAAGTCGTTAATAAAAATATTGAAGCGAAGAGGACCCAGTATGGAGCCTTGTGGGACTCCTGTAGGGGTACTAAGGAAAGAGGAGGTGGCTTTTTTCCATTTTACAGCTTGATTTCTGTTAGATAGGTAACTAGAGAACCAGTTCAAAGAGGAGGAGGATAGGTAAAGTTTGGAGAGTTTAGTTAAGAGTAGGCTGTGTGAGATAGTATCGAAGGCCTTGGAGAGGTCAAGAAGTAAGGTGGAAACAATTTGTCCAGAGTCACGGGCTTTGTTTACAATTTCAAGGAAGGAGAGGAGGGCAGTCATAGTGCTATGATTGGGTCTGAAACCATGCTGTGTGGGAGTTATAAGATGGTTGTCTAGGAGGTGAGGAAGGAGTTGAAGTTGGACACATTTTTCTAGGATTTTTGAAATGGGGGACAGGATGGCTATGGGACGGAAATTAGTAATGTTATTATTGTTACCACCTTTGTGTAGAGGTATAATAAAGGCTTGTTTCCAGATTTGGGGAACTGTACCTTCTTGTAGTGAGCGGTTTATTAAGATGCTAATGGGGTAGGCAAGAGAATCAGCTGCTATACTGAGAAAGTAAGAAGGGATATTATCAGGAGCGTTGGTACATGGTTTCAGTTTCTGGAGGAGTTTCTTTATAGTAGATGTAGGTATGGGATTTAATGAGAAGAGGTTGCAGTCAGGAGGGGGAAGTTATGGTGTGGTGAAGATGAGGAAAGAGTTTGTGTGGCGGAGGGGGTAGATGTGTTAGTGGGTGCGGAGTAGGCTGAAGAAGTAGTGAGAGAGGCGGTGGTTGGGGGGGTATTGGATAGCAGGGAGGTGTTAGAGAATGAGGAGGTCAGTTTGGAGATAGAGTCAATAAAGAAAGAGTTAAATTGGGTGGCTAAATCAAGTTCAGGAGCATTTGGGTCAGGGGTAGGAGTATCTGGGTTACTAGGGTGGAGGAGAGTAGAGATCCCTTTCCAGAATTTTTGAGGGTTGTTTTTATTGTTGTTTTGGAGTGTATGGAAGTAGTTTTGACGATCAAAAGTAATGAGTTTTTTTACTTTATTTCGGAGCATTTTATATTCGTTATGGAGTGGTGCTATCTTACGTTTTTGGTAGCGTGCCCAGACTTTGTCTCTCTGTCTCATGGTAGCAAGAGTACATTTGGAGAGCCATGGGGCTGATTTAGTTTTAATTCTCTTTGTCCATAGGGGAGCTTGGCAGTCTAGTAATTTTAAGAATGTTGAGTTGAAGTGTGAGACCGCATTGTTTAGAGGTAGAGTTTTTAAACAATTCCAATTTATTGCTCGTAATGAGTTTGAAAAGGTTATTGGGTTGAAGTTTTTTTGGTCACGGATAGTAATATAGTTATGGGTTCGTTGAAGGATAGTGGGAAGCCGGTGGGTAAAGGTGGGTATGTGGTCACCAAGTGGGTCAGGGAGAGTGCCACTGTTGGTGTAATAGTGAGGATGGGAGACAAGAATCCAATCTAATATACTCCCATTGGAGGATGTTTTGGCAGGGTGGGTTACTGCAGTGATTAGTTGTGAGAAATTATAAAGGTTGATGTTAATGGGGTTTGTAGGAGACTGGATAAGGGCCCAGTTAATGTTAACATCTCCTAGGATTATGGTTTCATTATTAATGTTACTGGATAGCCAGGAAAGGATAAGTTCGAGTGTGGGAATATTATCGCCTGGGGGGATATAAAGGGAAGCTATGCATATGTGTTTATAATTATTGATTTGTAGTAGGGTAAGGAGTAGTTCGGCGTTGTTGAAGTGTGGAATAGGTTTATTGTAGGGAGTAACTACTAGGGAGGAAGAATATAGAAGGGCTATTCCTCCGCCATTTTTGTGAGGTCTGTCCTTTCTTATGATGGAGTAGTTTGGAGGAACAATTTCAGAGTCTTTAATGTGTGGTTTTAGCCAGGTTTCAGAAATAGTCAGGATGTCAGGTTTATTGTGTGTGAGCCAAGCGTGAAGGTTTGGGACTTTGTTTACTATGCTTTGGGAATTTAAGGAAGTGAATAATAGGGATTTATTTGTGGTGGTTGTGGTGGTGGGGCCTGGATTAGGATGAATGTCTCCAGATATGAGGGAACTAATCAGATATAGCATGGAATAGTTTAGGTGAATAGTTAGCAGGGAGATGAGATTGGGTTCTTTTATAAATTGGAGGGCTTTACTAGTTGTTATGGTGATAGGATAAGTATGATAGGAAATAAGTTTGTGCTGAATAAGGAGGAGGTTTTCGGAGGGGTATAAATGGGGGGAAATAAGAGAGTATGAGTGAGGAAACGGAGAGCTGTGAGGGTTGGTTATATGAAAGGTTTGGAAGTGGGTGAGAATTGTGGGTTGGGAAAGCTGGTAGAAAGAAGATAAGGTGAGGAGTAGTAACAGTGAAAATAAGAGGAAGGAGTGTTTAGAGTGCATGTTGTGAAAAGAGTTAATAGTATAGAATATAAATACAGAGAAGTAAGGTATGTAGGGAATAGTGTGTATATAGGAACTGGATGTTATCCAGGTAGTAGTTAGTGTATGGAGTGTTGCAATAGGTTGGAGGGGGTGTGGTTAGGAGGGGGTGTGGTTATGTAAGTTGATAATGGGGAGTTGACTAAGTTGGTTTTGGCGGGAAAAAGGAGATTGAGTTTTGTAAGTGGGGTAGTGATTGGATAGGTGTAGCAGTGGGTGTGGTTTATGCAGGAATAAATGTAGATGTACTGGGGGCGGGTGGGAATTGGGGGCAGGGTAGGGGAGCGGAGTGAGCCCGCAGGGCGAACGGAGCGGGTAGAGCCCAGAGAGCAGAAGAGGAGCGAGAGACTATCAGTGGAGCAGTAGTTGTGAAGTGTAAGTAACAGAAGGGTAAGTGGTGGTGGCCTAGATAAGGTGGGAAGAGTGGGCTAAGGTATAGGTGAAGAGAGAGGGACAGAGATGTGTTAGCTGTGGAGCAGAAAGGAGAAAAGTATTAAATTATGTTATATTTCTACTTTAAGTTTGTATGTTTAAAGTTCAATTCATTGGAGAGGTTTAGGTGGAATAGTAGACTTATTTCAATGGAAAAGGGGGTGCCCAGTAGTGGACTATGCAGAAGCAAAGGCTCACCAGGGCATGCTAGGGCTGATAAGACAGGGAAGAGGGAGCAACAGAACAAAGAGCTGAGAGAGGTATGGAGGACAGAAAACAATGGAGGGGTTAGGCTGCTGGCACTCCTGACAGGGAATGTATTACTACAGCTAGCAGAGTAAGAGTACAGAATTCTGATTTAGCAGAAGTACATACTTTCTTCAGTTCTTTTTAAGGTCACTAGGTACACTTTTCCTCAAAAGGAGTTGACGCAGCAGGGAGTATTGCTTTGGCAATGGGGAGTTCAGCTTGGTTAGGTCCAGTTATTCGCCCAGGCAGAGACACAGGGAAAGATTCAGAGCAAGAAAGTTTCTTCAGTTCTTTTAAGGTCACTAGGTACACTTTTCCTCAAAAAGGGAGTTGAAGCAGCAGGGAGTATTGCTTTGGCAATGGGGAGTTCAGCTTGGTTAGGTCCAGTTATTCGCCCAGGCAGAGACACAGGGGAAAGATTCAGAGCAAGAAAGTTTCTTCAGTTCTTTTTAAGGTCACTAGGTACACTTTTCCTCAAAAAGGGAGTCGAAGCAGCAGGGAGTATTGCTTTGGCAATGGGGAGTTCAGCTTGGTTAGGTCCAGTTATTCGCCCAGGCAGAGACACAGGGGAAAGATTCAGAGCAAGAAAGTTTCTTCAGTTCTTTTTAAGGTCACTAGGTACACTTTTCCTCAAAAGGGAGTTGAAGCAGCAGGGAGTATTGCTTTGGCAATGGGGAGTTCAGCTTGGTTAGGTCCAGTTATTCGCCCAGGCAGAGACACAGGGGAAAGATTCAGAGCAAGAAAGATAGGAAACACACTCACAGCCGAGGATGCACAGCAGCCAGAACGGGGCAAGTTAAAGACTAGTAATATGACTAGTATACAGACCAGCCATTCATACTAAGAAAATGGAAGTTTTTTTCCCCCCAAAGAGAACTTAGCTGCCCAGCAAAGGAAAGTACAAGCCGACCATTGATCCTTGAAATTCCCAGAGGAACATACTCTTCTGCGGCAGTAAAGCTCTGAATGGCTTCACACCCAAACTTGTCTTTTAGTCAGCTCATCTCAAGCTGATTGACAGTTTGGACACATGGGAGGTCCCCTGAAGCTTTAGAAGCTGGCTGACTCTTATATCCTTGGCATGATATAACCCATATAGCTAAGGCAAATGCAGTGGCAATAACATATAGGGATTTCTTGCAACTTTTCGTTATTTTCCTTCTTTTGTTGAACACTTTATTAATACAGAAGTTCCAGCAAAGAGCTTTATTCCAGAGTTTACCATTATATTTAGGGGTGAGGGTGATGATTTTTCTGTGTAACTGTTCAGTTTATGATAAACCTCAGAGGTAAATGTAGCAGCCCTCTCAGTTTGGTCCATTTACTATGGATTTTTAGAAATTTTTCATAAGTCTTTATAAGAAGTCCCTAAAACTGGTCTCATTTTTGTGGTGGGGTAGTACCTCCACACCTGACTAGGCTGAAGATGATGTGTAGCCCATAGTTCCATATGGAACCCACACAACTGGGTTAAACTGCAATAAGACAAATCCCAAGTGCAAACTAGAAATATTGCACAACCTGATTATGTTGGGGGGTGGGCACTGCAGTATGCCAGTGCCACATCCTGTAAGTTGTTCTTAGCATGCTGCATTCTATATAATATGACTAGTATACAGACCAGCCATTCATACTAAGAACAACTGAACCTGCTACTCAGCCCCTATCATAGTCACTGTGCTAATATCAGGCAAGGACAGTTTTGTTGAGAGAGTGAAAAGCATCTGCATCACATACTCCTAGACAGCAACAAGATGCATAGCACAGTACACAGCAACACAGGCCAAGAAGTGGCGTCTAGTCAACTCTATGAGACAGTATCACACAGAGCAATCTCGATACATGCAGTGGTTGTTAAAGGGTATATTGAGCAGTGCATTGTTGAGTTGCACTGTCTTCATATATTCCATATACACCCTACTGGAGGGAAGTGGGTCACAGTCATCATCATCATCACTTGCACAAATACTGAGAGGCACAGTGCATGTGCCTGTAAACATCTTATTGTGCATGTCACTAGAGGTAGATATGGAGCTTTTGCAGTCTAGAGTAGTTTGTATCATAGATAATGTCTTCCTGTGACTGGAAGGGGAACCACTACATAAATGTGACCTGCAGCCATTGCATTGCCTTAGTGTGGCAGGACTAGATAACCCCATGAAACAGAAGTGGGAAAAAGACCTGCATGCATATCTGCTAATGAAGTGTCCTGATTCTAGAGGGTGGCAGTCATCACCATCCATGTGGTGCATTGGTAGGGTATGATACCCCAGACATGAAAGTGACCATCTTGTGTATGTATGTATGTGCCTCCAACAATGGCTTCACCAATGCATTGACATTGCTAGGTGACATCCATATGGAAGCCATGCACCCCATCAATCACCTCCATGTTGGCACGAGTAGCAGTAGACTGTGCTCTGATGATGGCTCTGTACATCTGCTGATTGAGCCCTAGTGATATTCATATATCAGAGCTGGCTTTGACATGTGAGGATACTGAGATCCCCTGCTAGGCTACCATATGGTGGGGATACCCACACTGGATACAATGCATTCCTCTGCTGCTTCAGCCACAGAGGAGGGCAGTGCTGGTGCTGTCACTCACAGGGAAACCCACCCCAATGGGGATAATGAGCACTCATGCTGTACAGGTTCTAGCACAGTTGTGGATGATCCCATACCTTTACCCTGAATGATGGGTAGAGGACCTTCCATGACAAACACAAATAATGCCTAATAATACCTATGTGTCACCTGACTGTGACTCAGTCTTTATCTTGTCATCACAGTCATCAGCCTGTTGTTCTGACCCAACCTGTGCAATTATCACCCCAGCAATAATTCATCCTGTGAATAAATAAGAAAAGAGGAAACAGAGTGACTCTGAAAATATATGCTACATTTGAGGTCCTGTATTGGCATGTAAACAGTGGTCTAGTAGTTGCCACTAAGGAAAATACACATATCTGCGCTGTCATTACTGTGTATCTGCACAACTGGCTTACTTATTTGAAACATACACATTGGAATATGTGTCCTGCCTTCGCTCTGTATGTAGATTCTTGTTGCATTTTTTTTTATTTTATTTTCAATTTGTTATCAGGATAAGTGAGCTGGTCCAGTGACCCTTTCCAGCCACAACAGGACCACAATGGCAAAGACAAATAACAAGTAAGAAATGCACTTAGGCATACAAAGGAGAAGAAAAACAAACTGCCAGTAAGGAACTTGATTATGATTGCATATATAATACATAGCCAAGGTGTAACACTGAATAGTTAACAAAACATAAAACTATATTTATAAGAATATATATATTATTAAGGCTTAAATGTACAATAAAAATTTCATTATAAATACAGAATTGTATGTAAGCATATTGCATAGCTCACAGCACTGAAAGATGTTATGCATTGTAATGGATTGGGGACTCTGCTTGCTCCATCCCCATTTTGTAAGGTCCTACACTTCTTGTTGTTCCTCTTTCATAGAACCAATAAGTGTCCAGCTGGCTGGAAACCAGGCAGCAAGTGCTTACAATTTGCTTTAACATGTTACTATGTAGCAGATGCTGGCTACCTGATCCTCCATGTCCCATCTTGTATTTCCTGATGCAGCTACTGCATGACAGTCTCAAGAGATTCATGCTAGCTGGCACATGGCCTCCCCTCCTACAACTTACTGGTTGCTCTCCTTTGCAGTGATTGACTTGCAGATTTCTTTAGCATTGCTGTGCTTTCCAAACTCAGATGTGCACTGTTACATAGCTCTCAACCAGTCAGTGACAAATCTCAACATGGGTTCATAGGTTCATAGGTAGGTACTAGGCTATTGGGCCTAGGGCCTATATAAGCTTAGCCAAAAAAGGTACCCTGGCTTTCACCCCCCCAAGAAAATTATTTTCCTGTGGCCCTGTCCAGCCGAGCCACAGAGGTGTTCCCTGGGGTGAATTTCCTATTTCCCATCCAATCATCAAGATTTTTCTTGAGGCGTGCTAATGAGGAGCTTTGTTTGATATATATAGGTAGTTTGTTCCAGAGTATGAGAAGTTTCTGGGACAGGAATCTATCCCTCCAGCATGTTCTGTTTATTGTGGTGACAAGGTTTAGGTCCCTAGAGCATGTAGCTCAGAGGTATTGGGATTTCTTTAAGTGGAGCATGTCCAACACCTCTAGGTTTGACATAGCTTTGTATGTTAGGCAGAGATCGCCTCTGAGTAGGCGATATGCGACAGAGTAAAGCTGGAGTTTTTTGAGACGGTCTGCGTAGGGAATCTGTTTGAGGCTGGTAATCCTCTTTGTGAGGTATTTCCGCAGCCTTTCCAGTTGTTGTAGATGTCTTGTGAGGTACATACCAAAAGGTGCATTGTACTCTATAATGGGTCTAATGAGTGACGAGTAAGAGGGGAACAATGACCTCTTTTTTCCTGGATGAGACACCTGTTGTGATGAGGTGTGCCATGTAGAAGGATTTCCTGACTACTGTGGCAATGTGATTATCAAAGGAGAGACTACTGTCCACTGGTGTCCCAAGGTCTCTTATCACACTTTCGGTGTTAAGTAGACTACCACCTATGTGGTAGCTCATGGGTACAGAGTTTTTACCAAAGGAGATGACAATGCAGTTTTTGGCACTGAGCTTGAGGCCATGGCTTTGACACCAGGCATCTGTCACAGTGAGGCCCTTTTGTAGGATGTCCACATCATTAGGAGTTTCGATTATGGCTCCTAGTTTGCAGTCATCTGCGGACTTCATTAGCCAAAGACCTTCTGTGTTAGCCTGTACTTCAGAAAAGTAGATACCAAACAGGAGAGGACCCATGACTAAACCCTGTCGTACTCGACTTGTCACTGGTCTGAAGTCAGATTTGGAGTCTGCTACTTTCACAGTGTGGGTTCTGTCAGTGAGCCAGTTGGCAACCCATCTTGTGACATAGGGATTTATACCTAGTGTAGTGTGTTTATCTATAATTCCAGAGTGGGGGATGGTGTCAAAAGCCTTGGCGAGATCAAGATAGGCTGTGTGAACCACCTTACCCTCGTCAACGGCTTTGGTGACTGCTTCAAAGAAGTCTATCAGGTTTAGGAGACATGATCTGCCTTTTACAAACCTGAACTGGGTGGGGTGCAGAATTTGGAGATTACCAATGTCTTTGTTTATAAGTTCCATCATGATACATTCCATGGCTTTGCAGACCAGGCTCATTAGGCTAATGGGGCGGTAGTTTCTAGGGTCCGCAGTGGCTCCCCCTTTGTGGAGTGGGATAACCGTCCCTGTGCACCATTCAGTGGGCACAAAGCCTGAGGTGAGGCTATGACTGAACATGATGCTTAGGTGGGGTGCCAGTTCATTCTGTAGTTCATGCAGAATGCAGCCTGGGATGTTGTCAGGTCCCATGGATGCTGTGTTCTTGGCTTTGGAGAGTGTGGTTTTTACCTGTGCAGCTGTGATTACAGGAACTTTGCATTCTTTTGGTATAGAGATGGGCCCTTTAGGGGGTGACAGAGGGGCAAAGTTAGCACTGACCAGCCAGGATGTTGGCAATATCAGTTGGTTATGTATATTTAGTGCCATTGTGCTGTAACTCAGCAGATTTGAGTGTTGCCATTGAGATTCTTAACATAGCTATAGAATCCATTGTGGTTGTCTTTAGAATCAGTGCCAATTTTGTTTTTTTAACTAGCTTTGGAGGATTTTATGAAGGATCTCAGCTTCTTACTGAGACTGACCAGGGAGTTCCTTCAATAATGGGATTTTACTCTTTTCTGCAACAGTTTCTTTCTTCTGTTGTAGAGTTTGTTTATGGCAGGGGACCATCAGATTGGCTTCCTTTTTTTGGAGGATAGTATATTGGTTCTGTTAGGGATGGCACAATCCATGCATTCATGTAAGTGCTTATAAAGTGCATTTGTGTACGATTCAGCAATCGTACCTCTATTGTCCATCTGCATGGGTGTCGTGAAGTTTGCCACTTCTGTCTTAAGAAGCGTGAAGTTGACTTTGGAGACATTTTTTAAGGTGGTTTCCCTAATGGGGGATGGGAGCGGGATGTGGATGTCTAGGGTGATTAGCTTGTAGTCGGATCCGACCAATGAAGAATTGACCTCTGGTGTAGAACACCGGTCGCCCATGTTGGTAATGACCAGGTGTAGGATATTGCTGCCGCTGGTGGGGGTGTGGATAAGTTGATCCAAGGCGTTGAAATTTATGAATTCCAGAAAATGTTGAGCAAAAGAGTTGGTACATGAGTAGTTTTCCCAGTTAATGGTGGGGTAGTTGAAATCGCCTGTTGTGAGGGTGCTGGGTTGTACCCTAATATTTTCCACTGTATCAAGAAATGAGGAGTGGGAATCCTGGGGCATGGTGGGGGATCTGTAGCAAGTTACAATTTGGATTGCGGTCTTGCCCAGAGTTAGTTGCACTTGTATAATCTCGGATGCATTATGCTGAGCAACTAGCCTGGAGGTGTGGATATCCTTAATGAATTTGGACATGCCTCCTCCTTTAGTGTTTCGGTCCAGGTTAGGTGGCCGAAAGGTGTGGTATGAATTATAGCCTGGTAATGCAGGAGTGCTCTCTGAAGCCTTGAACCAGGTCTCTGTCACTGCACAGACATTGATGTGCTCCATTTTAAGGAGTGCCTCGAGTGAATGCATTTTGAGGTTTAGATTTCTAGCACTAGCACTGAGTAACATTATTCTCAGATTTTGCTTGCTTGTACCTGTTATGGTGGTGAATTTGTCATTTGAACCTTGACTAAAAAAGGCACTATAGGGATGGCATGAGCCTTAGCCAGTATCTGGAATCCCAAGGGCGACAGGTGCAGGCCATCTCTGGCAAAGCATCGTGGTCTGTTGATCATGTCATCCCAGGCAGACAGATACTGGATCCCCTTAGAATGACACCAGAAGCCTAGCCAATTGTTGAAGTCAATCATTTTGTCCTTGTACTGTGGTATCATTCTGGGTGATGGCAGGATGCTACTCAGGGCTAGGGTCATACCTACCTGGGCTACAAGATTGGAGAGCTCCTCCATGTCTCTTTTCATGTAGTCCAGGGAGGTACGTCTCAGGTCATTCACACCAACACAGACAATGACAGAGTCATATTTGTACTTGTTGTGGAGGGACCTGAGTGTGTGTGTTATGTGGCAGATCCTGGCACCCGACAGGCAGCTGTCAGTAACTTTCTCCTTGTTTTACCTGGTGAGTGGAACATCAGTGTGCCTGACTATAGAGTGACCTATGACTAGAGTGATGGGTACGTTGTTATGCCTTATGGGCTGTGGTTGAGTGGCACACTGAGTTTGTGAGCTATGTGTCATTTGGGTTGTGTTGGGGGGTGGAGGTTGCTTGCATTTCTGCTATGAAGGTCTCTGTTGCTTGAGCAGATTTTTATTGAGAGCCTCCGTGAATGTAGGTGTGTGTTTTGTGTTTCTATGTGTCTGTTTTGGTGGTATAGGTTTTGAGGGACTATGTGATGAGTGTGGTGTAGTGCAAGTGTTTACCTTCTCCTCTAGACTGTCTAGTCCAGTCTTGGGTGAAGAGAACTTTGCTTCCAGTTTGGCTATATAAGTGCATCTCTCACAGGTTGTAGTGCTGGGTGGTAGGAGGAGAGGGTTGTCTGTGTGCATGAGACAACTGCTCCAATGATCAGGGACAAATCCAGAAATAATCAGGGGCAATCAGGGACACATTTTAAATATTATTACTGTCAACTTGAGGCACTGACAGGATGAAAGAGTGTGAATTAATATACATTCTCTGAACTAAAAGAAATCTATAACTCTAATTACTATTATAATTTATTAAGTGCAATTCATCACCTTTTCTCTCTCGGTCACCAGTTTTAAGAGGGATTAAGAAAGGCAGACCTAAACTTTATGTCAGAATCAAGGACATCCTTGAAAATCAGGGACAGTTGAAAGGTTTGGCACTGTACTGTCCTTTGGATATTCAAGTGAACGTTATACCACCTGGATCTGGCATGTAGTGCATCTCAATGGGTTCTAACCTCTATGTGCATTAACATTTCATTATTATAACCTTTCCCCGACATTCAACCCCATTTACATTTAACCACATAAAATACTTATGCATACATTACTCCTACAGACATTAAAGTTAAAATTAGAACAAACACATTAAAATAAAGCAACAAGAAATAAATAAAAATAAATCACGGCTGCAAATGGTTAACCAAAAAACAGTATTCCAGGTAAAACCAACTTAACACTTATTATATAAGTTGTTCCATAGAACTACTTTACAAGATATTATTCATACCTAACTACACCCCAACATATTCCTTATTTAGCCAAACCATAGAAAAAGATAAAAAGGTATGAAAAAAAATAAATACCCAATCTAAATTTTAATAGATTTCATCACTTTTTCACCAACATCATCAAAAACATTGTTACCATTCTAAGAGCATTATCACAAGGTTCAAGAGATGATTTAAATAGTTTGAGTTACAAGAGTGTTCACCATGTTTTAATCTAGTGCACAAGAACACATCATATCCAGGGTCATTTTTCATAGAAACTGAAGCACATGCATTGTGCTGAAAACAGTATGTTATTCTGCACACACACACACACACACACACACACACACACACACACACACACACACACACACGAACGCACGCATGCATGCATACACGCATGCACACACACACACATACAGACTTATACACATACAAAAACATAATTTGGGGAATTCAAAAAGTGCCAGTGCCATCATGTACCACTATTTACCAGGGAGATGATAATGAACATCAAATAGTGTTATGCTTGCCAGGAGCAAAAATAGAAGATATGAGACAACCCTTGGAATGCCTTAATGTAAGGAAGTATGAATCTGTTTTTATTCATGTTGGTACAAATAATGTCACCCGAAAGGATTCTCTGACTGTTAGTAAGGAACTGACAACACTCTTACATAATATAGCTTGTGCTGGTGTTAAGACATATTTTTCACAAATCACCTATAGAAAGGATAGTACTACAGCCGTGGTGGTGCAGTGGTAGTATTGTCGCCTCACAGCAAGAGGTTCTCCTGTTCGATTCTCGGCTGGAGTGCCTTCTGTGTGGAGTCTGCATATCCTCCCCGTGGTCGAGTGGCATTCGAAAGACATGCGTGAATGGGCATGCCTTCGTTGAAGGTTGGGCATCTAGCTGGCACCTTGGCACCATGAAAATCTACTGCCAATCATTAGCGGACTGGAGTTCCGCTGTGATGACCCCTAACCGGGTAAAGCCAAAGGAACAACAACCTATAGAAAAGATAGTCAGCTCACTGTGAATGAAAAGATTTTTCGGGTAAATACCTACATGGAAAAAAATGTCCTATTTTAAAAAATAGAAATGTGTAGAGCGCCCAACTCTTTGTGGGGCACATATGTGTTCAGACAGGATGGTGTGTGCATTTGTCAAGATCAGGGAAGAGAATTTTTGCTGCAGATATTTTGCAACATTTGACAAACACTGGGCAGTATTTCTGCCAGGTCGAAAATTTAACAGTTCACAGATAGCAACATTTGATGCATCCCTGATAGTTGTTAATGCTAGGAGCATTAATAATAAAGTTTTTAATTGGAATATTTGCTATGTTCCCACAAGATTGATGTTATTGTTTGTGAAACATGGCTAAAGAACAATGACTGGAAACCAGTTCTGCTAGGGTATAAATATTTTTACTGTAACAACAGACGTTCTAATAAAAAATCAGGTGGAGGTGTTATGATAGGGATTAAAGATAACTATGAGACCTGTGATTATTACATGCTCAGTGATAACACCAACACTATAGACTGTGTAACTGTGATAATAAAGACAACCCTGGAGCATATAACAATTGTTGGAGTGTACAGACCACCAAAGTCAAGTGCAGATGACCTAGAAGAATTTGTAGATTTCTTGCATGAATCACAGGAGGGGAAGAATAATATTAGCTGGGGGCTTAAATTTCCCAGAAACAGACTGGAATAATATTTATTCAGCAATGTTAGTAAGGAAATTATTCACAGCATATATTCAGGAACTACAATTGCTTCAGATTGTAAAAAGAAAAAACCTACCAGGGGACGGAACATACTAGAAATTGTTAGTGTTCCCAAAGAAATTACAGTGAATTCAAGTCAAGTTTTACCACCACTGATGTGCAGTGATCACGGGGTTATAAAGGTTAATTTGTTGTTAGATAATTCTACCAAACTGAAATCTAAGCCAATGCACAGAAGGTTAATTACAGATTATATGGAAGCAAAACAGTCACTATGTAAAACGAACTGGAGTGAGGTGTTCAATGGAAAAACTGCAGATGGAATGTGGAAAGTTTTGAAAGAAATTCTTTGAGTGCAAAAAAATCAAAAAAATGTTTAACATCAGGATCTAGGCATACAACATCAGGGGGATATAGTTCCGTAAGAACAAGGTTTCCCATCAAAAGCACAACAGTAACATGCTTGACAGCCACCTCCTCGACCATGGTAGGAGCGACTGTCGGAAGTTGACATTCATTTGTATGTCTGTTTAGAAGGTCGTACATGGGCAGGGAGTTACAGCATGTATGTCAATGGGAGAATTCCACCTTATGGTCAACAGAATTTGTTGACGTAGTTGCGTCGATCATTCAACCTACTTCATATTCATGAGTCGACGTTTTTTATCGTGGAAATCACCGTTCGTGGACATGATTTTTGTCCTTTTGATAGTAAACCATAAGAACAAGATATCTGATTAAGGTGAGAGACAAAAAAATATAAGACATGAAGAGAGGTAGAACTACAACTTTGAAAACTGAAATAATTAGTCTGGACAAACAGATTAAGCATAGTGTGAAACAAGATCAAGAAAAAATTGAAGAAAATGTATATAAAGATGTTGAGCATAATTTATTTATTTTTTATTTTATTTTATTTTACATTTGTTGACTGGGTTAGTCCAACTGGATATATGTCCATTTTCAGTGGAGGCCAGGGGAGAAAAGTTCCACATACAGATGAATATTTACAAAGTCATTGGTACATTACAAAGTTTTGGCAATCATTTTATTTCATTGGATTTAGCTTATTAACAAGAAAACACCTAGTGCATAGCAGCTATGGATATTCATACAAAATATATACAATGACATTATTAAACTGTAAAGTAACACAAAAAGCCACACAAGAATCCTAGTCTGTTACAGCTAAGGATATTCATACAAAATATGCACAAAGACACTATTCAACTGTAAAGTAACATAAAAGAAACAAGCTTATACAGGTAAGACGATTAGTGTCTAGGGACAGGTTAAGTAGTTAGCCTGGGTTAACACGCGGGCATAACCAGTGTGATTTAAGGTAGGGTTTTAGTTTGCTTTTAAATAGGTTAGCTGAGGATAGGGAGGTTAGGTGAATAGGGAGGGTATTCCAGGTTTTACCCACTGTATTAGAGAACAATGAGTCACCAGCCGAATTATTGGTTTTAGCTATTTGTACCAGTAGTTTGTTAGATGAGCAAAGGGTTTTGAGATTATTATAGTGGGTGATTAGGTTAGTGAGTATTGGTGTATTTGTAGGTTGATACAGGATCTTATGGGCTACTCTTAGATGGTTCAATAGTATTAGATTTGGCAATTCTAACCAGCCTAGTTGATTAAGATTGTTACAATGATGGGTTCTATAGGTTGACCCAGTTGCAAACCTGTCAATATTGTTGTAGGAGGTAGTCAGCTTGTTCAGATTGCTTTTACATAGTTTGGTATAGATAGGAGAGGCATATAGTAGGGTTGAGATAAGGTGGGTACGGGCAATAGTGGTCATGGCTAGTGGAGTCAGAAAGGGTTTGATCCTGTAGAGGGAACCTAATTTCTTTGTTCACAGTTTTTATAGTGTTATTAATATGAGGCTCAAAGATGACGTTATTATCAATTAGTACCCCAAGTAGTTTTGTGGTAGGATCAGGAGATATGATAGTTCCGTTGCTAGATGTTACAGTAAAGTTCAGTGAGGAGGCCCTTCGGGTGGGGGTGAATAGTAGCATTTTTGTTTTTTTTTTTTGGGTTCAAGATTACATATCAGTGTAGAAGCCATTTTTCAACTATGCTAAAGGTGTTTGGGTTAAGAACTGAAGTTCAGATGGGGAAGTGGCTGAACATATAAGTGTGGAATCGTCTGCATATTGGCTACAGGTAGAATGAAGGTTGTTTGTAACGATAGAGAAGAGGAGGGGACCCAATATGGAACCTTGAGGAACACCAAAGGAAACTGGGAGGTGGGAAGACAAGTTATTTTCCCATAGTACAGCCTGTTGCCTTTTATTTAAATAGGATTGGAACCACTGTATAGCAAGTGCATCCAATGACAGGTTTTTAAGTATGTTTATGTGGAGATGGTGGTTAGCCATATCAAAGGCTTTTGACAGATCAATAAAGAGGGCTGAGGATAGAGTGTTGTTATTTTGATTTCTATTAATACAGTCAGTAAAGGATAAGAGAGCAGAAGTGGTGCTATGAAATGGTCTGAAGCCATGTTGGCAGGTGGCTAGTAAGTTGTTTTCTAGTAGGTAGCTTAAACATTGTTTATGAATGCATTTCTCCATTATTTTTGCCAACGGGGATAATACGGCTATGGGCCCTGTAGTTAGATATCTCTTTGGAGTTACCACCTTTATGCAGGGGGATAATATGTGAAACTTTCCAGATTGATGCGATGGTTACTTCAGAAAGAGTTTTATTAATGAGGATGGATATGGGGTAGCTATGGCTTTTGCTGCTTTTTGCATGTATTCTGCAGGTAGTAGGTCTGCAGAGAGTGTGGTGGGTTTGAGTTTCTGAATAAGGGTACAGACAAGGGATGTGGGAACAGGTTGAAAATGAAATAGAGGGGGGCTGTTGGAGATAGCAGTGGTAGAAGATATGGTGCCATGGGGTAGCTGATTAGCAAGGGATTGAATGGTCTCTGTGAAAAAAGTGTTAAAAGAGTTGGCTATTTGGTTGGGATTGTTGTGATCAGAGCCTGAGGGAGTAGGTGTGCTTGAGCGACCTGGGTGTAAGAGGTTATTGATGCCTGACCAGAATTTTTGAGGATTATTTTGGTGGGTTTGTTGAAGCTGACAGTAATAGTTTCTTTTATCAAACAGTACCACTTGGTGGCAGCATACACCATGGAAAGTTCTGCAAAACACCTTTACTCAGCTCTAAAAAGTATACACTGTTCACTTTTCTCTTTGTTCCTCACTTGAGAGTCTGTGGAATTAACATTCACTTCTCAAGGCTTGATCTGATGAACTATAGTATTCTTTAACATTTTTTCTCTAGTCCAATCACTACAAAGATATAACCCTCTCCCTGCCTTTACCTGTATTCCAGCTTTTGTTCACTGATTGTTTTCTCTGGGCCATCTCTTTTCTTGGCTCTATATCCCTCCCCCTTCCTCCTCTCCCATCCCTTCTCATAGGTTCATAGGTTCATAGGTAAGTACTAGGCTATCTGCCCAAGGGCATTTATAAGCCTAGCCAGAATGTGTTGGCTTTCGCCACCCCCTTAGATTAGTTCCCTGTCCCTCTGTCCAGCAGAGCCATTAGTTCTCTGTGCCACTGTCCAGCAGAGCCACTGCAGTGATCTCTGGGTTTCCTATCCACCCGTCAAGGTTTCTCTTGAAGAGTGTTAGTGAGGGGCTCTGCCTGATGTATATTGGAATCCTGTTCCAAAACATGGGGAGACTCTGGGGTAGGAATCTATCCCTTCAGCATGTCATATTTATCGTTGTGGTGAGGTTTATATCTCTAGAGCGTGTGGCCCTCCGGGATTTGTTTTTTTTTTTAGGTGGAGCATGTCCATCAATTCTGGGTTGGACATGGCCTTGTATGTCAGGCAGAGATCACCTCTGAGTAAGCGGTATGTAACCGAGTACAGCTGGAGCTTCTTGAGTCAGGCTGCATAGGGCATCTGTTTGAGGCCAGTAATCCTCTTGGTGAGATACTTTTGTGGTCTTTCCAGCTGTTGCAGGTGTCTTGTAAGGTACATCCCAAATGGGGTGTTGTATTCTATGATGGGTCAAATGAGTGATGAGTAGAGAGGCACAATAACCTTTTTTGTTCTAGATGCAAACCCTTTTGTGATTAGGTGGGCCACATAGAAGGATTTTCTAACCACTTTGGCAATATGATTATCAAAGGAGAGATTCATATCTACTTGGGTCCCCAGATCCCTTATTAAATTTTCTGTATTCAGGGGACTACCACCTATGTGGTAGTTCACGGGTACTTTGTTTTTTCCAAAGTGGATGACTATGCACTTTTTGGCATTTAGTTTGAGGCCATGATTTTGACACCAGGTATCCATCTCAGTGAGACCCATCTTGAGGGTGTCTGTATCAGCCGGAGAATCAGTTATGGCCCCTAGTTTGCAGTCATCTGCAAACTTGGCCAGCCATAGTCCTTCTATGCTTGCCTGTACCTCTGAGAAGTATATACCGAATAGGAGGGGTCCTAGGACTGAGCCCTGGGGGACGCCACTTGTAACCGGTTTAGAGTCGGACATAGAGCCTGCAACTCTCATCATGTGAGTTCTATCCATGAGCCAGTTGGCAACCCATCTCATGACATAGGGGTTTATGTCCAAGCTGGTGAGCTTGTCTATAATACTAGAATGGGGAATGGTGTCAAAAGCCTTTGCGAGGTCTAGGTAGGCTGTGTGAACCTCCTTTCCCTCATCTAATGCCTTGGTAAGCATCTCAAAGAAGTCCACCAGGTTTAGGAGGCATGATCTGCCCTTAACAAAGCCAAACTGGGTAGGGTCCAAGGTTTGGAGGTTCCCAATGTCTCTGTTAATGAGTTCCATGATGATGTGTTCCATAGCCTTGCAGACCAGGCTAGTCAGGCTTATAGGGCGATAGTTCTCGGGGTCCGTTGTGGTTCCACCATTGTAGAGCAGGATAACTGTTGCTGTGTGCCACTCTGTAGGTACGTAGCCTGTAGAGAGGCTGAGTTTGAACAGTGTGTTTAGGTGAGGGGTTAGTTCATTTTGAAGCTCTTGTAAGACACAGCCTGGGACACCGTCCGGTCCCATTGAAGCTGTGTTTTTGGCTTTGGATAGGGCTGTTTTAACCTGTGTGTCGGTGATTGACAGGGCCCTACATTCTTCTAGTATGGTTATGGGCCCTTTAGGTGGTGAGAGGGGGGTGACATTTGCACTAAACCTGTCTGCCAGAATGTTGGCAGTATCAGTCAGTTCAGTGTATTTTATGCCATTCTGCACTAACTCAGAGCAGATCTGAGAGTTTCCACTTAGGTTCTTGACATAGCCAAAGAACGCTTTGTGGTTATCTTTGAAGTCATTGGCAATTTTTCTTTTGAAAATAGCCATGGATGATTTAATGGGGGATCATAGTTTTTTCTGATACTGATCAGGGATGCTTTTCTTTCTTGGGATTTTACTCTTTTCTGTACTAGTTTCCTCCTTCTGTTGTACGGCTTGTTTATGGCAGGGGTCCACCAGACTGGTTTCCTTTTCTTGGAGGAGTGAGTCTTGGTTTTACTTGGGATAGCATGATCCATGCATTCCTGCAGATGATCACAGAGTGCCTTTGTAAAGGTTTCAGCAGCTTGGACAGCATTGTCCTTTAGCATGGGGGCTGTGAACCTTTCCACCTCGGTCTTAAGTAACGCGAAGTTTGCTTTTGAAATGTTTTTCACGGTGGTTTCCTTGATTGAGGGTGGGGGCAGAATGTGGATATCCAGAGTGATTAGTCTATGGTCTGATCTAACCAGTGAGAGGTTGACCTCCAGTGTGGAACACCAGTCGCCCATGTTGGTGATGACCAGGTCCAATATGTTGTTCCCTCTAGTGGGGGTGTTGACCAGTTGATCCAGGGCATTTGAGTTTATAAATTCTAGGAAGCGTTGGGCAAGGGAGATAGTACTTGAGTAGTTCTCCCAGTTTATGTTTGGATAATTGAAATCACCCAGTATTAGGGTGTTTGGTAGGACCTTCATATTTCCCAGTGTCTCCAGAAATGCAGAATGGGGGTCCTGGGCCATGGTGGGTGATCTGTAGCAAGCTACAATTTGAATTGCAGTTTTGCCCATTGTTAGTTGCACATGGATGATCTCTGATGCATTGTGCTGTGCCACTAACCTGGAGGTGTGGGTATCCTTGATGAATATGGATACACCCTCGCCTTTTGTGTTTTGGTCCTGGTGCTGTGGCCGAAAGGTATGGTATGAGTTATAGCCTAGTAGTGCTGGGGTGTTCTCAGGAGCCTTAAACCAGGTTTCTGTTACTGCACAGATGTCGATGTTCTCCATACTGACAAGTGCCTCGAGTGCATGCATTTTGAGGTTTAGACTTCTGGCGTTGAATAGCATTACCCTCAGTTTTTGGTTATTTGTGCTATTTATGGTGGTGGGTTTGTCTTTTGAGCCTTGCCTAAAAAAGGCACTATGGGGGCGGCAAGAGCCTTGGCCAGTATTCAAAAGCCTAAAAGTGACAGGTGCAAGCCATCTCTTGCAAAGCAACGTGGCTTGTCAAGCATGTCATCTCAGGCGGACGGATACTGGATCCCCTTTGAATGACACCAGAAACTTAACCAATTGTTGAAATTGATCATTTTTTCTTTATACTGTAGCATCATTCTTGTGAGGGCAGCATGCTACTTAGGGTCAGGGTCATACCGACCTGGGCTACATGATCAGAGAGCTCTTCCATGTCTCTTTTCATGTAGTCCAGGGAGGAATGTCTCAGGTCATTCACACCAACATGGATAATGACAGAGTTATATTTGTACTTGTTCTGGAGTGACCTGAGTGCTTGTGTTATGTGGTGGATCCTGGCACTCAGCAGGCAGCTAACTGTAACCTTCTCCTTGTCCACCCTAGTTAGTGGGATATCAGTGTGCCTGACTATAGAGTCACCTATTACTAGTGTGTTGTGTATGTTATTTTGCGTTAAGGGCTGTGATTGCATGGCACACTGATTATGTGAAGTATATGTTTCATGGTTGGTGATGGGGTGTGGAGGTTGCTTGGATGTCTGCTTTGGAGGTCTCTGTTGCTTTTGCAGATTTTTATTTAGAGCATCCGAGTATGTTTTCATGTATTCATGTGTGTTATTTGCCGGTGTTGGTTTATTAGGTCTATGTGAGACTGGTGGTGTGTTGCAAGTATTACCCTTCTCCTCTTGACTGTCAGTTCCAGTCTTGGGTTGAAAGAGCTTTGCCTCCAGTTTGACTGTATAATTGCATCTCTTGCATATATTAGTGTTTGGTGGTAGGAGGAGAGGGTTGTCTGTGTACATGAGGCAGTTGTAACATTGCCTCAAAATGCCCAGATTCACCAGTTGGACTGGAGAGTACACCGGAAACTGCCCTTTGGACATGCCTGAATAGGTAGAGAAAGCTGTTTTTCCTGATTGGCTGGTGGGGACGAATAGAGAGCCTTGTCCTTCTGGCCAGTATAGGGGGTCTGGTGCTAGGGTTAATTAGTGCTTGCTATGGGTTTTAAGCAAGTGCTTGACTGTGAAATGAATGGTTTGAATGCTAAAGTTGAAGGTTTGTCTAGTTCCAAGGGAACAATTGAAGAATAGACTTTGTGGAGCCGAGAATAATTTAACTCTAGCTAAATGGTGCTGCCCCGGTGCACAAAACCACACAAATGTGTTTTTTATAGCAGGGAAGTAAAAGAGATAGAAATTAGCCCAAAATGGCTGATAAATTACTAACTTCTGGGCTAACTTATCCCCTCCCCCTAACACTAGCTCCCGCCTTAAAGTTATCATTATGACTATGCTTCCAGTGGCGCCATTTTAAAAATACCAGGACTAAATCATGTCCTCTTGCCTCTGAGTTGGTCCTGCGGCTAGGCTGCTCGTCTTGCTTCCCGGTAGGTTGCACTGTATTAATGTAACTCTTTTAATGTGTAACTGCTTCCGTTATTGTCATTTTACACTTGTGTTGGAAGATTGTTTATGTTTCTCTACTTTACTAATGAAGTGTACTTTATAGGTTGCTGTTAGACCCGATTGATTTACCACTGTTGTTGCTTGTACCATTTGCCTTAAATTGTCCTTATTTTGGTCTCTAGACGCTTAATATGCTTATAGATGCATAGCGTCTGCTAGTATTTTGCTTAGAATTATCCTTATCTAATCACTAGATGTTTGAATATACTGGTTAGATTCTGAGCTATTACCATTTTTTGCCCATAATTGTAAATAGTTTAAGTCACTAGAAGCTGAATTACTTCTGTATTATTAGTGACTGCTTTAAGGTATCCTTGCATTACATTTAGCCATTGTATAGTTCACTAGAAACTAAATTCAAGGTTATCTTCTTAGTGACCACCATTATTTAGGTCAGAAGTGTACATATTACATTACTAGAAGCTAAACTACTGTTGGTTTCTTAGTGACTACTATACTTACCTTTTTGTATTATTTGAGTCACTAGAAGCTGTGTATACTGCTAGAGTCTTAACGACTACATTTATATAGCTCCAAAGTGTACACACTTACTCTCTAGAGGCTGTATTACTGCTGTAAACTCAGCGACTGCTTTAACTTATCCTTACACCACATTTTTCAAGTCCTGCTGACCACATTGCCTAGTGACTATAATAGTTGTCCTCAAAGGCAAAGTAGTGCTCTAATTTCAGCTAGCAAAACTGCACTTAAGCATTTAAATGGAATGTAAGGCTGGAGTCTTGGCGACTGTTAATTGTAGCGTTATTCAACCTTACTTAGCCTTTTACTACTCTCTTATGTTTAAAGACCATTTGTTATTAACGATCTGTAGCTGCATGTAACACCTGAATCTGCATATTTCCAATGTTCCTAGACAAATGTAAGACTGTATTTTGCTTATCATTTAGGTAAAATGCGTCTGCTACTGTTCTTTGTCAAATGTTAAGACTGTATTTGTTTAGCATTTAGTGAAGTGTGTCTGCTAATGATGCATTTTTTGGCTGACTTGGGGTATTGCTTTTACCTATAGAACTACCTAATTCACACTAGTGATCACCCTCCATTTTTATTTTTTCTTCCATTTCTGTGCTGCTCTTGTCTCTCCCTCTTTATATATCTTTCTGTCCTTCTCCTTTACATCCTCTTTCCACAGTATATGCTTGTACTACCTCTCCCACTCTAAGCTTTCCTTTTTCCTGCCTATCCACCTACCAAACCCCCTCTATTTCCCCTTAATTACAGTTTATTTATTTATTTCTCTTCCTTCTTTACAACTTGCTCCCTTGGGTGCTACCTCTACCTGCTTTTGAATTCCTTCCCATCTGAGTGAAGACATCATTGGATAAGCTGCTCCCAGGCTCAATCAACTCCAACCTAACTAAAGGGCTTAGTTTCCCTCCTACAAAGGAACATCAGTGTATGTAGCTATATTGAACATTGCTGTTGGCAATTTATAATCTTGCCCAGCATTCTACCTCAGTGTGCATGATGGCAGCCTGCCACAGTCTGCTGCCCCCCCCCCCTGTTTACATGCTACTCCATGTCCACTTCCTTTTTAAACTTCTTAGATTAATTTTGACATAGCTGTAAATTCCTTTTAATTTATGGTACTACCTTCCTCCTTCACCACTTGGTGGCAGCATACACCCTGGAAAGTTCTGCAAAACACCTTTACAAAGCCCTACAAAGTATATATACACTGTTCAATTTTCTCTCTGTTCCTCACTTGAGAGTCTGTGGAATTAACTTTCACTTCTCAAGGCTTGATCTGATGAACTATAGTATTCTTTAACATTTTTGTCTCTAGTCCAATCACTACAAAGATATAACTCTCTGCTTGCCTTTACCTGTATTCCAGCTTCTATTCACTGATTGTTTTCTCTGGGCCATCTCTTCTCTTGGTTCTACCTGCTCCGTTCGCCCTGCAGGCTAACTCCACTCCCCTACCTTACCCCCAATTTCCACCCACCCCCCAGTCCTCCTACACTTATCTTAACCAAAAATCTCCTCCCCTTCATCTCTCCCAATCCACTCATATCTCCTCACTATCCCCTCCCCATCATCCAATACATTCTCACCCCTCCCCATCCCAAACCTTATAGCACTTTACTCAGTTCTAAACACCTCCCTCTTACACTCTCATAGTTCCCCCTACATCCAACTACTTCTTCAGTACCCTCCACCCAACTATTCATTTATACCTACACCAAACCATGCCTTCTCAAACCCTTCTCATCCCTTCCCTCTGCCTACTACTTCTAATTCCTCTATACCATGCTACCTCTTATTTCTCTTATGAACTACCCCCCTTCTTTCCTATCCCTTCTTCACCCTACCATCACCCTCAACACTCATTATCACTCTACCATATCTCACTTTCACACTATATTACCCTCCCTAGTTCAACTAAACCCACTTCTCTGCTTCAAACTAAAACTTCTACCCTCCTTAATGAAATGTCATATTCCTAAAGCATTATTATACCTCACACAAAACACTAGGAGTAAACACAAACTCCTGCTATCATTCACCTTTAACTTCTATGCCTAGCAGGTGACATACATCCCAACCCAGGACCTAGTACCAGCAACAATCCAACTCCTCCTATTACCACCCATATTACCAACCCTATATATCTCAAACTCCTGACCATCAATGCCCAGAGTCTAAAAAACAAAATAGCCCACTTCCACACTTGGCTATACCATACCCTACCTGATATAGTAGCTGTCTCTGAGACATGGCTAAAACTCAATTTTTCTGACTCTGAAATCCTACCCCCTGGGTTTCAAGCTCTTAGACATGACCACCTAAAAAAGAAGGGAGGAGGAGTTACCTTAATCTAATCTCCATCAGTCCTTACCAAAATCCTATTCCTCAGTTTAACAACGCTGAACTAGTCATATTAATTCTCCAACTAAATAATCATAAAAGCATCTGTGTCATAGCCCTCTATATTCCCCCTGGAAACAATACTAATATACTTCAGGAAATCCTTCTATGGGCTTCAACCAATATTAAGTTTGAGACTTACATCCTAGGAGATGTAAACATTGACTGGAACAAAATTGATAACAATAATCCCACCATCTCAATTAACCTATATAATTTCAGTCAACTTACAAATACCATTACCAGACCTAATAAAAACAACCCTCCAGGCTCCATACTTAACTGGATCCTAATCTCTCACCCTAATAAAATCTCCCATAAGAGCACCTTACCAGACTCCATTAGTGACCACTTGCCAGCCTTCGTCCATAGAGCAACTCCCTCCTCTCCTCACCAACATCAGTATATTCGCACACGAAACCTCACAAACGTTAACCCCACAACTTTCTCCAATTTTCTCAAACTAATAAACTGGGACAATCTAAAAACTCTTCCTCTAGACCAGGCCGTTGAACATTTCAACTCAACCTTCTTAGCTACCCTTCACTCTCATGACCCCCTAGAACAAAACATATAAAAACCAACTCAGCCCCTTGGCTTACTAAAGACACCAAAATACTTATGAAACAAAGGGACAAAACCTGGAAACTTTACCATTGCAATAAGAACCCAGACACCCTTCTTAAATATAAACAACTCCGTAACCTAGCCAAAAGTATATACAG
Organism: Protopterus annectens; assembly: GCF_019279795.1. Lineage (NCBI taxonomy): Eukaryota > Metazoa > Chordata > Ceratodontiformes > Protopteridae > Protopterus > Protopterus annectens. The sequence continues at coordinate 1,367,989,863 of NC_056731.1, forward strand.
GATAAAAAATCATACTATACCAAATGTCAGTCTAATCATTCCAAAAATTCCAAACAGTTCTGGACGTCAATCAACTCTCTTCTCAACCCTGGTACCCAAAACAATCCTTGCCCTGACACTAGCAAGTCTGAACCAGATATAGCCACGCTATTCAACTCCTTTTTTTTAAACTCCATAGCAGAACTCACCAAAACCTTCCAAAACAACTCCTCCCCCTCCTCAAACTCTGAAAACCAATTCCTCCTCAAACTCAACCATCCATTCCTTTCTCATCTCCCATCTTTCACCTCAATCCCATTTCCACCTCATATATAACTAAACTCCTCTCTAACCTTAAGCCAGGCTCCAATGCCCCTGACAACATCCCCTCACTCTTACTAAAACTCGCAGTAGATGGCATCGCCATCCCCATTAGCATTCGCATTAACAGATCCATACAGGAAGCTTATGTTCCTAAACTGTGGCATACAGCCTTCATCCTACCCCTCCACAAAGGAGGCAAAAATAATAGTATCTCAAACTTCCGGCCCATAGCCATTCTCTCACCTATTTCAAAAATACTTGAGAAATACATCCACCTGCAACTTATGCCATTCCTTACAAATAACCAGCTCCTCACCCCAACTCAACATGGATTTTGTCCGGGCCATAGCACAATAACTGCTCTCCTCTCTTTCCTAGACATAGTAAACCACACCCATGACTCTGGAGAACTTGTATCCACAGTCCTCCTTGACCTCTACAAGGCTTTTGATACTGTCTCCCATTCCCATCTCCTAAACCACCTTGCTAATGTTAATCTCTCACACAACACCCTTTCCTGGTTCAGCAGCTACCTCTCTGACTGATCTCAGGCCGTAAAATGGAAAACTGGCAACTCAGCCTTCCTCCCAACCCCAACCGGTGTCCCCCAAGGATCTATACTCGGCCCAATGCTATTTAATATCTTTATTAATGACTTCCACACAGCTAATCCTAACACCAAGATAGTCCAATATGCAGACGACTCTACTCTAGTCTGCTCTGCTTCTAACCTCCAAGTACTCCAAACAAAAAACAAAACAGCTTTTTCCACCACTGAGAACTGGATGCTTCAAAATCACCTCTCTCTAAATGCCAACAAATCTAAAATTCTACTATTCTCTCCCACTAAATCTCACCCTCTTGACAAAACCTCCTTCAGCATTATCAGCCATGCCAATTCCACTATTGAAGTTGTTCCTTTTGCTAAACTTCTTGGGGTCACTATTGATGAACATCTCAAATTTGACACCCATATTCAGCTAAACATTAAGAAAACACATCAGAAACTTGGCATGCTGTACAGTTTCTATCCCCTTCCACAAGACAGACCCTAGCCACTACCTACTTACTACCATATCTGATATAAGGTGCCCCTCTACTAATCAACCTATCTTCCTCTATCTCCTCTAAACTAGAATCCTGTTACAACAAAATCTCAAAGTTTGCCACCAAGTCCAAGTACTCTACCCATCACTGCATACCTCTCCACCTACTGCAATGGCTAGAACTTCCCAACTACCTGAACTACCTCCAAATCACTACATCCTACAAACTCATTTTTAAACCCACTAAGTGCACTGCACTAATATCGTATCACTATATACTCCTCACAGAACTCTAAGATCTGCTCACCAAAATCTCATTTCTGTATACAAACCAAACCGTCCCTCAGGTCAGCTTCTCTTATCCTTTTCCTTAGCCAAAAAATGGAACTCTCTTCCTCCCTCTCTAAGAATTTCTCAAAACTTTGATCACTTCAAAACCCAGCTCCATTCCTACCTCTCCAATAACAGGAAATGCACTTGCACTCTACCTACCTAATCCTGCCTAATACATAAATACATACATATACATAAACTACCTTCCACCTTACCCAGTAGGAGTTCAATCATATTTACTGTTTTCTTACAAATGTTTCTTTCATAGCATTCTCAGAAGATTTAAAACCTCAGTATAATGGTGACTCTGTATTATCGACCTCTAATTGTATTTACATGTACATATGCATTGTATACCATACTATGTTGATATTCTACTGCAGTGGCAGCTGGTGACTTCAAATCAAAGGGGGGCTGCAGGAGAATGGGTGGGGTCAAGGGGAAGGGGTGTGGCCAACTAGAAAGGGGAGGATCTATGCTCAAAACCACAAAAACTAACTTTAATTAAATACGCTGCCCTGGGTGGCAAACCATCATTATGAGAGTCCAATCAAGACAAAAATAAGTGTAGAAGAATAAAAATATTTCAATGCATTGGCTGCATGACAGCTTACTTAATATCTAGATGGAAACAAAAGGTTGTGAGGCATGAAAAAATAAATTACTTTTTGAATACATTACTGGAATGCCAGTCAAAATCAAGTGTAAGAAAAATCAGAAGCACTCAACTCAAACCACTTCTCCTTGCACTGCAGTTCTAATTATAATTTATATTCAGCTTTATTAAAGTACCAAGTAACATGCTGAAAGTAGAAATCTCTGTGATGCCCCCACTTGTAAAAATGTTTCTTATCCAAAAAAGACCTGCTGCCTGACAACTATCTACTTGTTTCATGGGGAAAATATGATCAAAGTAAAAAATGAAAAGCAAACAAGAAACAAGCTCAAGATACATTGCTTAAAGGATTACTGTACAGGTTATGGACCACACATGATTGGCATTCTGTTTAGTTTACGGGTAAAGTCAGTAGAGATGATTGGAAGTCTCCAACAAGTGTAATAAGCTTTTTAAAATAACGGAATCCTGTCCTTTAATATCCAAGGCTTATACATTATCTAGTCAAGTATTCTCTGCATGGCAACAACAGAAAAACTTTCAATGTTGGCAATTCTTTAACAGTATGCTTATTAAAGCTTACTTGCATCTCATGATCTCAGACAAGCTTACCTTATGGTCATTAAAGCAAACACAGAGCAACAGGCACTTTCTGAGAAATAAGCATAAATCTGAGTAATAAGCATAAATCAACAGTACAAAAATATGACAGAAACCAGACCGTTCTGCAAAATCAAGGACAGATGAAAAGCCACTGTAGTACTTGTGTCTACCTTGGATGGGGGGGACACACTGCACATTTACACTGCATAACTACTCCTTGCCTTTCTTGGACACATCCAGAGTCACTACATGGGGGAGTGGGGTGCAACAAGTATGTCACAATTTGAAATGTCTCTGGCTGACTGTGATGGCCCTGACACATTTGTCATACCTCTCAACCTCAGAGCAAGAAATCTGGACAAAGCCATACACAGAAGTGGGACAAAGGCCCAAAAATAAGGACAATTTTTAAATATTGCTCTAATAAACTTAGAAAGATAATAGAATAGGTCTTGCATTAGTATGAATTTTCTGAAGGGTATAAAATCTGAAACTCAAATGTCTGTCATTATTTTCTAACTTCAGTCTTTAGTGATTTGTCACTAATTTGCCAAAAACACAATTTTATGAAAAATGGACCAAAAATGTGATGCAAAAATATAAAATAGCCACACAATACAGCTGGGAACCTGTCAAAGAAGGGACACTTTAATATTAGTACTGCTAACTTGAGCAGCTGACAAAATAAAAGAATCTACATGCATTTCAAGTAATCTATAACTTTGATTATTACAGTTATTTCTTAATTGTAAACCCTCCGTGTTTTCTTCCAAAATTGCTATTTGACGGAGGGATTATTAGGGGGAAGAGCAAAATTTTGAGCCAAAATCGGGGACAGTTGAGTGGTTGGCTATGCCTAATTCTATAAAGCAATTTATTTGCATGTACCTCTCAACCTGTTAATGCAGTAAATCTGAACAAGGCCAAATATATTGGGGGAACATATAAACAGTACTAAAAATTGCTCTTGTATAAATTGAGACAGTTGATAGAATAACAGTTCTTACTTTAGCATGTATTTTTCTGAAGGTTATGAAGTCTGAAACTCAGTGTATCATTTAGTGACTTAATTCCTAAATGATTTGCCAGAAAACTACAAATTTTATGAAGAACAAACCAAAAATAAGAAGCAAAAATCTATTTATTCTTTGAAAATCTGGACATTTGGGAGGTTTAGTTCAGCTGGGCCTGTCTAAGTTTAATGCCCTTCCCCCCCTGACAAAATCATGGTTGAATGGAGCCTCTGCAGCCATTCCAATGAACCAGCACTTGGCTATTTCACTCCATTTACCATAAACACTAATGTGCATACTGCTTTACTTCTATGATGAGTTGGGCTTCATTTGAAAGTTTTATTTTGTATTTTACAGCACAAACACTAAGTCATCTGCTAAACAAAGCAATGTAGTCTCACAATGAAAACTTAGCATTAAAACTTCTCTGCCCTTGAAACTCACATTCATTGAAACAGCATTGAAACACACATTCAAAGAAAATACATGTTGCCAGTGGCAGATAAAGATTAATTTTGGGCTGTTTTCAAATCATAGGCCCCTTACATATGAAACATACATGTGCTCTTTGATACACCTTCCTCATTGTACTAAATTATATTCCTTGTACAATACAGTACAGTTGTTAGGGGGCGTTTTAAATTTGTTTTGAACATTTTTCCAGTAAGCAATGAAACAAAACGCATGCACCCATAATGGCAAAACTGCCCAGTTCAGAACATTTATCACAAAAGTTTACTCAGACTCCCACAGTCCACCATTATCAGTAAATATGCACAATTCTACAGTCCACCATTATCAGTAAATATGCACAATTCTACAGTCCATTATCAGTAAATATGCACAATTCTACAGTCCATTATCATTATTATATGCACAATCTCTGAAGAAGTAAAAGTCATCTAAATAATTCCACATTAAAGAAATCTGTAACTAATGAAGAGGTTGCTGCTAGCAAACACCTTTATATTTCATGGTTTCATTGAAAAATAAAGCGTCTGTTGCCCCTCGGGAATAAATTGCCTATATTACATTAAAAAAATGATAAGCTAGTAATATTGCAAGAGGAAATGGATGGCAAACTGATAACAGACTCATAGTTAGTATCTTCACCAAGGAGAACATTCTCAGTACGGCAGCATCCACCCCTTGTGGGAGTAGAACCCACAGCCTTCTGCATCAAAAGCAAGGGAACAACCTGTTGTGCTATTAACAAGGAAAAGTGATTTCACTTAAGCAACACTAAACTTCTGTTCCCCTGCAGCTCTCAGCTTCTTGTAAAATCTATCCAATACTCAACTGCATCTCAACTTCTCAGCACAAGAAAACTGCAAAAAGCCAAAATGTATTTGTGGGGGGGGGGTTAAAAGCCCAAAAACCAGGGACACATTAAACATTGCTTGTATAATCTTGGAAAGTTGCTAGAATAAAATGCTGTGTTACCACCATACATTTTACTGCCAAGGTCCCTGTGCAAAACAGTCAGAGCAACATACCACTATGCCAAATCAGCTGCTTTGTGAAAGAGAAATGCTGCGTTACCACCATACATTTTACTGCCAAGGTCTCTGTGCAAAATAGTCAGAGCAACATACCACTACGCCAAATCAGCTGCTTTGTAAAAGAGAGGAAGACTGAAACTTAAATGGCTATCATTTAGTGAATTCAGTTCTCACCATAGCTGTCAACCTCTTAGCACAAAACACCTGGACAAACCCAGTAATGAGGGAATACAGCCCTCAAACATATTCAGTGAATTCAGTTCTTGCCATAGCTGTCAACCTTAGCACAAAAAACCTGGACAAAGCCAATAATGGGGGAATACAGTCCCAAAAATAGGAACAAATTTCAAATATTCATCTTATAAACTTAGAAAATTGCTAGAATAAAAGGTTGTGTTACAGTTGTGTTACTATGTATTTTCTGAAGAACATGAAGTCTGAAATTCAAATGCCTGTCAATTTTACTGCTCACAGAACAAAAACAATTTTCAGCAGAGACGCAGGGAGAAATACTGCAGACACGTCTTTGTAAAATGACAGGGTACCAGAGCAAATCCACACAAACACAGAGAGGAGATGCAGACTCCACACAGAAGGCACCCCAGCCAAGAATCAAACCAGAAAACCTATAGCTGTGAGGCAGCAATACTACCACTGCACCATCAAATATGCAAGGAATTAAATATTCAGAAACCTGAAGTCTGAAATTCAAATGCCTGTCAATTTTATTTAACATTTGTTAATCAGGACAGTCTGACTTGGAACAAAAAAAAATTCAGCAGAGGCTCAGGAAGAAATAATGCAGACATGTCTTTGTAACATGGGAGAACACAATAGCAAACCCACACAAACACAGGGAGAAGATACAGACCCCATAAAGAAAGCACCACAGCCAAGAATCAAACCTGAGAACTGGCAGCTGTGAGGCAACAATGCTACCACTGCACCATCAAATATCAAGCATTGCAACATTTACAAACCACAGATATTATGAGGAACAGATCAGATCAAATATGAGGCAAAAATCTGCAATTTTTTTTATAAATGGTGGTGGGTAGGGAATTGAGGTCTTTAACACCTGCATACAAGGTACAGGGTTCAAGCCTGAGGTATTCCCTACCACACACACACACCTGTAGTAGCAAACCACAAAAACTAAATATACTGCCCTGGGTGCCAAACCGTCATTATGAGAGTCCAATTAAGACAAAATGAAGTGTAGAAAAATAAAAATATTTCAATGCACTGGCTACATGACAGCTTACTTAATATCTAGATGGAAACAAAAAGGTTGTGAGGCATGAAAAAATAAATTACTTCTTAAATACATTACTGGAATACCAGTCAAAATCAAGTATAAAAAAACAAGCTTCTCCTTGCACTACAGTTCTAATTATAATTTATATTCAGCTTTATAAAAGTACCAAGTAACATGCTGAAAGTAGCAATCTCTGTGATACCCACACTTGTAAAAATGTTTCTTATCCAAAAAAGATCTGTTGCCTGACAACTATCTACTTGTTTCATGGGGAAAATATGATCAAAGTAAAAAATGAACAGCAAACAAGAAACAAGCTCAAGATATATTGCTTAAACGATTACTGCACAGGTTATGGACCACACATGATTGGCATTCTTTTAGTTTACGGGTAAAGCCTGCAAAGATGACTGCAAATCTCCAACAAATGTAATGAGCTTCCGAAAATACTGTAATCCTGTCCTTTATTACAAATACTGTCATATGCATTTCAATACCTAAGGCTTGTACATTATCTAGTTATGTAAATATTCTCCGCATGGCAACAACAAAAAGGCTTTCAGTGTTGGTAATTATTTAACAGTATGTTTATTAAAGGTTACTTGCATCTTACAATCTCAGACAAGCTTACCTGATGGTCATTAAAGCACTGCTACTTAAACACAGAGCAACAGGGCACTGCAACAGCATGCATTTTCTGAATAATAAGAAGCATAAATCAACAGTATAAAAATATGACAGAAAACCAGAACATTCTGCAAAATCAAGAACAGATGAAAAGTCACTGTCGTAGTTGTGTCTACCTTGGATGGAGGGATACTCTGCACACTTACACTGCATAACTGCTCCTTGCCTTGCTTGGGCACATCCAGAGTCACTACATGGGGGAGTGGGGTGCAACAAATATGTCACAATTTGAAATGTCTCTGGCTGAAGGTGATGGCTCTGACAATCATACCTCTCAACCTGAGAGCAAGAAATCTGGACAAAGCCATGCATAGAAGTGGGACAAAGGCCCAAAATAAAGACAATTTTTAAATATTGCTCTTATAAACTCAGAAAGATAATAAAATAGTAATAGGTCTTAGTGCTACACAATAGTGAAGCAGGAACAGTTGGGTCTTGTGTGACAGTGAACCAGTTACTTCAGTTAGGAGGGGGTGAGACTCCAATTTACAGTTTCTTTGATTTAATTTAAATAAAATCTCAGTAGAATCACACAATACAAAATATGTTACACACAACATGCATCCAAAAATATAGAGACAAAGCTATTTTAACATTTTTTTATTTTCAAACTTGAAAATAATATAGACATTTTAAATTCTAAAGATGACATGTAAAATTATTTACAAACAAATTATACTTAGCAGTTATAAAATAATTACTAGATTCAAAATATATGTAATTTGCTTTCTTGGTACAGCCATAAATCCTTCAACATTATATCAATAATCCCAACACATCAGTGTAACAAATGTCAAGTCATCCACTCCAACTATATAACCAAAACAATTTTCATATCTGTTAATACATCTATCTAATCGCCTTAGCATTTGTATTCCTCGATCACCTACATCTGACATGATCTACATGAAAACATTGCCAGTCATACTAAACTGTTTCACTTCCAGTACACAAGGCAGTAATGTGCATATACAAAAAAAAAAAAATTTCCATGTCTATAAATGTGAACATTAATCACCCAAGTCTTCTTCTATACACATGGAAGAAGACATAACTGTACTGAACATCTCTGAAAAATTTTACGTGGGATATAGGGACAGGAGGGCAACAAACAGCTGAAGGTACAATTTGCAATGGACCAATCAATCAAACAGTTGGAAAAGTGAATCATGAGCTACAATACTTACTTTACTTCTGCATCACCTTCACTCTGTTCTTCTTCTAACTTCTTTTCTTTCTTCTTCTTTCTTCTTCTGTTCTTCCTTCAGGCTAGGCTAGCACAGGCTGCACAGCACAGATATTACCACCCAAATAAAAAAAAAAAAAAAAAAAATCCAATACCAAATTAAATTATTAATAAAATCGGACTCCTTGCTTAATCACAGTAACGAATCAATCCACATTCCACAAGCCCACAACTGACTGATTGATTCTCGCTCTTTTCCCAGCACATAAAGCCCGGGAAGAGAGCGACAACCAATCAGCAGCATTTAGCCCAGCAAGCACGTCATGACGTGCCTGCGGACGTCGCAGTCCAAGCCCCTTCCAATTCTATGCGGTTTGGAACCGCATAGACTTCTGGGCATCACAATGATGCCTTCATTACTCCTCCGGGCTGCAATGAAAACAAAAAAAAAAAGCTGTTTAAAACAGCCGCAGCCCGAGGCGGTTAAAGTGTGCATGCGCGTATTTCCGAGTTGCGGACTAGAAGTTTGTTTTAAACAAAAAAAAAGGTATTTTTTTTTTTTTTTACATTTTTTCTCACACTTTACTTTTTAGCTGAGGGGGCTGCAGTCCGGCAGTCCGATGCCACGAGCCACCCCTGTTCTACTATGCTTATGTTTTACTACATAATTTTTACTAATTGTTTAATTGTTACTATGTCTGCTATGCTTTGTGGAGCTTTTCTCCCCGGGCCTCCACTGAAAATGGGCTCCTTGAGCTCAGTGGACCTCTCCGGTCATCAAACTGAAAATAAAATAAAATAAAATAAATAAATATGGCTTTTCTGTTTCATTTCTTAGCTGTATGAACTTTAATTGTTCTGTAGGGCTTTTTGTTGCATGCCAGCTGGTCCAGAGTTTATTTCTATGGAGGATTTTTTGTTTGGTAGTTTTGGAGAGCCATGGGGCTGGTTTAGTCCTGGTTCTAATTGTGCGTGTTGGGGCATGGCAATCTAGAATGGCTAAGAATTTTGAATTAAAGTATTTGACTGCATCATCTAATGGAAGGTGTTTCAGGGGTGACCAGTCACAAGCTGTAAGTTCTGTTTGGAAGCTATCAGGGTTAAAAGTATTGTCCTATAAATGGTTGGGTTTGGAATATCAGTCTTATACCTAATTAAAAAGGTGAGTGAGTGGTCACTTATATCTTCCGGGAGGGCGTCTGTTTTGTAGGTTTGTTGGTGACTATTAGTGAGAATCCAGTCTAGGGTGCTTTCCTTGTTATTAAGTTTGTTGGTTCTGGTAGGGGATGTGATGGATTGAGTAAAACCATATAGGTTAATATGAGAAGAAGACTGTTCAGATGAACAGGACTTCCATTTTATATTAAAGTCACCAAGTACTATGTTTTTTTTTTTGGGTAGTTGGTTGAGAGCCAACTGAGGATAGCTTCTAATGTGCTACTATTATTGCCTGGGGGGGAGGTAGATACAGATGATATATATGGATTTACATTTATTGAGTTGAATCTTGGAAATACGAATTTTTGCATTACTAGATAGTGGAGGTTTGGAGTCTATTAAGATAACTTGTAGTCCAGATTTGTATAATTTAGCTACTCCTCCACCCTTCTTAGCATTACGGTTGAGTCTCAGGATATCATAACCAGGGGGAATAACTACATTGTCTCGTATTGATGGCTTGAGCCATGTTTCAGTAAGACAGAGGATGTCAAATGCATGTACATCCATAAGAGCATGTAGGTGAGCAATTTTATTATTTATACTCTGAACATCAAGTTGAGCTATCAGGAGAGAGTTGGGGGACCTTGTAAGCAAGTGTGTGTTAGCAGGAGTTGATGTGTCAGACTTTGTGGTTGTGCCAGAGTTTGGACCAGGGTTTGGGTGTATATCACCATCTATAAGGGAGTGGACCTGTATTTTCAGGTTGAGTTGTAAAAGTTTACATATTAGATTCTGGGATTTCCTGGCTCTTTGGCTATAATAAGTGATGTGAGTGAGTCTATGAAACTTGGCTGATAAATACTTTGGTGGACAGGATGTGTTATTATGACTATGAGGGAGTATAAGTGTTGGTGTAGAGGTTTGCTTAATGGGGTTGTGAAATTCGAGATAGTTAGGGTGCTCCTAGAAAGTGAGTAGGTAAGGTATAGTTAGAATAGTTAGGAGAGACAATAAGAGTAAGGGTTTGTGGTATGTTAGGGTATTTGAAGGTGGCATTGTTGAATAAATTATGTGTATGTTAATAAACAGGAGTAAATACAGATAGTTTACTAAGGTACATGAACTATGTTTATGTTAATTTACTGCATTAGGTATAGATAGTTTAGCAAGGTTATGACTAGTGGGAAGTGGGTATTAGCACTTTAAGGCGTTGGAGCATGTGATTGGTGGTAATGAAGGGGGGTGTGGTTAAGGGTGTATAAATCTAAAGGCACTGGGGGCAGGTGGAAATTGGTGGCAGGGTAAGGGAAGGAATGAGCCCGCAGGTGTGACCCCAAGGAGAACAATCAGTAGAGCTGATTGCTAAGGTAAGTTTAGGTGGGGAAAGGTAATAGATAAGAGCCTTGATAGTAGGGAGAGTAGTCAGTGTGGTTAAATGGTATAGAGTAACCCCTAGGAGAACAATACGTAGAGCTGAGTGCTAAGGTAAGTTTAGGTGGGGAAAGGTAATAGTTAAGAGCCTTGATAGTAGGGAGAGTAGGCAGAGTGGTTAAATGATACAGAGTGACCCCTAGGAGAACAATACGTAGAGCTGAGTGCTAAGGTAAATTTAGGTGGGGAAAGGTAATAGTTAAGAGCCTTGATAGTAGGGAGAGTAGGCAGAGTGGTTAAATGATACAGAGTGACCCCTAGGATAACAATCAGTAGAGCTGATTGCTAAGGTAAGTTTAGGTAGGGAAAGGTAATAGATAAGAACCCTGATAGTAGGGAGAGTAGTCAGAGTGGTTAAATGATAAAGAGTGACCCCTAGGAGAACAATACGTAGAGCTGAGTGCTAAGGTAAGTTTAGGTGGGGAAAGGTAATAGATAAGAGCCCTGATAGTAGGGAGAGTAGGCAGAGTGGTTAAATGATATAGAGTGACCCCTAGGATAACAATCAGTTGAGCTGATTGCTAAGGTATGTTTAGGTAGGGAAAGGTAATAGATAAGAGCCTTGATAGTAGGGAAAGTAGTCAGAGTGGTTAAATGATATAGAGTGACCCCTAGGAGAACAATCAGTAGATATGATTTCTAAGGTAAGTTTAGGTGGGGAAAGGTAATAGATAAGAACCTTGATAGTAGGGGGAGTAGTCAGAGTGGTTAAATGATATAGAGTGACCCCTAGGGGAACAATCAGTAGAGCTGATTGCTAAGGTAAATTTAGGTGGGGAAAGGTAATAGATAAGAGCCTTGATAGTAGGGAGAGTAGTCAGAGTGGTTAAATGATATAGAGTGACCCCTAGGAGAACAATCAGTAGAGCTGATTGCTAAAGTAAGTTTGGGTGGGGAAAAGTAATAGTTAAGAGCCTTGATAGTAGGGAGAGTAGGCAGAGTGGTTAAATAATATAGAGTGACCCCTAGGAGAACAATCAGTAGAGCTGATTGCTAAGGTAAGTTTAGGTAGGGAAAGGTAATAGATAAGAGCCTTAATAGTAGGGAGAGTAGGCAGAGTGGTTAAATGATATAGAGTGACCCCTAGGAGAACAATCAGTAGAGCTGATTGCTAAAGTAAGTTTGGGTGGGGAAAAGTAATAGTTAAGAGCCTTGATAGTAGGGAGAGTAGTCAGAGTGGTTAAATGATATAGAGTGACCCCTAGGAGAACAATACGTAGAGCTGAGTGCTAAGGTAAGTTTAGGTAGGGAAAGGTAATAGATAAGAGCCTTGATAGTAGGGAAAGTAGTCAGAGTGGTTAAATGATATATAGTATAAACTAATAGAAGGATGGAGTGGGACTGCAACCTAAACAAGATATAGAGAACTGGAATATATGGAAGATAATAGGAAACCTTTTTATAGATGCATAAGATGTAGATGGAGTAAAGACACACAAACTGATAAACTGTGTGCAGATTCTAAAATTTATTCACAGACACAACAGATTATAAATATATTTACAAAATCTTATGCAAAACAGTGATAAGTTGTCCTAGTGCCATCCAGGCAACCCCAAATACTGGAATCAAATTAGATTATATTGAAAAAGAACTCCACAAACTGGATCCAAACAAAGTGCAGGGAGGAGATGGAATTAGTTACAATGAATTGAGAACACTTCAGCAAGAACTTACAGTACAATTATATCTATTATTCCCTAGGTCATATAAATATAGGGAGATTTCTCAAGATTGGAGACATGCGCTTATTAAGCTTGTCTTTAAGGGAAAGGGGAGTAGGACAAACCCAGAGTCATACAGACCCTTAAGCCCACTTTCATGTTGTGGAAAAATAATGGAGAAGGTAATACTGGATACGTTAGAACTGGATAGGTTGGGACTTGAAAACGTACATCAGCATACATATGTTGAAAACAGATCTATTACCACATGTAACATGTTCTATAACAACATAATAACAGTTATGAATGAAAAAATTGTGCTGTGATGTAATTTATATAGATTTAACTTCAGCATTTGACAGGGTCATAGACAAAACACTGATCAATAAATTAGTACAACTAGGTATTGATGTACTCCTGATAAGATGGATAGCTACCTTACTAACAACCTCCTATCTAACACACAACATGGTTTCTGACCATACCACAGCACAACCACTGCCTTACTTGCTTTCACTAATACAATCCTTCAACATAAAAACAATGCTTATTTCAGCTCTGCAACTTTCCTAGACCTACCTAAAGCATTCAGCATGGTCTCTCATAAACAACTCATCACTGTCCTCAATACTTTATCCTTCTCTCAGTCTGTCACAAACTGGTTCTAGAGCTACCTGACTGACCGCCATCAATCCGTTATTTGGCATAATGATATATCCCTCCAACTCCCTGTCTCAATAGGTGTTTCCCAAGGATCCATCCTTGTACCCTTACTCTTCTCCATATTCACTTATAATCTAGCCTCTGCTACCAAACAGGCCACTCTCATACAGTACGCAGATGATTCATCCATAATCTGCTCAGCCCACTACATACCTGAACTTCAAAAGACCACACAGGAAGCCTTTTCCTCAGTTGAAACTTGGCTTTCAGATGCGCAATTAATACTTAACCCAAACAAAACAAAACTCCTCATCTTCCAACCCACCAAACACAATCTAAACACCCACCAATTTAATATTAAAGCCAATGGCAACACCATTATCTCCCCAACAGACCACACCAAACTACTTGGAGTTGAAATTGCCAATAACCTCAAGTTTGACATCCACATCTCGTTAACCATAAAAAACGTACACAAAAAACTAGGAGCTTTATACAGAAATAAGCAATTCCTCACCAAAACAGCCAAGATTTCAATTGCAAATAGCCACCTTATCTCCACCCTACTCGATGCCTCTCTGATATTTACCAACCTAAGGCAAAGTGAGTTAGGTAAACTCGAAGCTTGCTACAACAAAATATCAAAGTTTGCCACTGGCGCAAACTACCATAGCCACCACTGCACCTCACTTACTGAACTAGGCTGGCTAGAAGTCCTTCACCTCCTTCAATGGTACCAGCTCTCACTCACCCACAAACTACTAAATCATCCTCTTAAAGTCACCTACCTCCAAAATCTATTCCAACCTTATCATACCACCAGACCACTATGCTCCAGCAACAAAAATCAATTACAGGTAACTAAAACCAGGAACTCTGCTGGAGAAGCTCTCTTCTCCTACTCCATAGCAAAATTATGGAATACCCTTTCTCACACTATAACGTCTATGTCATCACACACTAACTTCAAAGCTGCTCTGAAATCTCATCTAAAAGAGCACTGGACATGTCCCTGTAGCAAACCTATTTAACATCTCTACTCCACCCTTTCTAATCCCTTTCTTCCACCCCTCTAACTACCTTGGATTGCAGCCAAATACATTGCCTGTAAACCTATATCTCAGATGTAATCTTAGCCACTGTTATTCAAGGGTGATAGCTGCTAGCTCAGCTAATAAAATACTTGTTAGTCTTTATGGCACCAATGATATAAGTGTTGTACCATTTAACTAAATAATTTTGTTTCTGAATTATAACTGTTTACTACTATTGTTAAACATAACCTACCTATACTTCTTGTAACTGGTAATTAATTGTTGTTTTTATTGTGGAGCTTTTCTCCCCGGGCCTCCGCTGAAAAAGGACCTGCGTCCAGTCAGATTTTCCCGGTCAACAAATGTAAATAAATAATCAATAAATACCTGGCTTACAAATAGGACATGGCAAGTATCACACAACAACTGGACAGGTGAAATCCTTGGTTACAGTTGGGGTGTCCCACAGGGCTCTGCCCTAGGCTTTTACTTGTTTAGATTGTATCTTTCAGATCTAACTTTTTCATATGAGGTGTTCTACAGTCTATATGCAGATGACTTGAAATTGCTTAAACTGATTACATGTGTTACAGATAAGGCATGTCTGCAAAATAACTTGACTAAATTGACCATTTGGGCTCAGGAGAATAATATGCTGATAAATACATCAAAAACTAAGCATATGAGATTTGGGAGACATAAACTGAAGGGTGAATATTTAATACATCACACAGCGATTGAAACCATAGACTCATTTAAGGGCCTGGGTATATGGGTAGATTCAGCTACGAGTTTCTCTAATTATATCAACCAATTGCTTAATGATAGTTATAGAACTATAGGTTGTATAAAAAGATTTAAAAAGACTAGGAAATCAAAAATAATGTTTGTTAGTTACATTAGACCCAAACTTGTGTATGGAATAAAAATATGGAAACCCTATAAGAAAACAAGCACAAGTAAACTGGAAAGAGTGCAGTGGAAATATACCAAGGGCATCCATGGATGTGAAAATTTAAGTTCTTATGAAAGACTAAAATATCTGAACTTGTACAGTGTCTTTTATAGATATCTAAGAGGAGATCTTATTCAGGTATATAGGGCATTTAGACACAACTACTTCTGGGAATAGGTTCATAGGTTCATAGGTTCATACTAGGCTATCTGCCCTAGGGCATTTATAAGCCTAGCCAGAGTGTGTATGGCTTTCGCCACCCATTTTAAATTAATTTTGCTATGCCCTTTTTCGAGGTTAGTATACTGCGCTTCTGTCTAACAGTGACACAGAAGTGATACCCGGGGTAAACCTACGATCTCCCATCCACTCATCAAGATTCCTCTTGAAGAGAGTCAATGAGGGACTCTGCCTAACCTGGACTGGGATTTTATTCCAGAGTGAAGGGAGCCTCTGAGTTATGAATCTGTCCCTCCAGCATGTCCTATTTATTTCAGTGCTGAGGTTTAAGTCCCTCGAGCGCGTAGCTCGATGGGATTTGGATTTTCTGAGGTGATCTTATTCAGGTATATAGGGCATTTAGACACAACTACTTCTGGGAATAGGTTCATAGGTTCATAGGTTCATACTAGGCTATCTGCCCTAGGGCATTTATAAGCCTAGCCAGAGTGTGTATGGCTTTCGCCACCCATTTTAAATTAATTTTGCTATGCCCTTTTTCGAGGTTAGTATACTGCGCTTCTGTCTAACAGTGACACAGAAGTGATACCCGGGGTAAACCTACGATCTCCCATCCACTCATCAAGATTCCTCTTGAAGAGAGTCAATGAGGGACTCTGCCTAACCTGGACTGGGATTTTATTCCAGAGTGAAGGGAGCCTCTGAGTTATGAATCTGTCCCTCCAGCATGTCCTATTTATTTCAGTGCTGAGGTTTAAGTCCCTCGAGCGCGTAGCTCGATGGGATTTGGATTTTCTGAGGTGCAGCATGTCCATTAATTCTGGGTTGGACATGGCTTTATAAGTCAGGCACAGATCGCCTCTGAGCAGGCGGTATGCCACTGAGTAGAGCTGGAGTTTCTTTAACCGGGCAGCATACGGCATCTGTTTGAGCCCCTTGATCCTCTTGGTGAGGTACTTTTGGGGTCTTTCCAGTTGTTGCAGGTGTCTGGTAAGGTACATCCCAAAAGGGGCATTGTACTCAATTATGGGCCTGATGAGGGATGAGTAAAGAGGCACGATGACCTCCCTGATCTAGATGTGAATCCCTCCATGATTAGGTGGGCTATATAAAATGTTTTTCTAACCACTTTGGCCACGTGGTTGTCAAATGAGAGATTGCTATCAACTTGGGTCCCCAGGTCCCTAATTACTTCTTCTGTACTTAATGGATTACCACCTATGTGGTAATTTGTGGGCACTTTGTTTTGCCAAAGGGGATGACTATACACTTTTGGCATTTAGCTTGAGGCCATGGCTCTGGCACCAGTTGTCTGTTTCTATGAGGCCCTTGGAGGATGCTTGTGTCAGCTGGAGAGTCTATTATGGTGCCCAGTTTGCAGTCATCTGCGAACTTGGTCAGCCACAGTCCTTCCATGTTGGCCTGTACCTCCGAGAAATATATACCGAACAAGAGAGGTCCCAAGACTGAGCCTTGTGGGATGCCACTTGTAACTGGTTTGGAGTCTGACATGGCTCCAGCTATTCTAACCATGTGGGTTCTGTCCTTGAGCCAGTTTGCAACCCATCTAGTGACATATGGGTTTATATTTAAGCTGGTGAGCTTATCTATAATGCTCGAGTGGGGTATTGTATCGAAGGCTTTTGCGAGGTCCAGGTAGGCTGTGTGGACCACCTTCCCCTTGTCAATGGCCTTGGTGACTGTTTCAAAGAAATTGACCAGGTTTAAGAGGCAGGATCTGCCCTTAACAAAGCCGAACTGGGTAGAATCCAGTGTCTGTAGGTCCCCAATATCTTTATTTATAAGGTCCATGATGATCCTTTCCATAGCTTTGCAGACCAAGCTAGTGAGACTTATGGGGCGATAGTTTCCAGGATCCGTTGAGGCACCACCTTTGTGGAGAGGGACCACTGTTGCTGTACGCCACTCTTTGGATACATATCCTGTAGTAAGGCTGAGATTGAACAGTAGTTTTAGGTTTGGGTTTAGCTCTTCTTGGAGTTCATGTAGGATGCAGCCCGGGACACTGTCTGGTCCCATTGATGCTGTGTTTCTTGCTTTGCAGAGGGCAGCTCTTACCTGAGCATCTGAGATGTCAGGGGAGCAGCACTCTGCTGGGATAGATATTAGCCCTTTTGGTGGGGAGGGGGGGGAGAAGTTTGCGCTGAACCTGTCAGCTAGGATGTTGGCAATGTCTGTGGGTTCGGTGTATTTTTTGTCATTTTGGACTAATTCTGAGCATATCTGGGAATTCCCACCCAGGTTCCTAACATAACTAAAGAAAGCCTTGTGATTATCCTTAGTGTCCTGTGAAATTTTTCTCTCGAAGCTGGCCTTAGACGATTTTATGAGTGCCCGTAGTTTTTTGCTAATACTGATCAGAGATGCCTTCCCTTTTGGGATTTTGCTCTGTCATGTAGTAGCTTCCTCCTTCTATTGTATAGTTTGTTTATGGCTGGGGTCCACCAGACAGGACGTCTGCCTTTGGAGGATTGGGTCTTGGTTTTATTTGGGATTGCATGATCCATGCATTCCTGAAGGTGTTCATAGAATGCGTTTATAAAGGATTTTGTGGTCTGGGCAGATATCCAGAAGCCCGGGGGCTTTGAAGGATTCCACCTCGGTTTTGAAGAGTGTGAAATTTGCTTTAGAGAAGTTTTTCACTGTGGTTTTCTGGGCATGGGGTGGGGTCGGGATGTGAATATCCAGCGAGATTAGTTTATGGTCTGATCTTACCAGTGAGGGATACACTTCTGGTCTGGAGCATAGAGTCCCCATGTTGGTGATGATCAGGTCCAGTATGTTTTCCCCTCTTGTGGGAGTGGTAACAAGTTGTTCCATAGCATTTGAGTTTATAAATTCTAGGAACCTTTGGGCTAGGGTGTTGGAGCTAGAGTAATGCTCCCAGTCTATGGTTGGGTAGTTGAAGTCACCCAATATAATGGTGTTTGGAGAGACCTTCATATTTTCCAGTGTTCTCAGGAAGGCCGAATGGGGTTCCTGGGTTTGGGAGGGTGGTCTGTAGCAGGCTATAAACTGGAAGGCAGTTTTACCCACTGTTAGTTGCACATGGATAGTCTCTGATGCTTCGTGCTGTGCCACCAACCTGGAGGTGTGGGTATCTTTGACGAATATTGGTACTCCCCCTCCTTTTGTGGTTCGGTCCAAGTTTTGGGGCCAAAAAGCATGGTATGAGGTATAACCTGGTAGTGCTGGGGTGTTCTCGAGAGCCTTGAACCAGGTTTCTGTTACTGCACAGATATCGATGTTCTCCATGCTAAGGAGAGTTTCGAAAGTGCATCTTGAGGTTTAGACTTCTGGCGTTGAGTAGCATTACTCTTAGTTTCTTATCCCTTGTGATACCTATGGAGGTGGGTTTGTCTTTTGAGCCTTGCCTAAAAAGGCACTATGGGGGTAGCAAGAGCCTTTGCCAATATCTGAAAGCCCAGGGGTGACAGGTGCAAGCCGTCCCTAGCAAAGCATCGTGGCTTGTCGAGCATGTCATCCCAGGCTGACAGGCATTGGATCCCCTTTGAATGACACCAATACTTAAGCCAATTGTTGAAATTGATCATCTTGTCTTCATACTGTGGCATCATTCTTAGTGAGGGTAAGATGCTACTCAAGGTCAGGGTCATACCGGCCTGGGCTACATGCCCAGAGAGCTCCTCTATGTCTCTTTTCATGTAGTCCAGGGAGGTACGTCTCAGGTCATTCACACCAGCATGGACAATGACTGAGTCATATTTGTACTTGCCTTGGAGTGACCTGAGTGCTTGTGTTATGTGGCGGATCCTAGCACCCGATAGGCAGCTCACCATGACCTTCTCCTTGTTCAGCCTGGTGAGCGGGACGTCAGTGTGCCTGATGATAGACAGAATGTTTGGGGTTATCAAAAAGTACTAGAGAATCATCGCATAACCTATGTAGAAGATACTGTAGGAATGAGAAATGTACTAATTGGTTGTCTGACAGAGTACCTGATGCATGGAACAGATTACTAAATTACATTAAAGCATGTACTAGCTTAGATATTTTAAGAACAGCCTAGACACATTATGGGAACAAGTGTTTTGGTATATTGGCAAGCTAGAATGGCATTAACACCCATCCTTGAAATATTTGTATGTATGGATGTATGTATGTAATTACCATGATACAGTATTTTACATTCTCCCCGGGATTCATGAAGCTCGGCGCAAGGACGGCGTTAGGCTTGCGCCGACCGTGCGGCGTAGAGATGGCGCAGTAGCACCATATGCCTATTAATGAAGGCGTGCTGCCACCACATCCACATGCATAGGAAATGTGCGCGAGTGCATGGGGTGTGTCGATACACCGCACGGAGGCGTGGACATGTCGGCTGTTTACGTGCAACCTAAAATGCTGAATATTACAGCCTGCCTCCAATAGTAATCACACCTGTCAGTGTCCGTGGATACCGAAACGTATGCAAAGCATGCAAGACAGTTTTGCGAACACAGAAATAAGAAGCAAACACAAATGCACGTAGCTGAATATTGAGTCCCCATCCCTCGAACAAATGACATTTAAAACCCCGTGCCCATATTCTATTGTAGTGTTGATAGTTATACCAAGTGGAAGCGAAACACATCATGTTAGCGCTCTGCCAATAGCTAAGTCTAGCCCAATGGTCAGGGTTACCACCTATCCCACATTTTGAGGAACAGTCCCCCTCTGGGCAGTTGTGTCCATTCCAAAACCATTATAAATGTAAAATATTCTGCGATTGTAGGACATAATTATGTCCCACATCTTATGTAATAGTCATATACAATAGTTATTTCTGTATGTAACATACCTACATGTTACAAGAAACAGAATAAGCAAGTAAACGAAACAGAAGAAGCAGCTAAACTGCTACAACAATAAGCTTACATTTAGGCATAAAACAAAAGTACTGTTGTACTGACCATGGGTATGTGTTGGCCTGTAAAATCTGATGTGTGTCCCGAATATATCTCATCCTGGCCATATGAAAAGGAGGCAACCCTACCAATGGTCAGAGCATTTGCCCAAAATCTGCCCATTTGTGGTCCAAGGCGTCCTTGCCAGGATGGGCCAAAGATGAACGTGTTTTACCCGGGTCTACCTACCATGTCATGAAAGATAAGTATTTGTGTGTACCTATGTGCGTGATGTACAGCATGTGGAAGGTGAAAAATGCTAGGGTAGTCCTCACAACTATACAGGTACCAGAGATATGTAGTATATACAATGTGTTCCCTTGACCATGCCATGGGCCATCAACCAGAGAAGGGATGTGTGGAATATGGGTGTGGGGGGGACGGGTAATGTAATAATTCACCAAGGGGAGACTGTGTTGGATGTTGGATGCACAATAGGTGAACTGGAGGTGTATGAGGGAGCAGTGGGTGAATCAGAAAGAAACACAAAGAACAAGCATACACATCTGCAATACAACCTGACATCCCACAAACATATGAATATTAAAATGTGTGATACACATGTACAGAAACGTCACCGGCACATACCCACATAATGGTCTGGTCTGAAATGAGCCATCCAACCACAACACACATGGATGCATAATTGAATACCCATCATCCCCCCTACAGCACACAACCCCCCCCCCCCATTCCTGAACGTCCACCAAATCCAGCCATACTCAGGCTGCTAGCTTGGTGCAGCCATATCTGCACATAGTGACCACTACTCATATCTACTCATATCTAGTAGACAGTCTCACCCTAGGCAGTGTCAGGATTGCAGACTATGTATCCCTTGCATGTAAAACCCTATCACGTTTTCATAAATCCAAAAATATCGAAGGTTATTGGCTTGTTCAATTTTTGGATATCCCTCATGGGATAAGTATCCTGTGTAAACATCAGACTTGGTGTCACGACACGATGTCCAGTCCTGTAGACATCTGGACACAAGTTGTATGTGCAGTAGTGGTTCAAGAGACTGCTCAGCCTCCAGCCAGTCATGCAGAACCTACTACCCGGGATTAAAATCCTGACCGTGATGCATGGCTCCCCACATGAATTATCGAGAATATATACTTTACACATTCGCATAGTGGCAGTTGGATATAGGATGATTAAGGAGCTGACGTAAGCAGGGTACCTCCTGACCCACTTTGTGAGAGACAGTCCCTGTTTGGGTAGGTGTGTCCTAACCAAAAATAATACAATGGCAAATGTCCTGTGATTGTAGGAAATAATTATGTATCATATTTCATGTAACAGTTGCATAAAACAGTCATTTCTGTATGTAAAATACATAAATTTTACAAGAAACAGAATAAGCAACTAAACTGCTACAAGAATAAGCTCTCATCTAGGAAAATAAGTAAAGTTCTAAACCCTGTACTGACCGTGGGTATGTGTTGGCCTGAAAAATCTGGTGTGTCCCGAATATATCCCATCCTGGCCATATGAAAAGGTGGCAACCCTACCAATGGTCAGAGCATTCACACAATAACTGGCCAGCCTCTTAATCCCCCTTAAAACCAGTGACCTTTGGAGGAAAGGTGGTGAATTACACTGAATGAATAATGACAATAATTAAGAGTAATAGATGTCTTTTACTTCAGAAAATAAATATTAATACATATGCTCTGAATCTGTCAACGTTTCAAGTTAATAGTGCTAATACTGTAAAATTGTCTGTGATTGTCCCTGATTTGTCCTTACCTTGTCCCTGTTACTGTTGAAATTAGTCCCTGAGTGGTTGAGAGGTCCGTACACATATGTACACCAACCGTCACATTTGTTGCCAGTACTGTTGAATACCTGTAGTGAAGTCATATATCCTAGCTACCATCCATGTGGAATGTACCACGGATGGTGTAGTGGTCAAACCTGTGACTAAGGCGTATCTGTTTCTGGGTCCAAGCCATGCAAGGGCCGCTAATTTTTTTGTGATGGCCAGAATAATGTCCGTCAGATATAGGGAGGTAAAGCCAGCGGGGATGATAAGGCCAGTCAGAGGTGGGCAAACACCTGCGTCTGTAAACAGAGGTAGAATGGTAACATTGGGACTGACTCTGTCCATGTGCTAATTCTGACTTTCAAACAGGTACAGGGCTGTTCCAGTCTCCAGTCGGACAAGCCTAAATCAGATGACCACATGTACACCCTGACAATCAAACACACGTATGTGCCAGGACTATAAGCTTTGGAGTTCTGAATATCCTCGGAGTGAGTAAACATGCAGCACGGTATTGAGCAGTAGGGAATAGGGAAAGGTGCGTGTGTAGTACTGCGGTTTTCCCAGCAGGAGAATGGATGCCTGCTGTGTAAGTGAAGCATTGAGGCATGCGTTTGGGTAACTATGAACCATGGGTATACATATAAATGAAGCAGAACACCAATAGTGTAGTGGTTAGAGCATCCGCCTAATGTAAAGGCATTCCCGGTTCAAGTTCGACTATAGCACATATCATTTCCTTGTGGAATAAATGTCGCTGTGCTGTAAAGCCAACATTTAAACATGTAAAGGTGAACATGTGTTTCGCAAGGGGCCATTAACCGGATTCCTTCAATCAAAGTGGTACTGTCATAATGAATAAAGCACACATTATAGGTAAGCACAAATAAGCGGTAGTAAACATATGTAACTCACAGTAAGCATATGCGAGTGTGCCTGCGTGGGTGTAAGCAGCTCCCAGCATAGCAAATGTATGTTTTTATGTACAGAAGTAATTTATATATATATATATATATATATATATATATATATATATATATATATATACACACACACACACACACACACACACACACACACGCACACACATATTTATATATATATATATATATATATATATATATATATATATATATATATATATATATATATTTGAAGAATGAACACCATAAGAATAAAGCATACACAAGGGTTGTGAAGGGAATCTAGAGCAACTAAGGTATTATATAGCGCTTGCAGTGTATGTCAGATAAAGCTGCCCAAGAGTGAGCAGAGCACTGCTATTCACACCAGAGACAGGGTTCTACCAGTGGGCATAACATCGTTGAACTGCTACGTCTACATTACACAGAGACGGAATGTAGTCCATGTTGGCACCACCTACACTTGTAAAGCACAAATGGCCGTAATCCATAACAGCAGGAAAGGCATGTATGTGCAAATATAAATGGCGGGAGACCCTGTGAATACACGAGGAGGTACAAAATGTGTGTAGGGCCCCAAATGCTCTGGAGAGGGCAATGTGTAAAGGTGTGTCATGGATGCGATATCAGGTGGATAATGGCTGTTACTCGTGGAAACTCAATACAGGTGGGGTGGAGGAACTATGAGTATGCGATTATGGATCCAGGAGTGCCAGGGTTGGTTAGGCCGGTTCTAATGGACCACCCCATGTAGGTCAGCTAGTACGTAATAGGTATATATGCATACACATATGCAGACAACAATATATTGAAGTACATTCTCTGTAACACATGTAATCCATTTATTGACATAAATAATACGAATGTGCACAGACAAAAGCAGTAGCTGGAATAATAGGCTGTGCAGATGAGGAACAGGTCAAATGACACTGTATTACATCCCAGTTACCATCGCTAATTCGTACATGAACATATTGCGACATCTGTCCACTGTATAATGTGCTAAATACTGATTACAAGATAACCGGAGTGAAGTGTCGGTGTCATAATGACTAAGGCAATAGTATGCTGGTGAAGCATATATAAAACCCAATACGCATGTGTAAGTGCATATGAGTGGGAAATGTATTGGTCAATGGACACACAGATGTATATATATTCATATATATACATATATACACACATACATACACACATATATACACACAAAATATTGTATGCATATATATAGATATACATATGTTACTGTAAATATACACATGTACATACCTAGGTTATGTTACAGCAATTACGGGTAACATATGGTCAGACCAGACATATGTTAGTGGGAGGTCCAATAAACAAACGTCTACCTCCCACACCCACCCTAGCTAGGCCAGTGAGACATACAGACACGCAATAAAGGTAAATACACCACTGCTTTCCAGACCACCGGCAGGAAACTGCCAGTGGGAGTGATCTGCAAGGTCTACACTTTAAACATGGATCACGGGGTCCCTTGCGGGACACCAAAAATTTCCCTTGTAGGTGAACCAGTAATGATTGACGTGACCAGGATATAGCTGTACATGGAACAGTAGGTTGTGCAAGTCTGATAACACATGGGTTGACAAAATGTATGACATGTGTCCCGACACGGGGAGAGTGGGCAGTGTATAGGGGTGTGTTCATACCCCAGTTGCGCTCACAGTAAGGATGAGTGCTGTACAGGGGAATCATGGGTATGCAATAATGGGCCTAAGTGTGCAGGTGTTGGTTGGCAGAGATGTATTAGGCCTGCCCTGTGGAAGTAATTAATATTCCTATGTGGGTATAGCAGACACCCATACCTCCCAAACCGTAAGAGCACATCGACTGGATAGTCCGTAAACCACTGGGGGAACACATAGGGACTATATCAGTGAACTGTACCCGATTATCATGGATGTCCTGGTATTGCACTGGTAAAGAAATGTGGAGTCTAACCAAGTGTAAGAAGCTGTAACCAGAGGTTAACACCGCGCAAACCCACACACAACCACTCCCAACTGCTTCAGTGTGCCTTACTCACTCCGTATCCAATGGGCTTGTTCTGGTCGCAAACAAATAACTGTCCTTTGCAAGTGTTGGTAGCAACATCCTGTGCACACAGTCCTAACTAAACCCTTCCAGAACTAGTGATATTAGGTCGACAGGTGGCAGAATACACATAATGACTAATGACAACATGTATGAGTCATAAACAGCATGTACCTCGACAAATGTGTATGAATACATATGCTCTGGGACTGTCAAGTGTGTCAGGTTAATAGTACCAATCATCTAAATGTATCCCTGAGGGTGTTATGCAGTGTCCCTGATTCAGTGTTCATTCTCCCCCATTCGTATGTGAAGTCTGCTAGTGACGGAAAGCGCATATTCCGCCAACTACCTTAGATAGAGGATAGCATAATAGGTTGGGGTTACCACCTGTTCACCTTTGTGAGGGACACTCCCCTTTGGGCAGTTGTGCCCTGCAAAATAAATATTATTTTGGCACATGGCCTGTGATTTAGGGCAAAGAATCCATATATTGTCTGTAGTGGTTGCATAAAATGATTATATTGTATCTGAAACACCTAGATGTTATAGGAAACAGTATTAGCAACTATAATGCTACAAGAATAACCTTTACTTATGCAAACTGGTGAAGTAGTCTATTTTCTACTGGCTGTTGGTATGTGTTGCCTTGCCAAATCTGACATCTCTACATATAGGTCCTATAGGGCTGCCACCTTCCCAAATGGACAAAGTGGAACCTGCTCTGTAGAAATGTCAGACGTACCAGGTCAGAACATACCTACAGCCATGCATAGTACAGAACTATATGTATTACCACAAATAAAAGCTTAGTCTAGTAGCAGTCCAGTTGCTTATGCTACTTCACATAACATATATGTGTCATATATACAATAACTGTTACATGTAACTATTAGAGAAACGTAGAATATAATATTGTCCTGTAATCAGGACATTTGCTATGTCTTTATTATTTTTGCATGACACATACACCTAAAGAGGGACTGTCCCATGCAAAGTGGGACAGGTGTTAATCCTAAAGTCTCACCACGGCCAATTTAAAAGGTGGCAAACCTACAATAGGTATGCGGTAGCATGACCCGGCAGACGGATGTGGGTCCCAAAACACATTTACTTGTCTGCATTGCAGAGTATCGGTTCCCATGTATCAGCCAGATGGGAGCAGACTGTATGAGGAAGCTGTAACCAGAGGTCAGCAGTGCTTAACACCGCGCAAACCCACGCACAA
The DNA here is from genome assembly GCF_019279795.1 of Protopterus annectens. NCBI lineage: Eukaryota > Metazoa > Chordata > Ceratodontiformes > Protopteridae > Protopterus > Protopterus annectens. The sequence goes on from NC_056731.1 coordinate 1,368,016,406, forward strand.
CCGCTCCCAACTGCTTCAATGTGCCTTACTCACTCCATATCCAATGGCCTTGTTCTGGTCGCAAACAAATAACTGTCCTTTGCAAGTGTTGGTAGCAACATCCTGTGCACACAGCTAATGTAAATTCCCAATACACCATGGCAAATATACAGACAATAGACAGTACCACACACATACCATACAGCACAGTCATCCAACATTATAGCAATGTACTGGCAGATATGTCCAGACCACTGGTGTTTGCAGACCTGGCTGTCTTGTGTTTACGTGTGTGAGCATGCCCAGTATGACCATTCCGCATGTTGTCGACTGACATTGCCATCATACCTTCATATGTTTGAGCATGCCCAGTATGGTCAACTGTATTGCATGTGTTACATGTCCAGGTAGTCAGTACTGTGGTACTGACCTCTGCATTGTACACTGACAGGTGGCATGCTGTGTCTGCAGGGTATCCATCAGTCATTTGGCATTGACTGTTGCTACATTTCTGCACAGCATGGGGGGACATCCGACTGTATCCACATTCCTACACAGCACCGCAGGGGGGGTGCAGATGACTGTTACATGTGTACGTTGGAAGGGGGGCACACCTGACACTTGTACACATTTGCTACTACTGTACTGGTATGTCAGGTACTCCATTTCAGTGTGTGGACCTACCTATTGTGCTGGCTAGAGGCATACCAGTGTACTCCAGATCTTAGCTTTAATTACCAACATATTAGTTTCAAATGTCCTAGCCTTCACAACCTACATCCAACTGCCTGGCTGTGTGGGTCTGTGGGGGGTCATCCATTGGGCATATTCAGAGGCCATAGTACAGCATTTGTTTGTGTTGGTCTACACCTGTCCAGTTGGTTGAGACTTGTGTGGGCTGTATGGACACACATGATGCTCAGCCCATTACCCACAGTGGGTTATGATACCCTGTGTACAACTGGCTACTATGGTGACCCTGGTATGTGCTACAGATATCATGGTGCCACTATGGATGTCTACTGTCCACTGACATTCGGACACCAAATCCCCTTGCATGCTCACATCCATACCATAGCTACAGGTAACAACACATTCTAATACAACTGACAATTGGTAGATTGATTGACTTACCTTGAGGGTGTGCCAGACCTGAGGATGGTGTTGGAGGGCTGCCTATGTTGGATGCACACAGTGCACTTCCTATTCATGGCTGAGCACAGGTAGTGTCATGTTTGGCATCCCTTTTACTGTCTGTGTGAGTCAGAGAGGGTGACATTCCCTGGGTACCAACTGTATCAGTGCATATGCTATGCATTGCCTCTTTGCCAAGGCCAGGTCATACTGGGCATGCCTCCTTCCTCCTACTGGGTCTGGCTCAGGTTGTTCCTCCTCCTAGTCACTCTGTGCCTGTACAGGCCTTGGCATTGGTTGGGGGGGGCTGTGTGGCCCTGCCCCATGCTGTTCCTGCTGCAGCTGTTTCCACAGGATCATATTGTATAGCATAGCACATACCATAACAATTTGGGTACATGTAGCTGGTGAATACTGCAAGGCTCCACTGGATGTGTCCAGACACTGGAACTGTGACCTGAGCATCCCAAACACATGCTCTATTATATGTCTGGCCTGTGTGTGTGCCTCATTATGGTGTAGTTGTTCAGGTGTGTGTGCATTTCTGATGGGTGTCATCAGCCATGGCTCCAGTGGGTACCCAGCATCCCCCACTAGGTGACCGTAGGGGATGTCCATATTGGCAAAGCTGTGGTACAGCTGCGGCAGATGCCATATATCGGAATCGTCATTGCTTCCAGGGCAGTCAGCACACACATTCAGTATAATGCCCTGGGCATCACATCCGACCTGGCAGTTGATAGAGGGGATGCCCCTGTGGTTAATGTAGGCCCTACCCTGCTCACCGGGTGGTGCTTTGATGCATATGTGCGTGCAGGCTATAGCACCCACTACCCCAGGGTAGTCTGTCATTTGGTGGAAGAGATGCATATTGCTGGTCAACACCTCAGGTGTGTTGAAGAAATGTATGTGCTCACTGGCATGTGATGACATGGCATCCAGGAACTGGTGGAATACTCTGGATGCAGCTGCCTGTGATATCCCCATGATATCCCCAGCTGTGCTTTGGGAGGTACCTGTGGCTAGTACCTCGGCCTGTTCGATGTGTCAGGTGTGGCTGGCACAGCTCAACAATCTGCTGTAGGAGGTCTCTGTCCACCCCATAGCGCTCCACTATCTCCAGCTCATGTAGCCCCTGGTAGGTTACCCTGGGTCTGTACAGTCTTCTCTGTCTCCTCACTGAGGGTTGTTCAGCAGCATTCACATCCCCACCACCCTCAGCCTCCTGCGCATGTTGGTCTATGTTGCCTGCTGCAGCCCTTCTCATTTTGTTGGATTGTTTTGTAAAATTTCCCCGCATGTATACACCGGTGGTGTAGAGTGTGGAAAAACCCGAGGGTATGGTGCTTGCTCACTTTATCATAGTGTTCTGGGATGGCCTGGGCCTGTAATCTGCTGATTGTGATAATTATCACCTGCTTGCCCAGCTTGTTCACCTTGACTACTCTCCTACTGCTGTTGTCCCTCTCAATTGCACTAGGCAGATATAGCTATACCCCTAGCTTAGGCGGGCTAAGCCAGGAGCAATCCCGAGACACAGGGCTCCAATGTACAATGTATGCCTGACACCCCCCCCATGCTTTCGCTTATATTCGAGTCCTGCACCTGGCTATCTGTACACATACACTCTTGGGATCTGCATCACACCCTGGAGATAAACAGGATTCACTATTTTCCACCTCGTTTGCATAGTATTGTCTTCTAATGCATAGTTACATGACCCATACTGAGCCTCCCCAAAAATAACCACTGCTTACTGTCATGCAGACCCGCACACAACTAGTTAAAAGCACCTTACTATCACTGTATTCGATGTCCCTTGTTTTTCCCAGCAACAAAACAACTGGCCTCTGCACGGCTCGAACCCGGGACCCTGCACACCACAGACGATGTGCTTTACCCCTAAGCCATGGCAGATATACATGCATCTGAGTTTATCACGTACAGATCATCCAGCACAGGCATTCAACAGTATAGGACATGTATTCCATCATGTAGATTTATGTGTGCTAATGTCTACACACACACATATATATATATATATATATATATATATATATATATATATATATATATATATATATATATATATATACACACATATACATATACATACGTAGCTATAGAATATATATCTCAACAGTGGACCACTTGACACCAAAGCATTAGACAAGAATGAAAAGGAAACCACATGCGCCTCCTGCATTATGTACTAGTGTTAATATCAAGGCAAGTGTGTTTCTGTGCATTACACGAGTTCAGACTGTATTAAGGGTAAGATTAGGGCTGCTGACATTATTCACCAGACCTATTGCCGAATGTATGTGTATGTCTTGCCAACCCAGTCTCTTGGCCGATTGTGACATTTATGGCCACTATAGAGGAAAACAACATAACACGCTCCTCAACATATCCAGTAGCTAGCCACTCACAGACACCAACACATAGGATATGACTGCCAAACACACACACCTGTCATGCCTTGGAATAGAACACCTACCTGTTTATTCTATCACACTACAGCATTACGCAGTTACAGAACACACGACCGAGATTACTGGGCAGAACACTCCCAGAGGTGTACTTCTAGGTGGGTGACATCATCAGCAATGGCAAAGTCAGCGATAGGGATTGTATGGAGTGTGAGCAGTCTAAAAGCATTATTCTGCCCCCAGGCAGATGGAGAAACACACACACAGTTGGCATGGCTGGGAGTAGAACACAGACCTAACTACCTTATCACACTACAGCATTACGCAGTTACAGAATGCACTACAGAGATTACTGGGACACAGCACTCCCAGAGGTGTACTTCTAGGTGGGTCACATCATCAGCAATGGCAAATTCGGCGATAGGAATTGTATGGAGTGTGAGCAGTCTAAAAGCATTATTCTGTCCCCAGGCAGATGGAAACACACACACACACACACACTTGGCATGGCTGGGATTAGAACACTGACCTAACTACCTTATCACACTACAGCATTATGCAGTTACAGAACATGCTACTGAGATTACTGGGACACAGTACTCCCAGAGGTGTACTTCTAGGTGGGTGACATCATCAGCATTGGCAAAGACGGCGATAGGGATTGTATGTAGTGTGAGCAGTCTAAATGCATATTTCTGTCCCCAGGCAGACGGAGACAAACACATGCCAGTGGTGGGATCAGGACAACTGCCTATCTACAGACCACTATTACAATACTACAGAGATGCGAGCCGCACCACAGACACTACACCTTTCAAGACTGTCAATATGACCTTTTAGGAATGCGGACATTGACATGGATGCTGGCAGTTATGATGTACATACCTGTGAACCTGTGTGTTCAATGTAGGAATCCATCCTAAAGTGGGGTATGGCCATCTGTTGACTGGACGACTACTATCGCTATACAGGGTTACAGTGGCCATGCCCATACACATAGAGGCACATAACCGACACAAGGTGTCACTGGGCATGCTCACACACTTAGTAGCACACGGCCGTTTGGAATGCACTATGTGTCCATCTACACAACATTATACTGGGCATGCTCACACACCTAGTAACACAGGGCTGTTTTGTATGCACTCTGATTCTAAACACGGAAGGGCACAGTGGCCATGCTATTACAGTTAGATGTGAACAGCACATTGTAATGGGCTCCAGTGTCGATAGTTGTCATTGTTAGCAGGAACGCTGCATTACATATATCTGACATCGGTCTTCTACACGTCTGCTGCTGTCCGTCACCTTAGATATACCAATCTAAACCTGGCACACTATTACCACCCATGGTGATGCCCTGCCAGGAGTGGCTACTTCGCCCATATAGTGCCATTCATAGATGAATGTCCTGAGACCAGGTTAACACCCTGACACCTAGAGGACAACCGCATTGTATGTGTATGCTAAACAGTGCTAGATGTGTAGCATTCATAGTCACAGCTGCCCAATGTAGATCCAACAATGGGGAATACTGACATCTGTGCAGTAAGGAACACCTGGCTGAAGGCTCAGTTGTGCACAATTGCACTACCACCATATACCTCGGATACAGACATGTGGGCCATAACATCGGTACAAACTGCTCCAGGTAGTGGTGTCCCCACATACATGAAAGCCACTCACATGTACTGACCAGTACACCCTCAAAAGGCATCACAGATGTGTCAGGTGCAGATCACAGTGTCAAAAGCCGCATTCTAGGATGTAGCCCTCAGACATCACCATGTCCTTAGACCAGCAACACACATCCATACATGTGATAGAACATATATTAGTACAACACCATGTGACCCATGACCAGTGGACTGTACCTAGCTCTACATCAACTGTGCAGACTACCCATGTACTGACACAGTTGCATCATGTGTTATGCAATTCAATGATACCACTGTTCATAACCAGGTTGGCTGTAAACATAACAGGGGCCCTGAGTCATATACAGCAGTAACAGATGACTGTTGCTGTACACCAGTAAACACCCTCATATTTGGATATGACATACATGTACCTGCCGTGGATATGTACATGCCGCACACACACACACACACACACACACAACACATATGTACATAGAATAGCTGTTGCTGTCCTTCGTGCAGACAGGTGGCTACAGCAATTACACACATGCACATGGAAGGTAGGTCCATGGCTGTTGAATGCTAACAGTGCATAAGGTGTGATATCAGTGTTGACTGAGTTAACATTCCCTCTGTACTGGTTACCCCTGACAACTATCATATCATACAACAGTCCATGTGTCATGTATGTCATCATACATGTCCACCAATTGCAATGCCTACAAACATGGCTAAATGACAGGAATGTAGGACCTACACACATGTGCATGTAGTGGTGTGCATTCAGCTACCATGCGTGTGCAGTAGCTGATGTTTGCAGGTGACGTGTGTCTTACTACAACATGCAGTTGCAATGCAGCCCCATCATTGCCAACTGTATATGGTGATATACTGACAGTACGGTAAGATGTACATCAGGTATAGATGGATGTGTGGACATAACTAAGTGGTGGGCCATCTTTGCAGATGGATGTTTGCTGAAGACAGCTCACAGGTGTGTCACAAGCCATCCTACAATAACATGTGCAAACACTAAGCTATGTTTCTGTTAATTGAAGGGGAACACATACACCCTACACAGCGGTCAGGGTGTCACTGACTGTAAATCACTTGACACCTGTAACACCGTGTGCATATATCAGCGCAATTGCCAAAGGTAGCGTCAGTACACATTGTAATGCAGGCAATACTGCTGCATGTCTGTCATACGTAACATAAGATAGCAGGTGTTTGATTCGCAGTACTGCCATGTGTGTTTGCTTGTCTGTCCATATATGCCACGTATGGTGGGGAATACATCCCAATTGTTACTCACTCTCCTGTACACTGTTGTAGAGATCTGTACATACTGCATTGTAGAAAGCAAGACATAGGCAGGGGTGGGGTGTGTATCACACACATGTGAGCTATCTGTATGTGCATGACATAGGTGCATTCAATTGTGGACTCCACAGTGTGTGTGTGTGTGTGTGTGTATGTATGTATGGCTGTCTAGTCCATGGAGTGAGGATGTATGTTACCCTAATGAACAGATAGGACCCCTAACCCCTTCAGGTGATGCAATCTACTACTCTGTTGATGCCGTTGATCTTAGGCATTACTGACTACCTGTACATGTGTATTCTCTGTGTCGTGTCATGTGGGTGCACAGTACTGTAATGGTGATTACTACATAGGCAGGGGTCCTCACCTCAACACTATCATGTGTGTGTGTGTGTGTGTGTGTGTGTGTGTGTGTGTGTTACAGTGTCATTGACCCCGTGAGTGTGGGCATGTTACTGTGTGTCTGAATACATGTATGCAAATACCTGTGTGTGTGTGTGTGTGTGTGTGTGTGTGTGTGTGTGTGTGTGTGTGTGTGTGTGTGTGTGTGTGTGTAGTTGTGTGTTCTCATCCTGTAATGTGAATGTGTATTACTGCTACACAGTGAGGCCTCAAGCTATCAACTGGCCTCTACCCTTGTCATCAGCTAGACTGCTATGTAAACTCCCCGCCCCATGTAACTGTACCTGTGATGTCAACCAGTATGGATGTCACGTCTCTAGCCTACTGTAGCTTAGTACACAGCTCCCATGCTCCTGGATCAGTAGATGTGTAGACATCTATGGATTGTCAGCCTTTCTAACAGTGAGGTTGAAGCTACGAATAGCATGCTGGTATTGCCATACAAACCTGTGAGTAGTCCGCATTTACATATGGGAAACTGCAAACACTGACACTCAATGGCACATACAATTAGACCTGAAGGAGGGAAGCAGGACATCATGACCAACATGCTGTTGCTGTTGTTACCAAGACACATACTGTGAACAGAAAACAATGCATTCTAAAACTGTACTACATGGTATGTCTGCTGCGTGTCAACAGTACACAACAATTATAATCTACACTTATCTCCCTATTCTGTTCACCCTGTGCATCAGACCATATGAGCATATCCCTGCACCGATGGTGTGGATGACAGGGATGTGGCACAGGCATCATCATATGCACAGGGTGATAATATTTGCCAGGGGCCTAGGCTGCACCAGTGGATGACATCATGTGTGCGGGTTAGGGCCTGTGATCTAATTGGCCATGTGTGGTTGTTATGCATGTGTGTGTTGCAGTGACCTACAGATGTTTCTGCAGTGTGCGTGTATGTGTGCACACAGTTCTGCCATGTGTCTGGCCTACACAGGGGTATTATTGACAGCTCCAGACTGTACAGACCAGGTTTTACAGCTCACGGTGTCCGGCCACAGCCACGTGACCTGTGCCTGCCAGGGGTTCCACGGGCACTACCAGGCAGAGGTGCAGATTGGGTACTGTCCGATGACACATTTCCACTGGAACTGTGTCCCCATTGGGACCATCCAGGGCCATGTGCACATGGCCTGCTGTGTCCTGATGTGGACAGCGCAGCACCAGCTGCACTGCTGCTGCTACCGCCACTATGGGAGTGGGCATGTGAGGTAGCTCATTCACGTAGACCTGCACCAGGTGATGTAGTTGATGTACGTCCATGTGCCCTACGCCTCACTCCTACCAGATGTTCCAGCACAGACAGCTCACACTCGCGGATTGTCATGCCACGGTCAAGGATTCCAACCATGTTACCCAATCATCTGTCCAAAACCTCAGCAATTTGCTGTTGAGCATTTGCCATTGCCTGGATGTTGTCATTTAAAGACAGATAGCAGCCCTCTGAAGCCTCTGCCCTTCTCTGTTCTGCTGTTCAGCATGTGCCTATGCTGCCATTACAGCCTGAAACATGCATCTGGTGACACCAGCTGCTGTGCTCTGTCTTGCAGGGGCATGTCAGCCAGAGATCCTCCTACAAGCAGCACTGGCCGCATGACTGTGTGGCCCATCTCCAGTCATTTGCCTGACAGCATGGTGTGAATACACACCTTCCATAGCCACCACACTTTCCTGTTCCAAGCGACTACATGCCAACTGTCCTTTCTCTATAGCCAGTGGTGATGGTGTATGTGTTGGCATGAGAACTGTGTGCGGGGATGAGGGGGATATAGGTGGAATGGCAACCAATGGCACAGATTCAGCCCCCTGACAACCCTGCCTGTGCCCCAAGCATATGTTCATCATCACTGCTAGGGTCTGTGGGGACACTAGCATCAGATGGACTGCAGGAGGGTAACGCATCTACATCACCTGTGTGGGCAAACACTCTACATTACAATACCGACACATACAGACACACACAAAAACACACACAGACACACACAGACACACAGACACAGACACACACAGACAGACACACAGACACACACACACGCAGACACACACAGACACACACCATGCATGTAATTTGACAGAAGGCATGCAACATGCATGTGATACAGCAGACAGCATGCAGCTCAGACAATAATAATGGTAGTTATCATACATCCCTAGGTTGCACACAACAGCATGCATGTGTCATAGCAGAAGCCATGCATTTCACACAATCATGGTAGTAAGCATGCATCCCTGAGTTACACCATGTGGACCAGCACAGGTTAACAGTACACATGGCTGATGTGTGGCATATGACCTTGACATTAACATGTAGTATGACATGTAATCTGCTGACGTGTGCATTGACATGCATACATGTTTAACACAATGGTGTCCCCTCACATATACAGTGGGGTAATGGTGTCCCATTGCAGTGTTGTCTGTCCACCCTACAGATAAAATGCACATTTAACAGATGTGCATGACCATTGCAGGGTATTATGAGGCGTCTATATTGCTATACAGTGTGAAGTACCAACACAGTGCCATTGCATGGAATCATGAGGCATCCCTATTGCTATGCAATGTGAATTACAGACACAGTGCATAGCCATGACTGTGTGCATACATAATACATATATACTGTGGATTGTGACCCACATCACTGAGGTGTATACACACTAAACCATGATGTGGAATGCGTGACACAGGTCACCGAAGGCCATATGGATGACACCCCTGCACATCTGCAAACATATGTTAGCTGCCTGGCAACCATGTCCACACATGGCAGGCTTGCCAATATACCATGTCCCACATGACATTTGTGTACCACATATATGAGGTGCACAGCTGACAGTGATGTCCAACAGCAGCAAGGGAAATGTACTGTATCTGTGGCCTGATGTGGTTGTCTGTGTATGTATGTGGATGCTGTAGAGGTGACTACTGTCATGCTGTGACACAGTCATGATGTTCAGCACATCTTATGTGGTCGAATTATGTTATGCCTCCACAAGCTGTGCACAGGCCTGTAGGATATCCAGTGTTCCATGTCTGCAATATAACCATTCAACAAAGGCTATAGTTGGACCATGTGTAGCCAATGTACAACAGGGTATACACACAAACACATCACATCTACTGTGTGTTGCTACATGTCTCTGGCCATCCTCCATGGCCATGTGTGAACATGTGTTGGCCAAACAGTTGTGATGGCCATCTATCTCACATGTCTCTGTTGTCCCATATGACATACACCCATAGATATATACTCCACTGTCCACAGGGTTATGCAGACAAAGGGTTGATTGTTTGGTATGTGGTGTATGTTTTATGGGATAGTGAGACAATGTTGCAGCCGGCCCACTACATGTTATGGACTTGTCAGATGGCACATCACAATGTGTGCACTCTTAGCAGGGGCATAATCCACAATGGTGAATCCTGTGGGCTGCCCATACTCCAGCTCACTGTGTAGTACTGTTTGTGTACCCCACATGTGTAGTTCTGATGTGTAGTACATGTTCCTACATTGAACAACACCTCCACCATTGAATGCACAGCTGTCCACACATCTAACAATGACAGTTTTTGAGGTTTCATGTCGGTGTTTCTCTTAGCTTGTAAGTATTGCACATGGGTAGCCATTGTGATGGATTGCAGATGCGACCTGTATATTGAGACCGGACCATATATTATGTGTACATGTGTTAACTGGCCACATGGTGAATAGATCTGTGCATTAACATGTCTGATACTTATAATTTTCTCACTTGCAATGGCCTGCTGTCTTAGCGGAAAGCCAGAGGTACCTATATAGGGGTGACACAGCAGTATGATCATTATCCATGCCTGTATGACAGCTACAGGGTGCAATGTGCATGTTAACACATTCACCAGTACAATAGGATATACTATTGCGTATGCACATGTGTGCATACACAGAGTAGCATACTATAGTATGCAGCATGTGTGTATACATGCCTTGCATATGATGTTACATTACATATTGTACAGTGACACATGCGACAATATGGGATATAATAGTTATATGTGCAGTAGTGACTTACCAGCCAACTCCAGGCTCGGTGGTTAAGAGACACCCACCTCCACGATGTCAGCTAAGATTGTGGATGCTGTTCTGCTGGTGTCCCTAGGTTGGCCAGTAGCTCCTTGGTACATGTGAGTGGGGGCCCACCATCTGTTGCACCTTGTTCCCTGGCGATTGCATTTGCACGCTGTTTCGCACGTCTGATCAGGTCCATGCAGTGTCTGCGCACCTGCTGATATGTGCAGTTATGGCCACCCACATCATTAACCTTCCTGTGAAGTTCCTGCCTCTGTGCATCCTGTGGCACATGGCTAAACAGGACATCATAGTTGTCTTGGAGGTAAGGTATAAGGTCCTCATCCTCCAAGCATGTATAGGCTGGGAGCCTTGCTCGTGGCATACCTGGAAGACATAATGATGGAGACAGGTCACAGTATCTCAGAGATGCACAGAGATACAGCTGCACATACATGTGTATCACATTTATTACATATAAATAGTTGTCTTTGCAAATATTCATGACACTGACACCACTGACATATTTGTGTCACACACATGTGACACCCAATGGGGATTGGATATTATCACCATATATGTGCGTCACCTGATTACATTGCTCATACTCCATGTGGATGCTGTCTTGAGGTGGACATGTCTGTTTGCCTGTACTGGTGTTCTTACCTATCAGCACATGCCTGGATGTGTCCACATTAATGCTGTTGACCTTGATGCTGTGTATATGTCACATATAAACACATACACTGCCTTAACGGACATGACCTGTGACACTGCAGACATGCACACGGAAGCCTTTACATGCATGTGTTTACCCATATACATCTACATGGCACTGTACAACAGTTCAATATCCTGCCACGTATCGCCTGTGTTGCACATGTGATACACATGGGACATTGGCTAGCCTGATGTTATTTGCAGGGATGGTTATCAACTATAGCATGTATGGCCAAGGTCATCTAGTAGTCTGTATGCCCTGGGCCATGTATGAGCCTAGGATGTAAGGTTACCTAGCTGTAGCCGACAGCCATGTTTCCGGTGCCAGGTGAAGCAGTGCCACATAACTGATCCACACGGTTAATGATACATCTACCTGCGGTCATCACACCATGTCTGACAGAGGTGAAATGTGCAGCTTTGCTGGACAGGGTTGCATAGTATGGCAGAAGTATGTAATGTGTATGGCACAAGGATCTGTCCAGCATGTGGCGATCCTTGTACTAGGAAGGTGGATGTCCATGACGTATGTATTTGAGATCAGGATATGTACATGTAGCATGTCCAACATCACAGTGTTGGACATGTCTTTATGCAGGGTAGGCATCATGCTACATTGAGTTGAGGATTGTGAAGGCTGGTGTCGGCCATCCAAACATGGCCAATACCCCTTAAAGGTGATATGTGATCTGATATTGGTCACTTGAGTGATGAGTATGGCTGTACAATGATCTCTATGTTCATGGATGACACCCTGTCATGACTAGGGTTGCCTCTTATGATTTGGTGACGTCACTAGCTCAGGGAGGTAAACTGCACAGCAGCATCCCTTACACACAGTGTCCATTATGTTGACCGCTGCCTAGGTGGTAGTTCATGGGTACAGGGTTATTAACCTAGCGGTGACAATGCAATATGCAGCTGTCAGATTGTGCACATATGTCACACACCTCACCCACAAAGCTCCTTCTGTATGTTGTCCACAACACTGAGTCAGCTATTGCTCCTAGGTCATAGCCATTCACATACTTACATAGGCAGATGCCTCCCATTTGTCTGTGTGGTATGGGCTACAATGAGGGAGAGTACAACAAATTAACCCTGTTTTACTGTAGCTGGCACTGGTGTGATATGCACATATTACTCAGACACCTTCTGTAGTGTTGGTTATGTCAACAGTCCACTGGCAGAACACTCCTGTGACATACAAATCTACATCTAGTATACTGAGTGTAGGTGGAACACAGTATGGGTGATGATGTCCTATGACCTGTCACAGGTATGATATGCAGTGTGAAATCATCCGTACTGTCATCTACATCTGCACTGCTAACAACATATACGTTAATTAAGGTTCATTGACTTTCAGACCAGACTCAACAGGGTAGTAGTGCAGTGCCTCCCATTATGAGTGGTGTCTCCACTTTGTGGGCTGTGATAACCGTTGGTGTGCACCATTCAGTGTTTTCACAGACTGACATGAAGCTATGTTTTACATGATGTGTATGTGTAGAGCAAACTGTTTTGCCATATGTGTATGATACAACCAGGGATGTGGACAGGTCCCATGCAGCCTGAGTGCACCTTGTACCATCATAGTTATGGTTACAGGGGCTCTGTAGTGTACATGGATATGTGATTGTGTACCTGTTGGGGGGCAGTGTGTTTATGTTATCCAACACCCTATCTGTATTGCTTATTCATGCTCAGCACTTGTTCAGAACATGTAAGCACTTCATGAGCTACTAATTACTATAGCACTCAATCCTCCTCATTGCCTACAGGTAAACACTGTTTGTACTTACATTTTCCGCTTGCTTAGAGTAAAACAGCTGTTCTATACACTTTCCTCACTTATCTAGTGGGAAATAGTTAAATATTCAGGCATGTCCGAGTGTCAATTCCCAGTGTTCTCGCCTGTCTATATGATGAATATGGGCATCATGAGGCAATATAGAAATTGTCTCATGTACACAGTCAACACTCCCCTCCTAACCTACAACACTACAACCTGTGGGAGGTGCACATATCTAGCCATGCTGGAGGTAAAGCTCTCTCCAACCCAGACTGAACATGACAATCATGTGGGGATGTTAAAAGTTTGCACCACACCACACTCATCACATAGTCTCACTAGATCTCTACCACCACAGGCCACACATAGTAATACTACAACATTTGCGGAGCCTCTCAATACTACTCTGTCTAGGCAACAGAGAAATGCAGGCAGCCCCCATCCCCCAACACAACACCAATTACTTATAACCCACAGACTCAGTTTGCCCATCAACCACAGCCAATAGGGTGAAATAATGTACCCAACACACTAGTCATAGGTGACTCTATAGGTGGTCACACTGATGTCCCACTCACCAGGCTACACAAGGAAATAGTTACTGTCAGCTGCCTGTCGGGTAACATGATCCACAACATAACCTATGCACTCAGGTCACTCCTCAACAGGTACAATATGACTGTGTCATTCTCCATGTTAGTGTGAATGTCCTGAGATGTACCATCCTGGACTACATGTAAAGAGACATGGAATAGCTCTCCGATCTTGTAGCCCAGGCAGGTATCGCCCTAACCCTGAGGAGCATTCTGCCATCATCCAGACTGATAATGCAGTACAAGGACAAAATGATTTACTTCAACAATTGTCTATGCTTCTGGTGTCATTCCAAGGGCATCCAGTATCTGTCTGCTTTGAATGACATGGTCGACAGAACACGATGCTTTGGCACAGATGACCTGCACCTGTTGGCCCTGGGATTCCGGATAATGGCTAAGGCTCTTACTGCTCCTATAGTGCCTGTTTTAGGCACAGTTCAAATAACATATTCACCACCATAACAAGAACAGGCAAGCAAAACCTGAGGGTAATGCTACTCAATGCTTGACGTCTTCATCTCAAACACACTCACCCGAGGCACTCCTTGTAATGGACCACTTCGATATCTTTGCAGTGACTGAGACCTGCTTCTAGGCTCCTGAGAGCACCCCTGCACTACCAAGCTATTACTCATACCACACCTTTCAGTCATGTAACCAGGACCGGAACACTCACAGCGGAGGTGTGTCCATATTTCCTAAGGCTATCCACACCTCCAGGCTAGTTGCTTAGCACAATGCATCAGAGGTTATCCAAGTGCAACTAACTCTGGCCATAACTGCTATACAAATTGTAGCTTGCTACAGATCCCCCACCATACCCCCATGGTTAACGGTCCTCACTTCTTGGTGTACTGGAAAGTAGGGTTCAAACAGACACATTACTGATGTGTGACTGACACTACCCCACTATTAACTAGGATACCTACTCATGTACTGACACATTAGGCTAATGCTTTCTGGGATTCATAACCTCCAATCGCTTGGATCAACCTATCCACACCACCACCAGGGCCAACAATATCCTAGACCTGGTCATTACCAACATGTGTGACTGGTGTTCCACACCTGGGGCTATCTCCTCGTTGGTCAGATCCAAACGTACACTAATCACCCTTTTTATCCACATCCCTGCATCACACCCTTTATGGGAAACACAGTACAATATTTCTACAAAGCCAACTTCAGGCTTCTTATGACAGCAGTAGTAAATGCCATGACACCTGTGCAGATGGGCAATACAGTTACAACCGCTGAATCATACACAACTGCACTTAATTAGCACTTACACGACTGCATGGATCATGCTATCCCAAACAGAACCATGATGGTACCCACCAGAAAACAGAGGCCACTCTGGTGGTCCACTGCCATGGACATAATGTACAACAGAAGGAGGAGACCGTTGCAAAGTAGAGTACAATCCCATGAGAGAAGGAGCTCCCTGGTCAGCCTCAGTAAGAATCTGAGATCCCTTATCACATCCTCCAAAGCTAGCTACATAAACATAACTGCGACTAATTCCAAGGACTACCACAAAGCGTTCTAGAGATATGGCACTACTCTCGATGGCGATACCCACATCTGCTCTGACATACAGCAATAATGCATGAACATTACAGAACTGACTGATATTGGCAACATCCTGGCAGATAGGTTCAGTGCTAACTTTACACCCCTCTCACACCTTAAAGGGCCCATATCTATACAGGAATGATGCAGAGTCCCTACGATCACAACTACGCAGTTCAAAGCTGCACTCTCTAAAGCCAGGAACACAGCATCCATGTGACTGTACATCACAGGCTGCGATTTCCACGAACTTCAGAACGAACTGGCTCCCCACTTGGGCACCATATTCACTAATAGCCTTGCATCAGGCATTGTGGCCCCTGAATGGCACACAGCAACAGTTATCACACTCCACAAAGGTGGCGCCACAATGGACCAGGGGAAGTATTGCCGCATACGCCTGACTAGACTGTTCTGCAAGGCTATGGAGCACATCATCATGGATCTCATTCACAGAGACATTGGTGGCCTCCAAACCTTTGATCCCACCCAGTTTGGATTTGTTAGGGCCAGACCATGCCTCCTAAACCTGGTGGAGTCCTTTGAGACAGTTACCAAGGCAGTAAATGAGGGTAAGGAGGTCCACATAGCTTACCTTAACCTCTCAAAGGCTTTCAACACTGTTCCCCATTCTGTTATTGTCAACATACACATCCACCTGCACATTAACTCCTACGTCACGAGATGTTATGCAAAGTGACTTATGGACAGAACCCACACAGTGAGGGTAGCATACCCTAGGTCCTACTGTAAATCAGTTACAATTGGCTTCCCCCAGCGCTCAGTCATATTGCCCCTTATGTTCGGTATATGCTTCTCTGAGGTACAGGCTAGCAAAGGGGGGCTTACCCTGAAAAGGTTTGCAGATGACTGCAAACTAGGGGCCATGATTGATTCCCCAGCTAATAGAGACACCCTCCATAAGGGTGTCACTGGGACAGATACCTGGTGTCAATAACATGGCCTCAAGCTGCATGCCACAAGGTGCATAGACATCCCCTTTGGATTACACCACTCACCCTTGGACTATCACATAGGTGGTAGTCCCCTACATACATAAGACGTAATAAGGGATCTTAGAACCCAAGTAGATAGCATTCACTCCTTTGATAACCATATTGCCAAGGTGGTGTGGATATCCTTCTACATGGTCCCCCTAATCTCTAATGAGTTTGTAGCCAGAACAAAGGCAGCCATTGTGCCTCTCTACTCATGACTTATGAAACACATTAAAGGGTACAACACCCCATTTGGGATGTACCTTACAAGACAACAGCAATGGCTTGAAATACCACAGCATTACCACACCAAGAGGAATACTGACCTCCGAAGGATGACGTATGCAGCCCAACTACAGAAACTCCAACTGTACTCGTTTGCATACTGCATACTCAGAGGTGATCTCTGCTGAACATACAAGGCCCATGTCCAAAACAGTATTGATGGATATGCTCCACATAAGCAAAAGCCCCTGAGAGCTACATGCTCTGGGATATGTACCTAAATGCAGTGATGACTAAGACGTGCTGGAGGGATACATTCCTGACCCAGACACTCACCATGCTTTGGAACATGATTTCTATGTACATCAGGCAGGAACCCTCACTAGCACTCTTCAAGAGATACCTCGATGGGTGGATGGGAGACAGACATGTACACCAGGGATCACTGCAGTGGCTCTGCTGTACAGAGGCACAGGAAACTAATGGCTCTGCTGTTCAAAGGCACAGGACACTAACCTAGGGAGGTGCTGCAAGTCAAATCACTGTAGCTAAGCTTACGAATGGCCTTGGCCAGACAGCATCGTACCTAACTATGAACCTATGAAGCTATTACATGTCCTTTGTGCATGGATAATTGACTAGCTCTTCCATTTAAATTAGCTATCATGCTGGTACACTGTTTGGTGACTAGAAGTCATGTGTATCCTGTTATTGTGTATTGTACATGCTAATAGACATACCTGATGTTTTCATAACATAACAGTAATGCTATGTAAAATGTTAGACATATCTACCTACAATACTGTACATTTCACATTTTTGCCACAATATCCCACAATGCAAATCATAATTGCACAGCAGGACCACCTTAGACATGTTATTTTCAGTTATATGCCCATTCATATGCGTACTGTTACAGTATATCAACATATACTATACCCTGTTATGGCACGTACTTGTTGGACCAACCCTGCCACTGACAGCGGCTGGAGTGGAATTGCTGTGTTCAAAGTCCTTATATAGCATCCCTTGTGGTGTATGAGGTGTTTACCTTGTGGCCTACAGCAGTACACACAATTTCTACGAGCGTTACTATGCTCAACAATATATCACTACATAATACCTTTTCCCACTATATGCATTGCGTACACTTTAATTATTACAAAACAGGTACTACATACACTGACATACTGAGTGTTCTACATACCTTATTGGTATCCCGAGTTGACGGTAATATAAATCCTATTTGTTTTGTGTTGCAATCCTCTTTGTAACATTTTTCTGGTATGTACATACGGTTTGAATGTATGACAAGCCATCCTTTTATACTTAGATATCAGTAACATGTGGTATCCTGACACCAATTGGTGTTCCGGAGTAGATGATTACATGCACATCAGCTGTGCAGCTACTCTATTAGCCAATGACATGGCAACAGTGGGGTATAATTGAATACTCCACTTGGGTATTGTCCCTTTGCCCTACCTTCGAGGAAGATGGCCTAGATGTGTTGTTTGTGATGAATTGCAACAGCTATATGGAGACACACAGAGATATATTAACTTCATGGCCCCCATGGAGTGTGTGTAATGGCTAGAGGATGCAGTTCTACATGTGAGTCCAGCTGTTATATCAGCCATCAGATAGGGGATTATTGCAACCAAACCCTGGAACATCGGCGTCTGTTCCATTGTACAACAGCAACGATTTCACATAGGGCCATTATAGTGTGTCTCTGACAAGGTATGTTAAGGCTTCTGCAGATGTCATAGAGTGAGTGGATGTTTGTAATGTTATTACAGTCTGTATTGCAATTGTTTCGGGTGTGGGGGAGATGTAGGTGGGTGTACGTAGCAGATGCAGGTGTGTAGGAACTGCATTTATACATATTCGATATGTCTGAGGGCTCCTTCCCTATTTGAAGACCTATCCTTTAGTGGACTAATACCATGGAAATTGCAGGCTGATTCATTAAGCCATTGTTAATTGGTTCCTGTATAGCATGCAGGTGATGTTGGTCCTTCAATCCCTTTGGAAATGCATCGGTATGTAATGAAATGTTGCTCATGAAAGCTGTCTCGTGTATTTCTGTCACAGATATTTGCACTCATTGGAGTTGTGTTGGTGACTGAACCTCTTTGGCTTGGGTTGCCACCTTTACAAATGGCCATAGTGGGACATTTGCAGGACACGCATCGGATTTTAGAGGCCGACATATACCCACGGTCAGTACAAAGTATAGAACTTTACATATATGCCTATTTAAAAGCTTATATTCTTGTAGCGGTTTACTTGCTTATCCTGTTTCCTGTTACATGTAGGTATTTTAGATACAGATGACTATTTTATGCAACAATTACATTAAATATGGAACATGACAAATGTCTTGAGATTGTAGGACATTAGTATTTGTACTCATTTTGGTCAGGACACTACCGCACATAGAGGAACTGCCCCTTGCAAGGTGGGACAGGTGATAACCCTCTCTTTGGCTCATGTCCATAGCACATATTTGTAATAGTGTATAGACATATATACTCTCCATATCCTTTGCTCATAATGTTCGGTCGTGGTGGAATGTGTGATTGCTATGGTCCATTATGCACATATTTGAAGACTTCAACCGCTGTATATGGCATACCCATGGATTCAGGAATGCACACACTTCCAACGACCACATTACCTTTCCCAGACTCCTAAACCCCACAATACCAAACACTCAAACTCGCGACAGTCAAACTCCCAGAACTAACACAAACACAGAACACACACACGCACACACAGACACACTGCTACCCATCACATCCAAACAAACCATCCTACACTACGTATGGCTAGGTGGCCATGACCCCATACACCACCCCATGTGGGTGGCTGCACTCCCCACACCACACCTACTTTAATAATCTACCTCAGAGATAGCACAAATAGACACATGAAGCAAACCCACACACATATATTACAGGTCCCTGGAAACACATACCACACTCAGAACACACACTTACACACACTGCAGCAATCAGAAACACACTTACACACAGTACCTACCTGAATTGCAGCACCAGAAGCACTAAATGTCCCTTAACATCATGATAATAGTACTCACGGTTCTGGTGTTCCGGTACTGTGGTCTTTCGGTCTTTAAGCCTCGTGATTACGCGTGTCGGTATGTAAAGCATTAGGTATTTGGTAGTATCCTATTTGTACCTCCATGGTTGTGTAGATGTTGTTAACCTATCTATATATTTGCATATATATGTATATCCATATATATCGACATATAGCTCTCTATCACCCTTTCCCTCTCTCTCTCTCTCTATATATATATATATATATATATATATATATATATATATATATATATATATATATATATATATATATATATATATATATATATTTATAGAGAAAGAGAGAGAATACACCTTTCATTGGGTACATGGCGGTGTATACTATTTCCTGAACTCCGCCGTTTTGTGTTTTAACTTGTCACAATACACACCTGCCATTGGTACATCTCCGGTAGTTTAGTGGAAGGTTATTGCGAAGATTGTGTACATGGTTGCGTGTTCTTCTCCTGGCACTGGTCGTTTTACCTCTCAGAGCAGGCACTATTAGTACGAGGGTAAATAACACACATTTCAACGGTTCTCAGCAGCTTTGACCATGATCTGCATGATATTCAGCAAAGGTTAGACCTGTGTTGCGCTTATCAATGTAGTCATGTTTAAACATCGCTTACCGGCACTTATCGGTGCAAAAACCCGCTGACATGTGCTTAAATGTGCTCTAATGACCTGCATCCAACATCCATTATTCGGGACATCAGAATTACGTAACAGCCCTTGCAGGTCGTGGAACCGGTACCATGAACGACACAGTCAGTGACTACCACTGAGGCATCTGGGATATGTACAAGTGTTATGGTGTTTAGTATATAGAGTGTACTATGGCTGTTCCTCCATACTGCAAAAAAATGTGTAACTCAGTGGGTGTAGATATGGATGATACCTGTTAATGGTATGTCCAAGTGAAGCTTAATGGATATGCTCCAGCTATGGAAATCCATGTCACAGTGAGCCATACACTGTAATGAGCTACACCTTGCCACAACCATAACTGGTGAATGCTGGGGTGACAGATACCTGTCATGGGTACTCCCCATGCTTTGGAACTACATCCCTGATTACATTATATGGAGCCCCTCATTAACACACCAGGGAATCCTTGCAAAGTGGGTGGGGAACAGTGGTTACACCCTAGGATCCCGCAATTGGCTCTGCTCCACAGAGGGATAGTTATTTAATCAATTTGGCGGCGACAGCAGGCACATTTTGGCTAGGCTTATGAATGGCCTCTGACAGTTAGGCATGTACCTACCGATGTACCTAGGAACTTATACATACAGTATCAACACATGCTGTTAGCTTAATTTACTGTTCGGGTATTGACTTACCTTGTGCCAATAGCAGTTATGTGTGCAATAGTTGAGGGCTGCCTATGTAGGATGCACACAGTAGACCACCTATACATGACAATTTACAAGTGGTCATGTGTGTGTGTGTGTGCCATCCATGTTTACTGTGTGTGCAGGTGGAGAAGTGTGTCAGTCCGTAGGGGCCTACACTGTCAGTGTATGTGCTATACGTTCTCTCTTTGCCAAGGCATGGGCATACTGGGCACGCCTCCATCTGCCTACTGGGGCTGGCACAGGATGTTCGTGGTCTGAATCCCTCTGTGCCTGTGGTGCCCTTGGCAATTGCAGTGGGCTGTGAGGGCCTTCACCGTTATGTCCCTGATGCAGCTGTTTCCGCAGGATCATATTATGTAGCATGGCACATGCTATGAAGATGTGGGCACACATGCCTGGAGAGTACTGCAAGGCTCCACCAGATATGTGCAAGCAATGGAACTGTGATTTCAGCATCCCAAACACATGCTCTATGATGATTCTGGTTTGTGTGTGTGCCTCATTATGGCATTCTTGCATGGGTGTGTGTGCATTTCTGATGGGAGTCATCAACCACGGCTCCAGTGCATAGCCAGCATCCCCCACAAGGTGGTCATATGGGATGTCCCCCCTGATAAATACCTGGTACAGCTGTGAGGCATGCCAGATGTGGGCGTCGTGGTAGCTTCCAGGGCTGCCAGCACACACATCCATGATATTGCCCTGAGCATTGCACACGACCTGGCAGTTGATGGAGTGGTATCCCTTGCAGTTTATGTAGCGCCTACCATGCTCACCGAGTGGTGACTTGATGTTTATGTTTGTGCAGTCTATTGCACCCAGTACCTCCAGGTAGTCTGCCACACGGTGGAAGAGGCGCATATTGCTGGCCAACTCCTCCTGAGTTCGGGGGAATTATATATGCTCATTGGCATGTGGTAACATGGCATCCAGGAACTGGTGGAGTACCCTGGATGCTGATGCCTGTGAGATCCCCATG
Organism: Protopterus annectens; assembly: GCF_019279795.1. NCBI lineage: Eukaryota > Metazoa > Chordata > Ceratodontiformes > Protopteridae > Protopterus > Protopterus annectens. Next base: position 1,368,038,735 of record NC_056731.1, read on the forward strand.
ATATCTCCAGTTGACCTTTGAAAGGTACCTGTGGCTAGTATTCTCAAGCTTACACATATCTTCGTGTCCACTGGGATGGGTTCCCCTCTGTTGTTTCTGGCTCTGAGGCTTGGCCGGCACAGCTCAACAATTTGCTGTATGATGTCCCTGTCCACCCTGTAATGCTCTACTATCTCCAGATCATCTAGCCCCTGGTAGGTTACCCTTGGTCTGAACACTCTTCTCCTCCTCCGGTGCTTGAGGTGGTTGTCAGCATCATCCTCCACACCACCTTCAGTGTCCAACACATGCTGATGAATCAAAGCTATGGCAGCTCCCAACATGTACATTTTAAAAGTTCCCCGTCTGTTTACACCGATGGTGCAGTGTTTGGGAATACACAAGTGTATGTGTGAGGTGCCTTCACACTTTATACTATTGTGCTTTGGAAGCTGATGATGTCATAGGGTGTGTATGTACAATCCGAGCTGCAGGGTATCTTACATATGGGTTTTACCACAGGTACTGCTATTGTGGGGCCTTTGGTGTTGAATTACACTTGGCTGTCATGGATCACCTCTTGCCCTTGTCTTCATTTTTCAAACCGATTCCCCTCCCATTGTCAGGCATGCATCCAGCAGCCTGCTTTCTTGTTTTGTACTTTCCCAACCCAGGATTGTGTTGTGAAATGTGTTCTATAGCCAATCTATTGCAGGTTTGCTTTGTTCTGCTGTGACAGTTCTCTTTTCTTTGCAATCCGGCACCTCCCCTTTCCTGTTTTGCAGGTTGCCGCTAGCAGCCTTGTTAGCTACCGTTAATGGCCCACTGTGAGTTAATAGGTGTTAATTACTCAGTTGTACTCCAATTACCCTGCTGGGACATTTCCTTATTGACTTCCCATAACCTTCCTGTTTCAGCTGTGGTGCGTGCCATGCGCAGCCATTTACTGGGTTTCGAGAGCGTTGTCATCCGCGTACACATGCGCTTTCAGTCACCTTGTGTGCTCTCAGCTAAGCAAAGCTATGGCTACATCCACACCCCTATCCTGCAGCTTTGCTTTGCAATGGGCAACCCGGATTAGCAATGCTCCAATGTGCTTACAGCTACAGTGGCACACCCCTCTCCTGATGTCATGTATATCTCCAGGCCACTCCTCTGTGTTATACTGCTACGCTGTGTGGTACAGCCTTACACTGGCAAGGGGTTTGCAATTCAGTATTGCTTGCTTCATTTGCATGGCATTGACTACTAATTCATAGTTACCGTGCCGAACACTGTCACAGACCCTTAGCAACCCTTGCGCCTTGGTTGTGGTGTAGCATGCATACCATTGACTATTATGGCGAAATCATGATTTGTGTTACATTGCAGTTTTATGACATCTATATATATTTTCCTTGTGTTCCCGTTTGTGCACACATGCACTGCAGTTGTACTTTGCGTTGGTGTGGCCATGACATTAAATGTTATTTTTTATGTGTTGTGCGTGTTTTTTTATGCCATTGGCTGTATATTTAGCCATTGGCATATGTTAACATTGTAATACGTAAGTTTGGTCCACTTTCATGGCTCCGATATTCTGTTTGAAAAAATGTAAACCATTTTTTTTTTTATTTACATTTCTGTATGCTTACGCTGCGCCTGCACCACTTCATGAATCGCTATGTACCTTCATTTGCATGCTGCACTACTGCACATGGGGTGATTAGCATACATGCATCGAGAGCTGCGCAGCTCTGGCGTATGCTGGTAGTGCAAGTGGAATCGGATCGTACCTGAATCGCTCGGTGGCCATATTTGGCATTAGAACACCTACGCTACGCCTGCGCCTGGTGCAAGCTTCATGAATCCCGGGGTCTGTCATAGCTGCACAAAAAGGGGCTACATATGGATCCATAATAACTATTAAGTGCTATAATGTTTATTTCAGATACATATGTTTCCACAGTATATGTACTTGGGATAGCATTAAAAACAAAGTCTCAAGGTAATAAATGCTACATAATGGAGCTACACCTTTCTGAATACCCCCAATTATTTTTTAATAATATATATTGTTTACATGTAGACAATTTTACAAAGAAAAACAGAAAAAAAACACTTTTAGAATTTAACAAAGACGAGTGCGCAACTTTATAAAAGGGACCTTATAAGTATGAAAGCTGTCCAACAAACGCGTTTTTATGAAATGAGTAATACCTACCCACACACCCCTACACACACTCACATATATATATATGTATTTTACATTCTTTGCTGAAGAGCAAAAATGAAACAGAATAGCGCAAGTGAAATACTCTGCTTGACAGTGAAGGGCAGTGTATTCCAAAAATGAGAGGTATGCTGGGTGAGGTATCTGTCATGCCATCTGGTATTGCTAATATTTTACTATAGGTTTACAGACCTCTCAACTGTACGGATTTTTGTAGAATGTCCAGATTTTTGCCTCATATTTTTCATTTGTTTCTCAATTAAAGTCTGGTTTTCTGGCAAATCATTGAAGACTGACGTCAAAAAATAATGAGATGCATTTAAGATTCAGACTTCATACCTCTTAGAAAATTCATGCTAATTCAAAACTTTTTATTCTATCAACTTTCTAAATTTGTAAGAGCACTGTTTAAAAATTGTCCCTTTTTTGGGCCTTTGTTCCTCCATTATTTATGGCTTTGTCCAGATTTCCTGCCCTAAGAGGCTAAGAGATATTTATGCCTGTAGAGTAGGTATTTGCGTTAGCACTATTTCTATTTATGTGAAAGGTTTAAAGAATCCTGGTTCATTCATAGCATGTAAATGTAAGTAGTGATCACCCATCAGAAGTCTGTATGACAACATGGAGAACGACAGGGCTTTTAGTCTATTAGAGTGACTAAGAGTACTGAAACCAAAGACCTTTTTGGTGAGGAAACATTGTGGCCTTTAAATCTGTTTTTGGTACTTACTGGAGTACATGTTGAGGGGAACAATATATTCAATGATAGGCCTAATAAGGGATGAACAAAATGGGACTATAACTTCTTTAGAACTTGGTGAGATGCCACAAATGATAAGTTGTACGAAATCAAAGGATTTTCTAACCAGCAAAGAGATGTGGTTGTCAAAGGAGAATCTGTTATTGACGTATGTATCGAATTCCCTGATGGCTGTGTGAAATTTTGATAAAAAGTGACTTACATGAATATCAGTAGTTCATAGGTTCATAGGTTCATAGGCTGATACGAGGCTATCTGCCCTAGGGCATTTATAAGCCTAGCCAGAGTGTGTTTGGCTTTCGCCACCCTTTTAGATTAGTTGACTGTGCCTCTGTATAGTAGGTCACAGAAGATAGCCCTTTTAAGGTTAGTTTACTGTGCCTCTGTCTAGTAGGGACACAGAAGAGATCCCAGGGATAAACCTATGATCTCCCATCCACTCGTCAAGATTTCTCTTGAAGAGGGTCATTGAGGGGCTCTGCCTAACATGGATTGGTATTTTGTTCCAGAGTGAGGGGGAGCCTCTGGGATATGAATCTGTCCTTCCAGCATGTCCTATTTATTTCTGTGCTGAGGTTTAAGTCCCTGGAGCGTGTAGCTCTAAGGGATTTGGATTTCCTGAGGTGGAGCATGTCCATTAATTCTGGTTTGGACATGGCTTTATATGTCAGGCACAGATCGCCTCTGAGTAGGCGGTAAGCAACTGAGTAGAGCTGGAGTTTCTTTAGCCTAACTGCATAGGGCATCTGTTTGAGTCCCTTGATCCTCTTGGTGAGGTACATTTGGGGTCTTTCCAGTTGCTGCAGGTGTCGGGTAAGGTACATCCCAAATGGGGCATTGTATTCAATTATGGGCCTGATGAGTGATGAGTAGAGGGGCACAATGACCTCTCTTGATCTAGATGTGAACCCTTTCGTGATAAGGTAGGCTATATAGAAGGTCTTTCTAACCACTTTGACAACATGATTGTCAAAGGAGAGATTGCTATCTACTTGGGTCCCCAAATCCCTAATTACTTCTTCCGTACTTAATGGATTACCACCTATGTGGTAATTTGTGGGTACTTTGTTTTTCCCAAAGGGGATGACTATGCACTTTTTGGCATTTAGCTTTAGGCCATGGCTCTGGCACCAGTTATCCATCTCTGTGAGACCCTTATGCAGGATGCTTGTGTCAGTCGGTGAGTCGATTATGGCACCCAGTTTGCAGTCATCTGCGAACTTGGTCAGCCATAGTCCTCCCGTGTTAGCCTGTACCTCAGAGAAATATATACCGAACAAGAGAGGTCCCAGGACTGAGCCTTGTGGGATGCCACTTGTAACTGGTTTAGAGTCTGACATGGCACCTGCAATTCTAACCATGTGGGTTCTATCCCTGAGACAGTTTGCAATTATGTACAAAAATAATAGTAATGCTAGATTTAGTAAAGGAAATTAAGGTTCCTTTCTTGGTGTTCAGAGTAAGCCCATGATAAATGCAACAAGCATCTGTTGGGTCTGCGCCTTGTTAGAAAATTTCACTATCACGATGGGACTTAATAACCACCTTCAGTTTGCAGTCATCAGCAAACCTGATGTTATCCATTGTCTGCACATACAGTTAATAAAAGTAGAAACAGTGTATTGTATACATCTCTTCGTACCCCACTTTTAATCAGTGCAGAAAGAAACAAAATTGTATAGTCAGGGCCACTAAATAAACATAAGAATGTGCTGTTGAGAGAAGAGAGGGGGAAGAAACAAAATAGATACACTTATGAAAAACATTTTGGGGAATCAGGATATAAGTAACAAAGCAACACTGCAAAATTTACAAACACCAGGGGTTAGCGTCTTTCAATGGAAATAATATATATTTTTTCAAAAAGGAGAGACAGACAGTAGAGTTAGGGATGATGTTAAAATGCTGCTTACATAGTGTGGGGTTTGAATAGACAGAATAACTTTATATTTCCATATTTCTTTTTAATGTATTTGTAATTATATTATGTTACAAATGGTTATATGTAAGGACTGACTTGAGCTGATGAAGCTGTGTTTTTAAGCTTTGAGCTAATTGATATTCTATACAACGATCTTGTATGTAAAGAATTTAAGTGTTAACAATTTCAGAATCTCTAGGACTACCATACTATTTGTAGCCTAGAAGTTACTTAAATTTGACATGTGTAGATCTCTACAAACTATCCTTGCTTTAAAACCTAATGTACTTAGGTTAGTATCCTCAGCCATCTCTAAGCATTCATTAGCATGTACCCATAAGGCACTCTCTCTCTTATGGAGCCCAAACTTTTGAGTTATATTCTTACCCTGTTAGGAAATTACCAACCCTTCCAGCCTTTAAACAGAACCTAAAATCAGCTTCAAAAGAACTACTTATCAATGCCAAGACAACATCATACTAACTTTAATCATGGTTTGTTCACTCAGTCTCTGTTGTGCAGCATGTTGACTTTGGTTATGATATTTTTATGTAAATTATATTTTCACTATTTTTATGTTTTTGTCTAATATATTTATTTATGTTTTTTTCACACTAATTGCTATGGTATACATTTATTACAATCAGGTCATGACTGAAATGGGCCATATTGATTCACTTTATCTACCTGAAAATAAATAAATGAATTAATGATATGAACTGCTTAAAATGCAAGCAACAAAGTATGCTAATCCCATCTGAACTGTGCAAATCTATACATTTGAAAGTTCTAGATAGTAATTAAAATTAAATATAGGTTATATGACCCAGTTTTAACAACCACGTCATTTTTTTATTATACATGAAAAGAAATAAAACAAGACAGCTTTACTGATGTTTCATTTTGTGAAAATTCTGTGTCCAAGTGGTTAATATTCAGAGTATTTCAACAGAATAAGAAATATATTTATTTGTTATACAGATTATTGTTTTATTTGTCTTCAGTGACCAGAGCATGTTAAATTGGTGGACTATTTTCAACAGAATCCCTGGAAAAAATGTGCACAATTATACAAAACTTCCCTTTTGCCATATTAATGAAATGAATATGTTCACACAGTCTAAAATCACATTTTACACATAAAATGGAAATATACAATATCTGTGATATTTTGTGGATATATCAGTTAATAGCAATACATCTCTTACCACAGAATGCTGTCTTTAACAAAGTTATACACTTGTCTCATACTAATTTAGATATCATGCATTGCTGGGTGTGGATATTATGGGGTTTACCTAAGGGTGGTGTGTTTTGATCACAAGGGTGAAGTCTGAGTAATTAAACAAATCCAGCTGTGGGTAAAGATGCCCCCCCCCCATACACACACATGTGGATTATTGCTATTAAGACATTATTTAAAAACACTGTTTTTCTTTATTAATTTCATTCTGTGATGGCACTTAAGTCTTCTTCAACCTCCTGTGCACGATGCAGGTGTATTGCCCAGGTGTACAGTACCTGCGTCCATATGCTTGCACAGTATGAGGTAATGGAGAAGACAGCAATTTCTCTGTAGCAGTATATCTCAGTTTATTTGCTTAAGAATTCCTGCCAAAGCTAAAACATTGTGGGACAAAGGACAAGAATCAGGGACAGTTTTTAAGTATTGCTTAATAGAAAATAGATTATTTTCTCCTTTTGCACTGTAGAAAGCTGATATAGTTTAGGCCACAAATGGAGAAATACAGCATTTCAGTTTTGATTGAAAATGAAATACTAGCAGTTATTTTTACCAGTGTGCACTAAAGACTGATCTGGATCTGCCAATTGCCCCTCCTAACACTCTGCATCTGGTCGGCTGTCCCCTTTGCCTGATTTCAGCTATACCTCTGAGGTTTAGCATGAATATGAATTTTCTGAACAATTGGAAGTATGAAACCTTAATGTCTGCTATTATTGACAGTATATGACCTTCTGGACAGGTGACAGGTATGGTATAGAGAAAGTATGATTGGTCCAGTTACTCAACAATAATTCAGGGACTGGACTTCTTTCTGTTACGATATGCTCTATTTACAATCTCTATGCTGATTTTGCTATCCAATCAGTGTACACATTTTTGAATAATAATGATAATTTTATTATATAATTTTCTTTACAATATACTTGTAACTATCTTATAAAGCTGATCACTGCACATGTGATAGCATACCTCTCAACTTTGTAGAATTTCTCAGGATGCCCACATTTTAGCATCATATATTTAGTCTGTTCCTCATAAAAATCTATGGCTTTCTAGCAGATCACTAAGGAATGAAGTTACTAAATAATAACAGGCATTTGAGTTTCTGACTTCATACCATTCAGAGATGGATATTAATGCAAAACCTGCTATTGTATTGACATTTTTAACTTATAAGAGCAATATTTAAATATGTCCTAATTTTGCCCCTTTGACCCCCCCCCCCCATTAATTTCGCCTTTGTCCACAATTCTTAAGCAAAGAGATTGAGGGGTATATGTGGCAGTTATATCCTCTGACATTGCCTTCCAGCGTGATGCCAAACATTTAAAGTTAAACATCATTTAAGTTTACTTTAACTCTTCTCCACTCAACTCAGCCACTAGGATCCTCTGCTCATTTTCACATCCCTCAATTATTCTACTTGAATTTCTAAATTTTTTTGAAACTTTTGTACATATTAGAAATGAATACATTGGATTTACTATGTATCCTAAGCAATGTGCTACCATTGTACTATTTTACTGTCACTTATATTTGATTGCACTCTGTCTATTTTGTATGTCTGTTTAGTTTTTGACCCCAGGCAGAGACTGAAATTAGTCGGAATTGTTCTGTGTTCTACTCAGGTAAACAAATTCAAATAAATAAATAAATTCAGACTCTGAATTTATCTTTCACATTTAATCCTGCTTCTTCTTGCTGTAAATAGTGTATCTTTATTGTAATTCCTTTTGCATGTTTTTCTTTACCCAGATGTAAATATATTTTTCTCAGGAGCAGTAGTGAAATCAGAAATATAAAGGCTTGTACTGTTGTCAGTTCTGGGAACGTGCACCCCTACAAACTGAAAAAATAATACCATTTTTTTCTTAAACATCTTTACTAAGCATATTTTTAAAAAGATGACAGGGTAAAGAAAACAAGCCATCATAACATTTCTTTTATTAGCTGCTGCCTGCATGGCCATAAAAATTGTTTGTTTTTTTTTCCAAAAAAATAATCTCATCTCCATTTCTAAATAAGCTCTAGATAGATCTGTGCTGTAGGCACTAGCCTGCAGTTATAGACACAGGTCTGGATTCAATAAAGCCTACATGGCTCGCTAAAACCGCATGCATGGTGCAGCATGGCATGCACACAGTAGTGCGCTGATTTGTATTCAGTAAGCGGCTCTACATGGTGTACAAACATGGTAAACATTGTGACATGCTAATTACAGCATTAGCAGCTGAACTGTATGCTAATCAACCATTCCAAGATAGAGGAGCTACTCAACAAACTATAAAGCAGTCATATACACTCAGTGCAGGTTATGGACATGAATTCTAAAACCTATTGGAATACAGCCAAGGAAACTACCCTACATGTAAAGAATGTTAGGGGCTGCTGCTGCTCTTCTACATGTGTATGTGCAAGAGGCTAAAGTCTATTCTGCTGCTGCTGCTGATAGACATTAGCCAAGAAGGAGAAGGTTGCTTAGATCTCATTTCACATCTCATGGTCAGCATGTGGTGGAAATAGAGTGCTACAGGGTGGATAGAAACACACTACATGAACTCTGCAACCTCTGTCGTCCTCAACTGAGACCAAGGGCAAACCAAGGGAAACCAATATATGTGGAGAATACGGTATGTGTAGCACTTAAAATTTTAGCTACAGGAACCTTCCAGAAACCAACAAGGGACATGCTTGGGGTGTCACAGGCATCAGCATCCAGGATCTTACTTCAATTCTTGAATGATATATTACAGTGTGCCAGTAACTACATACATTTTCCCCATACACCCCCAAGGAGAGAGCTACAACTATGCAGAATTTCTACCCTGTAGCACACTTCTCTGAAGTCCTGGGTGCCACATACTGCACACACATTGAGATCAAAGCATCACCCAGGGAACAGAGAAGGGTGTACATAAACAGAAAGAGCTTCCACTCCATTAACAACCAGGTCATGTATAATGTTAAGGGAATCATCCTAAATGTGTTTGTTGGTAGACACATCAGTTACCACTACTCCAATATCTGCCACAACTCTCAGCTCTACCGGAGGTTTTCTAGGAGGGATATCCCACAAAGTCATTTATTCGGTGACACAGGGTATGCACTCAAACCATGGCTGATGATGCACATCAGAAATGCACACACACTCACTGAGGAAATATCATAGAGTGTGTGTGCGTGTTTGGGCTGCTGAAGTCACAGTTTCAGTGCCTAGATACATCGGGGTGGGGGGAGGTTCTGCAGTATGATCCCAGTACTTGTGCTGAAATTTTCACTGTCTGTGCTATCCTTCATACCAGTCAGAGATGCATGCTAATACAAAACATGCTATTCTATCAACAGGAACACCATAGTTAAGGGGCACACATCTCACCACCACTGGCAAGGTCACCACAGCCACCTGCATGTGAGACTCAGAGGGGTAACCATCAGTCGCTATGGATACAGGTAGACACAGGTGTGTATAATATTTCCTCACTTTGGCCAAAATGCAACAGATAGCAGACATGCTGACCACCTAAGGGGTACACGTTTCATCCTAAGCACATACCAGAGGTGAAAACATATTGGACCTGGTCATCACCAACATGGGCAACAGGTGTTCCACACCAGAGGTCAACCCGTCACTGGTTAGATCACACCATAAACTAATCACTCTGGATGTCCACACCCCACCACCACCCCCAACTAAGGAAACCACAGTAAAAAACTTTCCTAAAGCTAACTTCACCTTACTTAAGACAGAGGCAGTAAGTGTCACAGCCCCCATGCTAAAGGATAACGCTGCCCAAGATGCAGAAACCTTTACAAATGCACTCTATGAGCACCTACAAGGATGCATGGATCGTGCCATCCCTAGCAAAGCCAAGACTCACTCCTCTAAGAGAAGGAAACCAGTTTGGTGGATCCCTGCAATAAACAGGCTATACAATAGAAGGAGGAAACTAGTTCAGAAAAAAAGCAAATCCCAAGAAGGAAAGACATCCCTGATCAGTATCAGTAAGAAAGTAAGGTCCCTCATGAAATCATCCAAGGCTAACTTCGAAAGAAAAATAGCCAAGGATTCAAAAGATAACCACAAAGCCTTCTTTAGCTATGTTAAGAATCTAAGTGGCAACTCACAGATATGCACTGAACTAGTGCAAAATAGCACAAAATATACTGAACCTACTGATATTGCCAACATCCTGGCAGATAGATTCAGTGCAAACTTCACCCCCCTCTCACCTCCAAAAGGGCCCACAACAATACTGGAAAAGTGTAGTGTCCCAAAAATTACAGAAGCACAGGTGAAAACAGCCCTTTCAAAAGCCAAAAACACAGTGTCAATGGGACCAGATGGTGTTCCAGGCTGCATCTTGCACGAACTACAGAATGAACTAACCCCCCACCTAAACATGCTGTTCAATCTCAGCCTCTCCACAGGCTACGTGCCCATAGAATGGTGCACAGCAATGGTTATTCCTCTCCACAAAGGAGGGGCCACAACTGACCTTGGTAACTATTGCCCCATAAGCCTGACTAGCCTGGTCTGCAAGGCTATGGAGCGCATCATCATGGAACTCATTAACAAAGACATTGGGAACCTCCAAACACTTGACCCGACCCAGTTTGGCTTTGTTAAGGGCCGATCATGTCTACTAAACCTGGTTGACTTCTTCGAGACAGTCACCAAGGCCATAGACGAGGGAAAGGTGGTTCACACAGCCTACCTTGAACTAGCCAAGGCTTTCGACACCATTCCCCACTTGGGTATTACAGAAAAACTCACCAGCCTGAACATAAATCCCTACATCACAAGATGGGATGCCAACTGTCTTACAGACAGAACTCACACGGTAAGAATAACGAGCTCCAGGTCCGACTCTAAATCAGTCACAAGTGGTGTCCCACAAGGCTTGATCCTGGGACCCCTACTGTTCTGCATATACTTCTCAGAAGTACAGGCAAACACAGGAGAACTATGGCTAACCAAGTTCGCCGATGACTGCAAACTGGGAGCCATAATTGACTCTCCGGCTGACACGGACATCCTCCAAAAGGGCCTTGCTGAGACAGACACCTGGTGTCAAAGTCATGGCCTCAAGCTAAATGCCAAAAAATGCATAGTCATCCCGTTTGGGAAAAACAAAACACCCACGAATTACCACATAGGTGGCAGCCCCCTTAATACAGAAGAAGTAATAAGAGATTTGGGGACCCAGGTAGATAGTAATCTCTCCTTTGACAATCATATTGCCAAAGTAGTTAGGAAATCCTTCTATGTGGCCCATCTAATTACTAAAGGGTTCGCATCTAGAAATAAAGAGGTTATAGTGCCCATCTACTCGTCACTCATTAGACCCATTATAGAGTACAATGCCCCATTTGGGATGTACCTCACAAGACACTTCCAACAGCAGGAAAGACCACAAAAGTACCTCACCAAGAGGGTTACTGGCCTCAAACATATTTCCTATGCAGCCCAACTGAAAAAACTCCGGCTGTACTCAGTGGCATATCGCTTACTCAGAGGTGATCTCTGCCTAACATACAAAGCCATGTCCAACTCAGTATTGATGGACATGCTCCACCTAAAGAAATCCAAGTCACTGCGAGCCACTCACTCTAGTGAGCTAAACCTCGCCACAACAATAAATAGAACATGCTGGAGGGATAGATTCCTGTCACAGAGACTCCCCATGCTTTGGAACAAAATTCCAAATTACTTCAGGCGGAGCCCCTCACTAACACTCTTCAAAAGAAACCTTGATGAGTGGATGGGTAACAGAAAATACACCCCTGGGATCACTTTATTGTCTCTGCTTGACAGAGGATCAGTTAATTAATCAATGGGGCAGCGAAAGCCAACACAGTCTGGCTAGGCTTATAAATGCCCTCGGGCAGATGGCCTAGTACCTACCTATGAGCCTATACATACAGTAAAACTGATGCAAGCCAATGCTTACAACATTTACTTACCCATGTAATGGATGTGTACTGCTAGCATCACACAGAGTTAGCCCTGAATTAAACAGTTGTATTAGCAGGAATATCAAGGAAAGTGTTGAACCTGGAACAGGATAATAAATGGTTAACAACACAAATGAATGGCAGAACCATGCATACTGTTACTTGCTAATGTATCTAAGCAGAAGGTAGATGAGTTTTTCAGCAATAACATCAATATATGATAGGACTGACTTATGTCCAGAGATGTTTGCTCTTTATTATAATTTTCTGAGTCACTAAAAGAGGTTTAAGTGGATTTGTACACTTGGGTGCCATAATTCTAGGTGACATAAAACAGAGAAAGATGCAGCACATAAATATCATCTAACTAAAGTCTTCCTTGCATACACATTTGTCAACAGCACTGGAAACACACATTTCAGTTATTAAAACTGAAGGTTATGTGGTTGTCCAACTTCATCCTCACACGCAAAACAATGTTTGTCCAAACCAAGGAATATCACTTTAGTAATGCATTATGTTTCCCTCGGAAATATTAGGATATCTACACATTTTCAATAAAAAAAACTTGTAACACACTTTTGTTTTTGCAACATGCAATGGTAGGTGGCTCCCTCACCCCAAAACAACAAACAAATGAAGGTTTGTACAAACTGAGGAATACTACATAATTAAATTGGTATACATGCTTTTCACACAATTATCAGAATGTGTACACAATGACAACAGAAAAGTTAATTTATGATTACCAGTCACCTTTCACTTTGCCCACCACTCCCTTTGAGGTGACCCTGTGTCACTGACATGTACATTACATTTTTGTGCAATAGCACAGAAGATTCTAAAATACAGTTTTAATAATAACACGTGATAAAAGTTAATAACTTGTCTACCTGAGAAATGTAAATGCCTGCTAAAAATGCCAATGCCAACAGTGAACTAAAAAAGTGCACAGAGATAAAATTTACATTTTCTACTGGAAATATAAATTGCTTTGTAATGTTACAAAATCTATAATGCACCTGAATAATACAAGCATACCTTAGGAAAATTAGAAGCCTTCTCTGCAGATAAATTACCTTCAGAGGAATAGAAATCTTCTATTTTTTCCAAATACACAAGTCTTGTCACCTACAAGTTCCTTAACATGTTTACCTTTTTATAGTGTAGATTCAGGCCTCTGAACACAGTGAAGATGCAAATTAGGTGAACTAATTAGAATTGCTGAATAACAAACTTCTGACTTTGTGTAGTAGATGCATAGTGTAGGCTCTACAACATTTTCAATTGCTAATGGTTTGTAACTATGAATGATTACAGGGAGAGAGAAGGAAGACACAACAGCAATTCAGACTACCTTGTAGTGTAAAAGTGATTTTAGCAAGCTTTTAAATGGAACTAAACAGCACACTTTTCTCATCTATGTTCAATGGTATAGAAACTCTCCTGCCAGTGCCTTTAATGTTTTTCACTGTCATGTACTTGTTATCATAAAGTTAAATGAGAATTATACAGAATGCACTATAGAATGTCATGTCAGTGATTACAGTACAGATAAGGGAGGAATAAACAGAATACAAAGAGAAGACAGAATTGCGTTTGTGCTAAGTGTCAGAAATTGTTGTGTGATCACTCATTGCCTTGAATATTTAAGCAACACATATACAACTGAGAATGTACAAGTGCATGTCCTGTTAATACTGTATAAAAAGCAACAATATAATGATAATTATTCATATCAATAAGTATGTATAGCAGTTGATATATGAATTATATGTGTGACAGGGGTATCCTGACAATTATGTGTCTGTAATTAAAAGTTAATTTTCTCTCCCAGGATAGACTTCATTCTTTATTGATATTCATCTTTACAACTCACATAGCACAAGTATAGCTGAAAAACAGAAAGCATAGTGTGGTTTGACTCAGACCTCTGAAATCTTTCCTGAAATTAATACCAGTATATGCATTTCCAGTATTGTCACACCTTACTCCTGTATCGCACATGAGAATGAATAAACCAGGACCTTGTTAGGTCACACACGTACATGATTATCTCAGTAGCACCACTCACTCTTTAGTGTGTCTATATAATTAATGACCATGTTTGACAAACACTTCTTATCTGACAATGAGGAAAAAGCACCTATGTGGAAGAATATGCATTCTCTATTTTACATCAGTTTGAATCCCACATTGTACAAATTGCTTTTATCAGTGTTTAAGGCCCCACAAAATATGTCTCAAGTCATACAATTTATACCCCCAATTTATGTCTCAAATGTCAAGTCATTTAACAGGTATAGCAGCAGACAAGCCACAAATCAATGCCAACTGTCACATTACCCTTCCTATTTCACAAACTGTCTTCCTCTCTTTGGCATTATTGCTCTCCACTTAGCATTGTGCAAATTCTGATGGTATGGTTTTGCAGGATTGCTCACTGACCATTAAACATGATAATTGTTGGGAAAACACTTTAACTGTTGTTGGATGCAGACATGGCAGGAGCTGGCAAGGATGATGCCCAATTCAGGGCTCAAAGATGGAGTGTAGAAGAGTCAAGAATATTCATTGCACTCCTCGTAAAGTGCCAGAGCTGTAGGATTTTTCAGGGGGACTACACCAGGTCTCACTATAAATCAAAGGCTTAGATATTCTAGCCAAGGCTGTTTCCAGTGCAACTGGCATTCCATGCACTGGGGCGTAATGCAGGCATTATTCGAATGACCTGAAAAGACACATGCAGGATTAACTCAAACAGTGGTTGAATGAGTTTAGGACTGCTGACATTCCACATTTCTGTAAGTATGCACATAAAGATACTTTAACTGATATATAAATCTGGAGAAAGCCAAGATGATATGCATAATGTTGCTCTCTTTTTCTCTCTTTATTTTCAATCTGCTCACAAGATTTCAGTGAACAGGAAGGCCCATGCTGAATGCATAGAAAGACTGAGAGAAGCAAGGGATATATATGCAGCACAAATTAACATTATTTTATTAAAATTATTGCTCTTCCATACATTACTAACAAATTAAGCATGCATATCTTAACTGTAAAAGAAAACATGCATGCTTTATTCTGTAGCTCAAAGTAGTTGTGAGAGTCAAGTATAATACTGTATTCAGATATCATGGGTTCCAATCCCACAAGTAACAAATATATGCTAATAAAAATATTTAATATTAATTTCAATAAAATTGACGTAAATGCCATGCTGTTAACTTAATCTGAATTATTTTTAAAAGCATATATGCAATATATGCAAATTGCAAGGATTATTTGGAACAATTCTCAGTCCTATTTTCTATTTTTAAAAACTATATTTAAAGTAAAAGTAAAATATATATTTTTATTGTACTAAATTGTTCTATGTGACATATCATGGCTGTAATGACTTTTTTCCCATACCCCACCCCTTATCTCTCTTTTTTATTTTTAATACAAGCGATCACATCATTCTGATATCATGCTTTTTTGACAACTGACAAAATGATTTCCAACACAGAGAGGTAAGCAAACCACTGAGTCTCAGCCTGCCACCCCTCCAATGGCTGCTGCACTAATGCCCAGCACATGTGGAATATAATCTGGCAGTACTGCCTCTGCATCCCCTGCACTACCTGGGCCTCAACATCAGGTAGCATTACCCCAACAGCTGGTGCAGTGATACCTTCTGGGAGTATTGCTGGAGGAGGGGACTTTCTCACCTACCAGGAGCTGCCAGGCATGTTGCATGATAACTTAAACGGTGCATATGGAGAAGCTGCTTGTGAGAATGCAAAAAACAAATGTCAAAAAATCCAACAGGAAGCTGAGGAAGGGGATAACGATGACAGCTCTAAGGGGGAGGAATAGATTTTCACTGTGCCCATGTTTGATGGGCATGTGTCTCTGATGTCTCCTCCCTATCCCCAACTATGGTGTTCCCAAACCTTTTATGTCCCTCACCATTCCTGTCTCTGTCTTATTTGTCTTGTTTGTCTGTACCTGCTTCCTCACCTATTCTACTTACCTGACCCTGACATTCCTATGTCCCTACCCCAATATTCCTTTCTTACTATAATAAAATCAAAAAATGGGCACCTGTCCCACAACATTTTTTTTTGTTGCATACAGAGCTTTCCACTTCGCATATGTGTCTTCTTGGCACACTTGGTTTGGTCCAGTTGGCTACCATCTGAGTTGTGGTGACAGTCCAAATTCATTCAGTTTTCTATCCATATTCATATTACACTGCTGAAGGACTGGATAGCTATGGTTCATTCTTAATTCCCTCTTGCACATTGCTATATTGCTTCCCCTTTGTTCTTCCCCTTGCTTGCACCCCATTTCACCACTTTTCTATCTACCCCATTTTCACATCTTTAATCTGGTCTGACATAGGTTCATAGGAGGTTACTAGGCTAATTACCCTAGGGCCCTTACAAGCCTAACCAAGTTCAAACCTTGTTTCCTTAAGGGTCTAGAGATGTGGTGTATGTTATAAGCAGATCTAAATCAGCACTGACTGCCCCTATTCAAGAGGGACACAAGTAAAACCCCATAGGTGAATTTGCAGTTTCCCATCCAATCACCCAGGTTAAGCTTAAAAAGATCAATGAGGGGCTCTGTTTAACCTGTATTGGAAGTTTATTGCAAAGGAGAGGCAAACTCTGGGAGACATATCAGTCTCTTCAGAAGTCATGTTGATGTCACATGCTAGTTTAAGGTCCCTAGAGTGAGTGAATAGTGTACCATTTGACTTACACATTTGCAGCATTTCCATTAAGGCAGGATCAGAGGTTGATCTGTATGCAAGGCACTGGTCGCCTTTGAGTAGTCTGATACAGAGTATAGTGACAGTGGTTTCAGTCTTTTCATGTAAGACATGTGCTGAAGACCCTGAATTTTCTTTGTGATGAACCTTTGAGGTCTCTCCAGTTGCTGCAGATGCCTGTTTAGGTACATACCAAAGGGAGCACTGCACTCTGTTATTGGCCTGATGAGGGAAGAGTACAGGGGGTTTATAACCTCTTTTGTTTTGTAAGCTGTGCCCTTGCTTATGAGGCGAGCAACATAGAAGGCCTTCCTTACCAACGTAGAGACATGGTGAGCAAAAGTAAGGTTGCTGTCAACCTGTGTGCCCAAATGTCTCACCACTAAGTTAGAGCTTAGGGTGTTGTTATTAACATTCAGTCCTCTCTAAAAATAAAACTCAACTTATGCTACAACAAAGTTGCCAGATTTGCTACAAATGCTAAATACTCCACCCACCACTGTTCCACACTACACCAACTAAATTGGCTTGAGTTCCCCCATCACCTCACTTATTTACAACTAACTACTGACCATAAACGTATTTACTACCCAGCAGCCTGCCCATCCCCCTCCCACATTCTGACCATATACCATCCTAATCGACACCTAAGGTTAGAAAACAAAATGCTATTAAACATTGATAAACCTAAACTCTCAGCTGATCATATGCTATATTCTTTTGCTGTCTGCAATCTATGGAATAATCTCCCTGCCTCACTCAGGGCTATCAGTAATCCCACTACCTTTAAAAAATTCCTTAAACTGCATCTTTCTTCACACTGGATATGCACCTGCACCCCTACTGACAACCCCAAAACCTGATCTTCTCTCAGAATCCTTACTCTGTCACACTCTATAACTAGTCTATCTTTCTCTTCCCTCAATCCTACCAATTACTTCTGCTGTCACTTTAGCCTGTGACATCCCCACCTTTGCCTTCTGTCTCCTTCTTTAAGCTAAATTTCTCTCTTGCTAATAATCTTACATATGTACAGTTTTCCATTCTTACAGTCACACCAGAGTATTACAAAATTCTTCACTGATGTTATCAAATGATTCAATGTTATTATCAAATTATTCTATGTTGTTATCCTTTATTTTATGTGCTACTACTGTCTTAGAATTATTGTGTAACATTTTCTTTGTATGTAATTAAATGTGAAACTTTTCTCCCTGGGTCTCCACTGAAAATGGGCTCTTTTCAGGCCCAGTGGACTTTCCCGGTAAACAAATGCAATAAAGAAATAAATAAATAAATATGATAATCTGCAGGGACATTACCTTTGCCAAACGAGATAAAAATGTATATTTTTGCATTGAGTTTAAGACCATGACTTTGGCACCAGTCATTGGTTTGCGTAAGCCCTTCTTGCAGAATGTTGACATCATTTGGGGACTCAATGACTGCTCCCAGTTTGCTGTTATCAGCAGACTTTGTCAGCCACAGACCTTTTGTTTTTGCCTGTACTTCTGAGAAGTAGATTCCAAATAATAGGGGCCCCAGAACTGATCCCTGTGGAACACCACTGGTAACAGATCTGCTGGTGGAAGTGGAGTCTTCTATTTTGACTGCATGTCTTCTGTCGGTGAGACAGTTTGCAACCCACCTGACAGTATATGGGATGACCCCCAGCTGCATAAGTTTTTCAATGATGCCTGAGTGGGGGATTGTGTCAAAGGCCATGGCCAAGTGTAGGCAGGCCATAGGTGCAGATTTGTGACAGTCTCAAGGTCCACCAGGTTCAACAGGCATGATCTCACTTTAACAAAACCAAACTGGGTTGGGTCCAATGTTTGAAGGTCTCCTATATCCTTGTTGATAATATCCATGATGATTCTCTCCATGGCCTTGCAAATAAGCCTGGTTAGGCTAATGGTTCTATAGTTCCCTGAGTCGGTGGATGCATCCCCCTTGTGCAAGGGGATGACAGTGGCTGTTTTCCATTCAGCAGAATCAAAACCAGTGCTTAGGCTGTGGTTGAAAAGAGTACCCAATGGTGTTGCTGTCTCCTGTTTCAAACCATTGAGAACACAGCCTTGGATGTTATCAGGTCCCTTAGAGGCTGTGTTTTTGGCCTTGGAGAGAGCAGTTAAGACTTGATCTTTAGAGATGCTAGATAAAGAATAGGTGGTAGGAATATTTTGGGGTATATATATCAGGGACAGGGGGGATACGTTTTCACTGAACCTGTCCACTAGCAGGTTGGCTATTTCCTCTGGTTCAGTATATGTGGTACCATTCACTACCAGTTCAGCACAAATCTGGGGTTTCCTTTATGGTGTTGGATGTAGCCAAATAATGCCTTATGGTTAGTCTTAGCTAGGGATGCTAATCTAGATTCATAGTTAGCTTTAGAGGTATTTACAATATGTCTTATTTACTTGTTGAAGTTGAGAAGTGTGTGCTTCCATTTCTGAGATCATTCCTTCTTAGACAACAATCTCTTCCTCGTATTATATATCCTGTTTATGGCAGATGTTTACCAAGCAGGCTTGTTTTTTCTTGAGGATCTTGCTTTGGTCCTCTCAGAAATGGCTGAGTCAATACAATGGTACAGATGTTATACAATGCATTGGGGTATAATGCAGTGTAGGTATTCTTGCCGTCAGTGGGGACAGGAGCTTTGAAGCTATCAATGCCTTCTCATAAGAGGCTGTAGTTGGCTTTGGATAAGTTTAGCCTAATTTCTCCTGGGGGGCTGGGGGGGGGGTGCTGATGCTATCTTTACTTTGAAAGAGACTGATTTATGATCAGACTTCACCAGGGAGGGCAGCACACTTGTGGTGGTGCACTGTTCTACCAAGCTGGTTAGTACCAAGTCTAGAATATTTGGCCCCCTTGTGGGGGTGTTAACTATCTGCTCCAAAGCATTTGAATTAACCAAGTCCAAGAACCTTTGGGTGAGTGCGTTTGTACACATATAATTTACCCAGTCTATGGACAGGTAGTGAAAGCCACCAATAACCAGGGCATTTGGTTGTTATTGTGAGCGACTCTAGTAGATCAAAATAGGCAGTGGGAATATCATGGTTCATGGAAGGGGATCTATAGCTGGCAATAACTTGGAGAGGGGTGTTTCCTATAGCTAATTGCACATGGAGAAACTCTAGGGTATCATTTGGTTTAACCAATCTGGAGGTGTATTTATCTCGGATATTGATAATCCTCCTCCTTTAGTTTTCATGTGTTCATTGTGTGGTCTAAACATGTAGAAGGCATTATATCCCAGTATGGCTGGGCTGCTCAACACAGCCTTGAACCAGTTCTCTGTGAATTCACAGATGTCCACATCTTTAAGGTGAAGAGTGCTTCCAGTGAGCACAGTTTCAGATTTACACTCCTAGCATTTAGCAGCATAACCTTAAGGTTGTTTTTTGAGGATATATTTATGTTGGGAATTTTGTTTTTGTGACATTGCCTCAAAAAGGTACTATGGGGTAGGCAAAAGCCTTTGCCAGTAGCCAAAAGCCGTCCAGAGGAGACAGGTGGAGACAATATCTGGAAAAGCATCATGTTCTATCAACCATATCATCCCAGGCTGACAGGTACTGGGTCCCCTTAGAATGATACCAGAATTTAAGCCAATTGTTGAAGTCAATCATGTTTTGTTTGTATTGAGGTATCATCCTAGATTAAGGTAGAATGCTGATTAAGGCTAGGGACATACTAGCCTGGGACACATAATCAGTGAGCTCAGTCATGTCTCTCTTCATATAGTCCAGTGAGGTAAATCTCAAGTCATTCACACCAACGTGGACTATGCCAGAGTCATAACAGTGCCTGCTGTTGTGAGACTTCAGTGCATGTGTGATGTGATGAATCCTGGTACCTGACAGACAGCTGACCTTCCTGTTATCCAACATGCTCATTGCACCTGTAGGCACCTAAGGAAGCTTACACATATTCAGCAATTGGTTTGTAGGAACCTATGCATAAAAGTGGAGCTTTTGGTGAGTAAAAATTAGAATATAACTTTTTTTCATGTGCAGTGAGCATGTTGGATAACAGGAAGGTTTAACTATTAGTTTATGCTCAGTGAGGTGATCCATGTCTTCCAGATCTGTATGCACAAACTGTAATAGCTGACTTTGAAAAGGCATTAGAATGCAGATACATTTACAATAGAAAAACTTGTTGATTTATGACAAGACATGCTTAGTAAAACCATAGGGGTGTCCATATAAGTATTTTCTACTTATTTTGCTGTTCTTTATATACACAAGATTGTTGTTGATTAGATTAACTTGCACAGACTGCTTAACTTGATTTTGAAATGGCATGTGTATGCAGACTCATTTGAAATAGACATATTTGCTGATTAGTCATAAGTTGTGTTAAGTGGAAGCCATAAGGATAAGAATATAAGTATTTTTTACAAACTTTGTTGTTTTTTTATATGGAAAGGTTGTAGAAATGTAAACAAAAATAACACAGCGATGCAGGCCTTGTGTTTACATCTTGAAGGGGTTATTGAGCAGTTTTGTATGTGTTTATTTGCTAGTTCTTATGACTTCCATCAGGGGTGTCTGAGCGCTATTAATATGATTATGCCTTTGATGGTATGAGAACTGATTGCTATATATAAACATGTATGTATATTTTATTTAGGTACTTAATATGTTGACTTTACCAGCTTTTAAGCTTTGCATTATAGGCTGAATGTTTTATATTTGTTTTTTATGATGAATGTGCTATTTGTGATTTTGCAAGCTGGAGTTTAAGTCAGGTGATTAGTGTAACTGAAGAGTCAGCAGATTGTTTTACATGTCATGTGATTACTTCTAGTATTTTTATTGGTTTATGGAGATTTAAATACAAGTATTTTGAGATGTTATTTTATTGTATCTGAAGAAGCGTTGTGGAAGCAATGAGAAAGCACTCATACTTTATTAAACTCAAGTTATCTTTTAACTGCCATGTCTGCTGCCTCCTTGGTTTTGCCTTTTGATCTGTTATAAAGTGTTCTGTGATACTATGAAAGTCAGACTTATTCAGTAGTGCTTGCACTAAGTACTGTGTCTTGTATATAGGGTTTCTAAACTCACTGCAGTCAACCTGTGTGTGTGTGTGTGTGTGTGTGTGTGTGTGTGTGTGTGTTTGTGCTTGTGGGGACTATTTTGGAGCAGTGTATGAGACACCCCTCCTAACATCTTCTCCAAACACACAGATGATGTCATCTGCTATAAGGTATTGTCTGAGACCTGAAAATCAGACTTGCACCGTGGTGCATGCATTAATTACTAAGACCTGTAGATAGGTATGTTGGTATTCTAAACTCACTGCAGTCAACTTGTGTGTGTTCATTTAGTTTACATTTAATAGACCTTTTCAGAGCAGAATGTGAGCCACACCTACTACCATCTTCTTCTCAGCACACATTGATGACATTATGTACTATAAAGTATTCTCTGATACCATGAAATTCAGATTTATGCTGTGACTCTTACATTAAGTACACTGTTCTGTAGATAGATAGGCAGAGGTTCTAAACTCACTGCAGTTAACTTGTGTGTGTTTGTGTTCAGTTAGCTGTCATTGTGGAGACTATTTCAGAGCAGAGTGTGAGACATTCCTCCTAACATCTTCTCAAAACACACTAGTGATGTCATGTGCTATAAAGTTTAGTCTAATACTCTGAAAATCAGACATGTGCTGTGGTGCCTACATTATGTGCTATGTTTTGTACATAGGGATGGCACATAGTAGATGCACGTGCTTACCTACAACATGGATGCATTACCCTCCATCTCTTCTTCCTGTATCTGTCTGAGTATTGCTTGCATTTGACAGATTTGACTCCATAAATATGAAGCTATATATGTAGAGCCATGGCAATCCCGTACCCTGTATATGTCACAGCATCTCATAGAACATGCTATGGGCACTGCACCCCCCCCTTTCCCACAGATATACACAGTTGTGCTGTGTGACTCTCTGGTGATTCAGTATGCCATTCATATGGATATCTGGATGCCTCTGAAAGTAAGTGTGTGTGTGTGTGTGTGTGTGTGTGTGTGTGTGTGTGTGTGTGTGTGTGTGTATCTGTGTGTGTGTGTGTGTGCATGTGTGTTGTGTGTGTGTGTGTGTGTATATATATATATATATATATATATATATATATATATATATATATGTGTGTGTGTGTGTGTATGTATTTATACCTACTTCTTTTATATGGTTGTGTTCTGTGCCGTCACTAGTGTGTCTGTGTGTGTGCATGTCTGTTTCTCTGTGTGTGTGTCTTTGTGCCTGTCTGTGCATACTATGTCTGAGGTGGAAATACTCATATGTGGCCTTTCCTTCTATATGTGCTAATTACACAAAATGTACTCTGACCCTTCCTCCTCCTGACAGGCACTGCAGGCATTGTAGGTGTGTAACAACTATACTATCATCCTAGTTCCCTTTCCTTTTTCCTTGTAATGTTCCACTTCCACTGATCTTTCACTGTTAGTCCAATAAATTCTGTTCCTATGTTATTCCCATTGGAGAAGTATGATGGCCTCTTCCAAAAGGCAACACCTAGTGTTACCTGGCACATGTGTCATCTGATGTCACAGGCATATGTGAAGCATCTATACACTGTCATAGTGTAGGACTGGAATATGGGAGGAAACCAGAGCACCTGGAAAAAACCCCACAAGAACACAGGGAGGACATACAGACTCCACACAGAAAGCACCCCAGCTGAGAATCAAACCAGAGAACATCTTGCTGTAAGGTGACATTGCTAACTACAGCACCACTGCATCTTCAGGTGTTTGTGCTTATGCTTAATAGCACTTCCATTGTTTTACAGTTACTGATGAACATTGATGGTTGGCTGATGTAGAAGGAAGGAACACTTCTCTAGGTTGCATCATGTTTGCATGTTGCATACCACAACTTCAGTGCTGTTTGTATCATATCTGTAACATGCCCCCTGTAGGATGCTGGAAAGTCCCTGCAGCTAGAATGGTCAATACTATGCAGACCTTTGTGTCCACAGGAATGGCATGATACTCAATTCCCTGAAGTCTACTAATGGGCAACACAGTTCATCTAGATCCTATAGTATATCCCTCTCAGCTCTGGATAAGCCACTTATCTGTTGGTCTACTGGATGATAATAGGTAGATCACTGCTGGAACCATCATAATTGTCAAGACAAGCTGCAACAGGTAACATTGCTAACTCTGGCTGTAATGATGGCTACTTACTCATGCTGGTGAGCTACTGCTGCTTTTGTGACTCGCATGAGTTCTGTCCTGTACTTTGCAGGTCATGGTATTACTTTATGGTGAGCTACATGCACAGAATCACCATTTTGTACATTTCTCAATCACTCTGCCATGCTGGTTTCCTACATTTCCATATTCCATGTGTTTCATTTGCCTGGGAGTTCTCATTAACATGTCATTATGTTCTTACATGGGTGGCACAGTGGCACAGTGAGTAGCATTGTTGCGTCACAGTAAGAGGTTTCCTTGTTTTATTCTTGGCTGGGGTTATCTTCAGCTTGGAGTCTGCATGTCCTCCCTCTGTTTGTTTTTTTCCAGGTACTCTGGTTTCTCCTACATCCCAAAGACATGCTGAGGGTGATTGATGATTTTAACTTGTCCCTAGGTTTATGTGTGGTATGTGTCTGATACAAAGGAAAGACCTGCCAGCCTACATCCATTCCATTGATGACAGTAACTGTTCATGGGATTGCTACAGGCATCACATGTAACTCATAGACATGGATGGATGGATGGATGGATGGATGGATGGATGGATGGATGGATGGATGGGTGTGCTCAAAGTTACACATTGCATATTGTGCAAGTTTAAGCACTGCAGTTTCTTATAACTGTTTTTTTTTGAGTTGCCACACCTTTATGGCCGCTACCAGTGATATTTTGTGCTGCACATTGTGCAAACCATCTATGAATCCCAGCCAGTGTATTGTTATATGTACCTAAGTGACTTTATCTTTGAATCTTTATCCTTGAATTTTCAAAAGAATTCTAAAAATTAAAATCACATGACAATGTAGAGGGTTAATGTATCCCAGCTACACTGACAAAAGATCTCTTCTGTTAATAATAATTTTCCTCTAACAGTAATATAACTAGACAGCTGATGTCTCCATCCACCATGAAGTCAGCTAGTCACCTATAGAGACTCTTGGCAACATTATAGATTGCAGTTAATTATTCAGAGACAACTGGTTTGGATAGCAGCAAATAAAGGCTACAAAAATTAGAAGAGGTAGAGAAGGTAAGAAGAAAATGAGAAGGACAAAGGCACATAAAAAGTGAAATCAGGAATAGGTAATAATGCAATAAATAAAATAAAATAAAATAATTCAGTCTAATCATTTTCTGTGTATAACATAGTCACTGAGTTATTTTTACCATACACATAGTTTAAACTTTCTTTATTCATGAGGCATAAAAAAGCTCACCTATTACCAGATCAAATTAAACTAGAGGTATTGTACCAGGACGTTTTTCAGTAGACCCTCTATTTACAAGACAATTCTCTTATTTTCTAATGATGTAAAACAAAATTCTTTTATAAAGTGAAACAGAGATGATTAGATATATACCCATACTAATTATCCATGGAATACATTCACAATGTTGAGTGCTTACTATAATGAAGCACATAACGTAGAACACATAAGGCTGAAACACAAAGCAATGAAACCACTACAAGCAAAGTTATTTGCAGGGGCAAGCCCCTCTGCACCTCCTATACCATCTTGCTAATTATATATAACAACTCTGAGTTGCACGACGCTGGGGAAAGAGAAAGAAACAGTTCCTGCCATATTGCAGCCTCAAGCAACAGTGCTTTTTACTGTTGCTAAAAAAGCCAGTAGCACATAGTGTCAATGTTCTTTGTTTTGATCTAATGTGGTCAACGTTATGTGCTTTGATACTGTAAGCATGCAACATTATGAATGTATTCCTTATCCACATGTTCATCTCTGTGAACATCTGGAATATAGTATGTCTATGTTCCTATTTAAATGCACCTCCGCTATTATATGATTCATGAAAATATTTAATATACGTCAATTTGCATGGATCACTTTATGGATTACATTCTAGTGTTCTTTGTACAATACAGAAGCATCATTTTTTTGGAATGAGACTAGATCAGCATGGAATCCTTTCCAGTGACTGTAAATCCATTTCATTTGTCTTCTAATGTATTAGTTTTGAAACACACGGTTTAAACAGTTACTGACTTATAAGATTTTCAAATACATTAATTGTGAAGGTAATAGGCCATAGCATTAACAGTAGTTAGCTTCAGTATGTTTATAACCAAGATCTTGCTCAATGAGGAAATCATAATCACCTCAAACCACTTATTTGGGAGGTATAGATTAGTACCCAGTTCTTTATCCACATTACATCATGCTTTAACTCACCAACATTTGTGTAAGCAGTTTTTATAGTAGGCCTAGTTAGGAAAGGAAAGAGGAAATAGATGTTATAGAGTTAATCATATTACATGAGACAGTTAATGTACATCATTAGACTCTGGCAGATCAGTGCTGGTAGTGGGGTAAGCACTGAATACCAGATATCAATCAGCAGATATAGAGCTTTCATTGACTTGACGAAAAAAAAAAAAAAAAAAAATCAGCCTTCTGTTAATTGCTCAGTAGAACTGTTATTGTAAATTTGCCTTGAACCATACAAGGGAGACGTGCTGTGTCCACTTCAGGTAACTGCATTTGCTACATGTACAAGTGGTAACAGATGAAAAGAAAAAATAAATGTTAAAAAAAAATAAAACTCAGGGTTCAGAACACAGGAATAATTATTCTGACTGAAAATGCATTCCTTTTACAAACCTGATTCACATGCACATACCTATAAACTCTCTCACACATGCACATGCACATGCCCACACACACGCACAAAGACACACACACACACACACACACACACACACACACACACACACACACACACACACACACACACACACACACGCACACACGCACGCACACACGCATACACACACACACACACACACACACACACACACACACACACACACACACACACACACACACACACACACACACACACACACATACACACACACACACAATACACACATACAGGCAATCGCTGTATTATTAAAAAAAATGTATAGCTCTGTGAACTACTGGAGACCTTTTGAACCAAACCACTGGCCTATATCAAAACAGAGAGAATGTAGTTGTCATTAATATTCCAGATTTTCAAGTCTCTGTTCTATCTGTGACTGTATAATTATTTGTAACTCTTCCAGATAATGGAATAAATGGAGCACTGCATAATTGGTATATTTACAATCCTGATATTGAGATATGAATTTGCATCAGTAATAAATACTTTCCATAATCCGTCCTTTCCTTTTTTATTTCTGATGTCCTTTGTCTCGGTTCAGCAGGCTATTGTTGCATTTCATTTAAGGCAAAGGTAGTAATACAATCTGCCTTGAAAATATAAATGAGTATTTTATTACCACATCAGTGTTGTTGAAAAATTCTTACAGGTAGATGCCATAATGTAAATTTGAAGATTTTTTACTATCATGAACCTCACCTCTAGTCATTGAGAATTAAGTAAACAACTCTTCTGAGAACAAATGTTTATAAACATATGTCCTTAGTGATGGTCTTAAGAGTTTTTTTAATATGAAATATATACAAATCATTCTAGCTTTCTGTTGAAGAATTCCTAGAGTTTTACTTTGCATATCAGGAATTCTTCCTTTCTATATTTCTCACTTAATATCACATTCTAAGCCAAGGGATAACATCCTCATATCTCATTTCATTAGTTTTGAGAGAAAATAATGCTTTCTTTCCTGCATTGCCTTTTTCAGAAAAATAAAAATTGCAAGTGTGCCTATAACCATGTTTCTGTTTTTGTTAGGATGAGAAGAGCCACAAAGGTTGTATATATTCCGGAATAACTTATTTCAGATACTGCTGTTATTGTTTTATTCCTTAACAAAATGGATCACTGAGGGTCAATACTTGAATCCTTTGTGTTAGACTAGTGTTTTGACATATTTTACAAAAAAGTATATTTAATTACTTAACTGCATTTGCTGATATTATTTATATAATCTTGTTTTATTTGTGAGATTTTATGATTTAATAACTTTCTTACCTGTGTATCAGACTGTGACTATTCCTTCTCATCACACATCCAAGCATAGTCCTAATAAAAATCTTGTTTCCATTGTCTAAAGAAACTGCATGGCATGATGTGTGCACCCCCATCCAAACAGTCTGATGTGAGTACCCCATCCTGAGAAGAGCAGTGCTGTTCTCCTATTAGAATTCTTCCATGAGATGACTTGAGCTAACTATAAACGTAAATTATAACGTACTATTTTGCAATGCTGCCATTATCCTGGTTATGTAATCTGTCATGGCAGTAATGACATAAAAATAATGAAGTGTTATCCAGTCCGAAAAAAAAAAACAGAAATAATGAGATGTTAACAGTAAAACTGAAACCTAGATGCTCTAAAATGCTTTCAGTGAAATGATGGCTTGAGTAATAACAGAAAACTTGAAGCAACACAATAGTGGCATTAGTTAGTGGAAAGTGTAACGAAAAGCCAGATCTGCTGAGCATAAAAGTGACACAAAGTAAATAATAACATATGAATTAGCATGTCTGTAATATGTCTACGAAATTCTGAGATCATTTTTAATTAAACTGAAATTTACAGCAGTTTTATTTGTCTGTCTACAGGGAGAAAAAGGAGGCAGCTTATTAATCACTGAAAAAATTAAATCCCATTGTTAGCAATTCTGAACATTTCGAGCCCACAGCTGACAAATACCCACAGAGATGGTACAGCTGTGCTGGAACATCAATATCATGACATTCTGAACAGACGAACAAGGTGAAGATGTGAGTGGTCAACAATGACGAAACAAACATGCAAATGCAGGGGATACAACTCTGGGGAGAATGATATAGCCCCCTCCCCCCAGTTCTTCTCAAGAAGCCATGTATATCATTTCTGCAAAAGATATTAGGGATGCCAGTCAGAATTCAATCACTCACATTAATGTTCAAATGTTTGATAGCAGAACACTATGGGATGTCATACACACTGACATCACACACTCATCTTGTCACTGTCAGAATGTCTGAAATGTTAACTTAGACCCTGGCAATCTGTAACATATGTAGTGTAGAAGACTGCACAGTAGGAAGATCAAAGTCTAGAAGAGAAGCATGTATAGATGCTTTGGTGAGCTGATGTGATAAGGAAATTAGAGGCTACTGCTAAAGGATGACACTGTTGAAAATATCAATATGAAAAATACTGAAAATGGACAATAATATTAAAAATGAACATATCAAAATGTTGAAATCAGAAAAAACGCATCCCCAGTCATTAAAATAAAAGGTGAGATGTGTGCAATATGCTTATGAAGAACAGGCATCATGGGGTAGGGCAGGACAGGCAGATGGACATGTAATGAATTCCTACCACTGTTTTAAACTGCTTTGAGGTGATCTCTTAGGGCCACTTGTATTTTTATTTATCTTTCTACTTACACAAGGAACACCAACCATCAGAAATTATTTTCCTTACATGGTTCTGTACTACAGAGGGATAAAGCTCTGACTATTTCCAAGAGATCTGAGTTCAGTTAGTAACCCAGACACTGGAAGGTCTGGCAGGGTTGAGAACGGGATGAGTAGTGCTGCCCTGTTTGCTTACATTCATTAGTGGAATCAATGTAGGCAACCATCCATTAAGTGCATGCTACACACTAGAATCTGTGACACAAAGTAGAGGTCACATGAAAGCATTTGTTGCAAGGGAAGGTGGTGAGAACTTTGAGTGATTTATTCTTTACAGAAGTGTATGATACCTATATCAATGTTCCATTACACTCCCTCCCTTGGACAACAATGGTCATGCACAGGGGATGAATAGGAAATAAAAGATAAAATAATCTGCTTACTGCTTGGATAACAGCAATGCTGCAGATATAGTCTCACTTCATAATGGCAGTAAATGGGTGACAGCAGCCAAAGTGCTGATGTGATAGCTGTCAGGAAAGGAATGGAAGTCCAAAAAAATAATATTTTTTTCTACTCGATTCATCCCATTTTCTTTATTCATTCAACAAAGAGGGAATCCTTGATATTCCTTATGATCTACCAGCCTTTTTGCCCTATCTACACACTGTGTCCCTTACAAGTTAATTTTCTGTGGCAGGCAAGATGGCTTGTTGCTTGTAGTGTTGTCTGTGCACTCTGATGTTCAGGGACACTCCTCTGTAGCCAATGCAGTCCACAAATGTGCAATGCTGTCACTGTTTCCCTGGCTTATTGAGGGCTCTATATCTCCAGTTTAGCATCATAATTCTGCTTCTTTTCCATTGCAGGAGGTGACATCCCAACACAGATCTACTTGCCTGGTTGTCACATTCATGCTAGTGACATATGTCAGTGGTAAAAGTAAGTGCAATGTTCTGGAGCATGACATTTCATTATAGATCAGTTTGACATTTAGCTAATATGATGAAATCGTGGTGAGACACAAAAACAAAAAAGATGACATTACGAGAGCATTGACTTTACAAATGAATCCATATAAGTGGGAAGCTCTAATATGTGTGTGTACCTCACAAACAGAGGCTACAGTAAAAGCCTTACTCAAATAAGACATGCACCAGAATTACAAATCTAGACAGATAAGACTGTTCCAATATGGCTTAATCGTGGATAATAAATAAACTGAAAAAAGTACTGTAAAATACATGTCAGACGTTCACTATAATTCCTGTAAATTATAATCAGCTCTCAGAGTTTAGGATATTATTGGGTTAACATCATGCTGGCCAAGTATCAGCCAAGTAGAAATGTCACAGTGGTATCTGTATGCCTATTAATATACTTCTTTTTAAAAGGTGTTTAGTCAAGTAAATGAGAGCCTAAACAGAATGTAACAATTTGAACAGAAGTGTTTACACTACAAGGCTGCTCAAGAATGTAATCCTTGCTAGTAAATACAGCTGAACACTATTCACCTGGGTCCCACAGAAATGGTAATTGCAATAAATCATCCATTGCCATGTTCCTGCAGCCTAGTGAAGATTGATGACAGTGTACAGTAGAGCTGCCAGCTCGGAAGATTTCCATGATGGAGGAAAGGGAGAGAGAGAGGAGAAGGAGTGCTGAAATACAATGCTGGGAACTAAAATAAAGTATTGCTTAGAGGTAGCAACCATTTTCAAAAGTACAGTGACATTAAGGGCTGTCTGAATGCAGTGACAGCCTGTATTTCACTGAAAGTGCCAGTAGGTAAGAAAAAAAAATCAGATTGCTCAAAGCTAATGTTGGGATATGATGTACAGCTGTCACATATGATCGGCAATGATTATTTCTAGGACTATTTGAAGAAAACGACAGAGAAAATGCTTTTAAGTCAGCTACATGTCAGACAAGATTAGTCTGTAGACTTCAGATTGAGACTGCTTTTATTTTGTTGCAGTGTCACTGATGGATATGGGGACACATATTTTAGATGCAAATGTGCTTTAACAAATATGGCTTAAACAAAATAAAATGATCTGCTCTTTGCTCTTATGGAAATGTATTACACAGTTAGTATTGTATTACTCTTCATTTAAAGAATAGGAAACTGAATGTTTTGACATTGTATGATAGTTCTTAGACAGGGCTCTCTCTCTTCCTGTCCATCTGTCTCTCTCAATCCTTCTCTCTTGCTATATGTGTAAATATACCTATCTATCTATCTATCTATATAGATGTATATATGCACTCACACAGACAGACACACGCACACATATGCATGCATACATTTGCATACAGGTGTGTGTGTGTGTGTGTGTGTGTGTGTGTGTGTGTGTGTGTGTGTGTGAGTGTGTGTGTGTAAATGTGTGAGTGTGTGTGTTTGTATATATATATATATATATATATATATATATATATATATATATATATATATATATATATACACAAGAATGTACATAATTTATTTCAACATCTGAACACACACATACACACACACACACACACACACACACACACACACACACACACACACACACACACACTGACAAACATGTTGTAATAGACTGTAGTGGTGTAGTAGTGCTTCTTGACAATTTATATTTATTTTACCAGTTAACTACTTGGGCAAGATACTTTCTTTACAAAGTTTTCACGTCCATATTGCATTGTGGTAACGATAAAGATAGACATGGACAAGTTAAGTTAACCTACTTCCCTAGACTCAGGAGAAATCTAAGGCTTCAATTTTGCAACACATTGCGGTTTGAGTCCCATAGTAGACTTATAGGTGAATGTAAGCTATGTTAAGGATCTGTTTACATATATGGAGCACAGCAGCAGAATTTAACAACAGATAGTGCATGTAGGTTTGTTGTATGCATCTATACCATTATATTCCAACTTGATGGAATTTAAGCTTTTTTTGAGGAAACTCAACTTAGCTGTATTTTTTAATGAAAAAAAAAACAACATGGTAGTGAGGTATGTAAGAAGAAAGAAGTACATTTGTTCCCCCCACACACCCTAGTATTGCCATATATGAAAAAGTAGTCACTAGAGAAATATACAAGTTGCAACATGACCTTAAGGGTAAAAATGTTAGAAACAATTTGACTGTGGAAGAAATTGATGTTTTACAGCAATTAAAATGTGACCATAACATCAGGGTTATGAAACCCGTTAAAGGTGGAGGAGTGGTAATCTACGATTCCTTGGGGTATGTGAATAAAATGTATGAAATTTTACATCAGACTGGTAATTATGAAATAGTGTCTATTAATGAGATAAACATTGCGTATAGGCATATAGATATGTATTTGGAAGAATATCATCTGGAGAACAGAATTAGCACTGATATTTACAATTTTATGAGAGTTG
This sequence comes from Protopterus annectens, assembly GCF_019279795.1. NCBI lineage: Eukaryota > Metazoa > Chordata > Ceratodontiformes > Protopteridae > Protopterus > Protopterus annectens. Next base: position 1,368,071,547 of record NC_056731.1, read on the forward strand.
AGTTTCCCATACTAGCTACTATAGTAGGCATTCCCAAGATACACAAAAATATTACCCCCCCCTTCCGACCTATAGTTTTAGGCAGTCAGTCAAAGACATTTCCTATAGGTGTAGTGATTGACGGGAGGCTGAAACACATATATGATAGAGTCCCACATATTATAAAATATTCTTGGGATTTTTTGAGTAGATTAACAACTAATTTATGTAAAAGGGAACTTATATACATCATTATAGATGTGGTTGATCTCTTTTTCTGTATTCCCAAGCAAGAAGGCTTGGATGCCTTTTGTAACAGCATTAGGAAGTATGGTGGTATGGAATGGGACAGTGTTAGCCTCATATTAGAATGTATGTTTATTGTTTTGGACCACAATTATATCTTCTATGAAGAAGAACATTGCAGGCAGACCAGGGGGTTAGCGATGGGAGCCGCTTGTGCTCCCATCTTTGCCAACCTGGTTATGCTTGATTGGGAAGCCAAATATGTGTTCAAGAGCGAGTTTTTTTGGTAGCATTAGATACTATACTCGCTTTTTGGATGATATTTTCACTCTATGGGATGATTCTTTGGACAAATTTAAGCAATTTATTGAATATTTAAATAACGCCAGTAGATATTTAAAATTTACCTATAATTATAATACTGAAAGTGTAGCTTATCTGGACAATCTTGTTAGCCATACACCCACTGGGTTTAAGTCATGTATTCATAGGAAGGATAAATTTACTAATGCCTATTTGGAATATTCAAGCAATCATCCAAGAGGTCAAGTGAAGAATATATTAAAAGGGCAGTGTATTAGAGCTGCCAGAATGACTTCACAATATGAGGACATGGTGCGAGAGATTATCTTTATAGGAAGTATGTTTAGTGAAAGGGGATACCCTACAGGATTAATAAATGATATTACTAGATATGTTATAAGTGAATGGGGCGGTAAATATAAACCCTTATTAGGTATGGGGATGCCACAGAATCTGCCTCTTATTATAAAATCTGCTGACAGTGAAGTGTATTTTAACCATGCTTGTATATTAGGGTATGGCCCTTATGTAAACCATGTTAAAAAAGTTATTACGTACTACTGGAACATCCTTACGGCTGATGAGAACATTACACAACTTGTGGGGGAGGCACCAGTTTTTGTTTATAAGACTGGACAGAATTTAAAGAGTAGTCTAGAAAGATGTGGGGAAATAACTAGGATGAATAAAAAGAGAGGTCATACTAGGAAGTGTGGGGCATGTGGACAATGCCATGCTATATTAGAGGATGACAAGATAGTTTTGGGAAATATTAACAATACTATGGTCACATTTAAAATAGGGAATTGTAACACTAAACACATAATATATTTAGCTGTATGTTCTGGACACTACGTGGGAAAAACTGACAGATGCCTCAGGAAAAGGAATTTATGACCATTTATATAGGAATGGGAAAAAAGACAAAAATAATGCCTTATATAGGCATATTGAGAAGTGGGGGAATAACCATAGTTTTAAATTTGGTATTTTAGAACAGGTTAAGGCAAATCCTAGCGGTGGTAATATAAAGGCTATATTTGGACAGAAGGAAGTAAAGTGGCAATTGCTGCTTGATGCCACAACCCCCCCAGGATTAAATGATAACATTCCTGTTAAGCCCATATTAGTAGCCAGGGCATGAGTTTTGTTTTACACTCATTATTCATACAATCCATTGCTTTATATTGTTATTATGTATGTGTATGTATGTAATGTTTGTGATGATTTGTCAAAAATAAATGTATTAGTTAAGTTATGCAGCCGTATTTAAAGGTACACAGGCGGCATACAGCTTTAAATTTCTGGAATAAATGAATCAGCCCATTGGCGCCAAAAAAGACATATTTAAACAATTAGCTTGTAGTGCTACATGTTCTGATGAAGTCCACAGTGGGAGTGGATGAAAGTGCTTACCTTTTAACACATCGTATATTTACATGAATATTTATTGTTTTTACTGTTTTTAGATACTTGTTGGATTACATTTTTATAATATATTGATTGCCCGAGTGCGTTCTTTTTGAATTCAGGCTTTATTAACGTTTGCCTCTTCGCTGATATTCTGAGTTATCTATATCATTACGTTAGCTGAGGACAGATGGAGGAAGGTTACCAGGCTGATCTATGTCAGGTAGGTTCAACATTACTTTTATTTGGTCCCATGCTGTCACTGACATAGGAACCTTACCTTTTTCCACTTTACCCCTTTTACCTCCAATCTCATTCAGCCATGACAATACCCTTGTCTGACATGTTGTACTGCTGGTCTCACATGTGGAGTGCAGAATACAGTGGAACTTTTGGAACATCGGTTATCTGCATGAGGTCAGAGAGATAGTCAAGAATTGTTAAGGTGCAGAATGGGCTCATTTTGCTTGCCTGTATGGTCCAATGGGAAAACTGCACAGATTGTCACTCTGCTTTATTATATGGCATTATGCATGGCATGCTTGTGCTAGCCATTACCTTTTGGTTGCTTCATCTGGTGAGACCTCCCTAAGAGTTGTGGCATTGTGTAGATGTGCAACACATTGCTATGAATATCAGCCAGTGTTTCATTATTTGCATAAATTATAACCCCTTTTTGCTCTAAGAATGCAATATTGTATTAGAGGCTGCTCCTTCCCATTCTTTTAGAGCATACTCTATCCTAAAAACCAAAACCCAGGAAAAGAAATCACACCTTAAGCAGTGCAGACATGCTCTGCTAGTAATTCATCTCAGGGTGCATAGCTTACACTATCTACATTTTCAGTGTAATTGCTGTAAAGGCACAGATGGAACAATAATTTTATTCAGACTATGCTGGCATCAAGACTACTTACTAGTGTGCCACATATGCAAAATATTGCTGTAGGCTGTGTTTAAGATCTAAAAGAAATAGAAGCTTAAAAAGTTAAATCATCTCCATTGTTTATGGCCAGAATCTTGCAATCAGACTCTGTTAAAGCATATGTTGACTACTGCCCTTTCCATTTTTTAAGAAGAACAAAACATTCATTTAATGCATAACAACTGATTTGTCAACAGTGTAAGACTGTTTGTATTATAAATTCATTTTTAAACATGGTTCATACTCTGTGCTAAGCATCATGGCTGCATAAATCTGGAAACTATGTTTGAGGAAGGAGCAAATGATTAAATGATAAAACTAGTGCCTTAATATTCATGGCATGCCCTTTTCTGTTCATCTCTAATTGTCTTAAAGACAGTAAAACAAGCGATAACCAGGCTTGCTTGCATTTCTATAAATCTGATCCCCCATAAAGGTAAAGGTATTAGAAAATGGATAATCTGTCTTTAATTGCTGTTTAACTGTAGTTCAGGCATTGGAATGAAAAATACATCGTTAGAAATTTACTTAGGCAATACCATAATGCTAAAATGTATATATTTCATTAACAACATTTCTGGAGACCAGATTCACATATTCTTTCTTGTTTTCTTGCCAAAGTCATATTTCACAGATATTTTGAAATTCACAGGTGTGTACTCAAAACCACTGTGGAGACTGAATGCTGCATGTACGCAAAATCATTGCCCTTAGCAGAACATGGCGGAGCAAAGGATCAGATAGATACGCACTGTGGCATACAGCAAAACATGTAGTATGCCTATAATAAATAAAATGTTCACAAACAATACACCACACCACCTTGTTGGAGCACAGTGTAATAATATAAAAGGATTTAGTTATAGCAAAACTGTTACTGTATTAAATTAAGTAAACTTCAGAAAAAAAAAATAAAACAGAAAAAGAAATAATATATGTGGAAGACATAGAAATAAGAAAATAAAATTATTAAAGTATATGCAACATATATAAGTTAATCACTGATATCAATATACCAGAAATCCACTGTTATGATGAGATGTACATAAAATAATCAAGCAATACATTGCTGGTTGGAAAGGATCACTAATAAACCAAAGTGATAAGTAGTCAAAACAGCAAATGGGTCAAGAAATCACCATAACACTCTTTATTAAATAAAAAATGAAATGTATCTGTTAAAACACATGAATCTTCCTTACATAAAGGTACTTAGCAGATGATGTTAGAATAACACATAAATGGAGCTCTCAATAGTACAACTGCCATTGTCAAACAGCGTCCTTGAGAATAACATTTTATTTTTATTTTTTTTATTTTATTTTACATTTGTTAACCGGGGGTGTCTGACTGAGCCAAAAGGCCCTTTTTCAGCAAAAGCCCAGGGAGAAAAGCTCCACAAAGAAAAATTACAGATACATGTAGATATTTAGACATTATCAGTATACACACAAATTACAATACACATGTTTTTACAGTGGTATGCAACACATCAACAGTTACAGTGGAAGGAACAAACAAGAAAATATTAATTTAAAAATACAGGTAATTAATAGATTTGTGGTGTACAGCTGAAATTTGGAACATAGGTAGACTACATACATAGTAAACAGGTATAGTACATACACTGTACATTAGCCAGTGTTTGTGAGTAAGAGTGAAAACTATTATCAAGTACTCTAGTTTATTATGTGTACCTTATCCGCTTTCACTAGCCTGGGAAGCAGTCATGGAACTGCCAACTTTGCTTGAGATGTTGCCTAATGAGGTTTTTAAAGGAGGCTTTGGATGATGTGGTTTGTATGCTAGTGGGGAGAGAGTTCCATTTTTTAGCCACTGAACTACTATATAGTGTGTCTCCAAAGCTATTGTAGCTGTTGGTGACTTCAAGTATTAGTTTGTTTGATGATCTAAGAGGCCTTTTGGCTGAGTAATGTACTAGGTTTTTGAGGGCAGGACACTTATTGGGGAGGTAATAGATTGAATGACAGAGGCAGAGCTGATTGTAGGTTAGGAGGTTGGGCAGTTCAAGCCAGTGGAGCTGTCTCAAAGCAGTACAGTGATGATTTCTATATGAGCAATTTGCAGCAAAGTGGGCAATTCTGTTATAGCAGGCTTCCATTTTGCTTAGTTCAGTTTTGCTGAGATTAGTCAGATGCATAGAGTAAGGTGGACAGAAGTTGGGAGTGAGCAATGGCTGATCTTGTGTTGTTAGTTAGAAACAGTTTGATACGGTAGAGTGATCCCAGTTTGGCATGGATTTTTTTAATAGTTAAGTTGAGATGACTATCAAATTTTAGGTGGGAGTCTATGGTTATTCCCAATAGCTTAGCCTTTGCCACTGGAGTGATTGGAGTAGCATTTGTGGAGTAGATAGTGAATTGAATGTTATCAGTGATTTTGTTAGAACTGGTTATAATCATAAGCTGAGTTTTCTTTGGACTGGGGATAAGTTGGGCTTCGGTAAGGTAGTTTTCAATGTCAGAGAATGCTAGTTGAGTTGTTTGCAGGTGGGTGGGAATATTTTGTGCAGAACAGATTAAGGTAGTATCATCTGCATACTGAATGATAGATGCATGCTGTATGGAGGTATGGAGGTCATTTGTGAAAATTGTGAATAGTAACAGTCCTAAGACAGTACCCTGTGAGACTCCTATAGTTATGGGCAGCTGAGGAGAGAGAGAATTTTCCCATTTCACAGCTTGATACCTATTAGTTAAGTAGCTTTGGAACCAGGTAAGAGTGGAATTTGATAGGTGATATTGGTTTAGCTTGTTTAGCAGGATTTGGTGTGAGACTGTGTCAAATACTTTGGACATATCCACAAAAAGAGTTGACACCTGCAGGCCTTCATTTTTGAGATAGTTTACTGTGTCTGTGAAGCAGATGAGGACTGTAGTAGTACTATGGGCAGGACTGAAACCATGTCGAGTAAGTGACAGGATGTTGCTGTCTAGGAGATATTTTATCACCTGGGTATGGATGCATTTTTCTAGGATTTTGGCCAGGGGGAGAATATAGAAATGGGTCTGTAGTTATTACATTCAGTGGAGGTCGCGCCTTTATGTATGGGTGTAACATAGGATATTTTCCAGAGTTTGGGCACATAGTTTTCAACAATTGATCTGTTTATGAGAGTGGAGATTGGGATAACAATAGCATCTGCTGTGAGTTTCAAGAAATAGCTGGGGAGTAGGTCAGCTGCTGTTGATGAGGTTTTTAGTTTGGAGAGCATGCTTTTGATTGAAGTGCTGGAAACTGTTTTGAGAGTAAAGCTTGTATTAGTGTTATTTGTGTTGGGGGAGATAGTGAGGTTGAAACTGTCCTGTGATACTAAGGATAGAACTGAGTTCACAAAGTAGGAGTTGAATTGTGTTTCGATGGGAACTTTAGTGTCAGGGGTGGTTGGTTTGGGGGTAGCCTTTTGGGTGGATTTTAGTAGCTGTTTTACATTTTCCAAATTTTTTGGGGTTGTGTTGGTATTTAGTTTGTAATGTCGTATAGTAGAATTTTTTGTCCAGCCTAATGCATTTTGTTTGCATGGTTGCGCAGTTCTTGGTACTTAGTTAGGCTTTGTGTTTCTTTGTTTTTTTTATAGTAAAGTCAGGCAGTGTCTCTGAACTTGAAGATTTGTTTGGTTTCTTTACTGAACCAGGGATTTGTAGAGGTTCTAACCTTGATTTTGCTCAAAGGAGCGACAGCGTCTAGGTGCTGTAGAAATGTTTTGTTGAAATATGCTACAACCTGGTCAAGTGGGATGGTTTTTAGGGGGGTCCAGTCACAGTTATAGAGTAAAGTATTGAGGACCTCGGGAGAGAATTTTTTTGTGTTTCTAGTGGATTTATAGTTAGTGGTTTTGTGTATGCTTTTTCTACTACGTATAAGGTATATTATTTTGTGGTCACTTAAGGTGTCTGGAAGACTGCCTGTGTGGGGGTACAATGTGGGATTGTTAGTTAGGACCCAGTCAAAGATGGATTCCCTTTTGGATTTTTTATCACCTCTAGCTGGAATTTGGGGTAGCTGCTGGTAGCCATGGAGATTTATTAGATTACTCGGTGGTTCTGATATGCAGGTGAACCAATCTAGGTTGAAATCCCCCAGAATAAGGGTTTCTTGTGAGTATGTGGAAGAACACCAGGGTAAGAAGTCTTCAAGGCTATCAGGTGTATTACCAGGTGGAATATAGATCACAATTGTGGTGATGAACTTTTTAGGGTGAAGTTGAAGTTGTGAGATAAGTATGTCCCAATTATTGGGGGAGGGGAAGGAGTTTGGTATTTTACGTAAAGTTAAGTTGGACTTATACAGTAAGGCAGTTTCACCTCCTTTATGAAGTGGTCTGTCTTGTCTAATGATATTGTAGCCAGTAGGGAGAACTTCTGAGTTAGTTATGTTTTCATTTAGCCAGGTTTCTGTTAAAGCAACTATGTCTGGGGAGTAGTGTGCTATTCTGGCCTGGAGTTCAGGTATTTTATTTTTGATACTTCTAATATTAATATTTAGCATTAAAAGATGGTTGGTTTTGCTGCTGTTGTTGATTTGCCCAAGGATGAAGATAGTGGGGATATTATGTTCTGGCAATTGTGTTGGAGCAGTTTGTGTTGGAGAGGATGGATTTGCACCTGGGTTAGGGTGGATGTCCCCATTTATGGTAAGCCTGGTGTTAAAATGGTGATACAGATGTTGGAGTTTGGTAATGAGTGTGAGAAAGTATTGCGTTTTTTTGGAGTAGGAATGAGAGCATATGTATTTAGTACTGAATTGGTCTATTATGTAGTTCTTGAACAATTGTGGGCAGATATTATTATAACGTGCAGTGGCTGTATATGAGACTGTATAATATAGTGCTGTGGTACTAAGTTTAGGGATATTGCTAGAGTAATAACTTGTGTAGTTATAAAGAATTATGAGAAGGCAGACTAGACTTAGTTGTGTGGTAGACATGGTTATAAAGTTAAAGTTGGTTCTAGGTGGAGGAGTGGATATGAATTATAGGGTTGCACTATATGTGGATGGGTAAGTAGTGTGGGGTGATGTAATAATGCCTAGCGGAAATGAGAGTGGTTGGGAGTATTGTGTGGTGGAGCACGTGGGTGTGGTGTAACGTGATCTTACTTGAGGAGCTGCGATTGGTGGAGGTGATGTGAGATTGACCTGTGGGTGTGGTTGCAATTACTATAAATGTAGAGGTAGTGGGGGCTGGAGGAAATTGGGGACATGGCAGGGGAGCGAAGAGAGCCCAAGCATTAGCAAGGGTGAACAGAGCAGGGCAGAGAATGAAATATAGCCATAGTATCCTACAAAACAATCACTTTCATAGGTTCATAGATGTTTACTAGGTTAATGATCACAAGGGCCTTTTTAATCCTAGCCAATGCATCCCCAAAATCTCTGATAAGTTGTCCTATCCTTGATAAGTGTAAGCAGGGGTTTTGGAGATGAAATATTTATAAACAGGGGCCTGGGAGATGAAACATTTACAGGCTGCCTATGTTCATAGGTGCCAAACCAAGAATGAATTTCCTGTTTCCTATCCAACTGTCCATGTTACACTTGAATTAACTTAGGGAGGACCTCTGCTTCACATGGCTGGGGAGCCTGTTCCAGAGAATGGGTAGTCTCTGGGATACAAACCTGTCTCTTGAACATGTCCCATTTATATAAAAGGCAAGGCTTAAGTCTTTGGTGCTGTTTTTTCACAGATATGCAGAAGGTCCATCAAAGTGGGGTCAGAGAATGCCTTGTACGCCAAGAGTAGATCTCCCCTCAACAGCCTGTAGGAGACAGAATACAGGGATAGGGTCTTGAGGCGGTCTGCATTTAGTGAGGAACCTCTGTGGATGTTCCAATTGTTGGGTATGCCTGGTTAAGTCCATACCAAAGGGGGCATTGTACTCAATGAGTGGTCTGATGAATGCCAAGTACAGTGTAATAATGACTGCCTTGGGCCTAATTGCCATAACTTTGTTTATAAGTTGCACAAAATAGAATGATTTCCTCACTACTATAGACTTGTGATGGTCAAAGGCTACATTGCTCTCTATGTGTGTCCCCAAGTCCCTGACAAGACAAGAGTAATGGGCAGCAAAAAGTAAGTGTTATTTTACAAATCTGAACACTTTAACAAATTCCGGAGGTCTAATGGCTTACCAGCAAGCAAAATTCAATTGCTGAAGAGCACTTGTGTCCTGGTGGGAGACTAGTATTTTAAAGATGGCTACATGCTCAGCAGGATTCTAGTATAGACGTAGTATAGGGGGAGGGGGATAGAACAAGGGGTTTAAACCAGGTGGAATGCAAAGAAACAAGACAAACCAGAGAGGCAATCAGTGGAATTCTGTCAGTGAAGGCCTCAGAGGGGGCGAGTAATAATTCAAACTCTACCTGTAAAGTGAAGGAGAGAAGAGACAGCAAAGTTTATTAAGGTTGGGAGTGTGTCTTCACATTGACTTGCTTATTAGTAGCCAGTTTGTGCAGAGATTAGAGTAGGGAGATACATTAGCGATGAAGGGGAATGTATAGAGATGCAAATAAACAGGTGGGGCTCAAGTGATAACAAACTAAGGCAGAAAGCACTGAGAGGGCTGTTTGATGGTTAATTTAATCAGAGATCTGAGTTAAATTTATACTGTCTATTGGACAGTTAGGATTACTGCACTAGCTGGGGGGGGGTGACACAAGGCTACAACAGTCAGTTTTATTAGCACACTGAGAACTACTAAGAAACACTGTTAATGTTATAGCTTCACTCTAATAACACATACAAGTAGAATGTTTGGGTGGACTGACCCTGCTCTTGAGGCTCAAAATGTATATCCTTGTCTAGTTTTGCAGTACTGATTCCTTCTTAGACTGTATAGGTGGAGTGGTAGCCGCAGACTGCAGATTTGCTTGAGTGTGCTCCTGCTCTTGAGGCTCAAAATGTATATATATCCTTGTTTAGTTTTGCAGCACTGATTCCTTCTTAGACTGTATAGGTGGAGTGGTAGCCGCAGACTGCAGATTTGCTTGAGTGTGCTCCTGCTCTTGAGGCTCAAAATGTATATATATCCTTGTTTAGTTTTGCAGCACTGATTCCTTCTTAGACTGTATAGGTGGAGTGGTAGCCGCAGACTGCAGATTTGCTTGAGTGTGCTCCTGCTCTTGAGGCTCAAAATGTATATATATCCTTGTTTAGTTTTGCAGCACTGATTCCTTCTTATACTGTATGGGTGGTGTGGAAGCCGCAGACTGCAGAGCTGCTTAAGTGTGCTCCTGCTCTTGAGGCTCAAAATGTATATCCTGCATACTGCATAGTTTGCCCTGCATAAAGTGGGGTTATGATAGAAGGGTAACCCACATAAACATGATATTGTGACAGGCAGGAAAGAGACAAACTTCTGAGACCTATGCTTTTGCTGGACTCAAGACACATAAGCAAATCCTGAAAAGTCCATTCAGGTACCAACACTATTTGATCTCTCAGTGTGATATATGCCCTTTTACATTTGTGGCCATGTCATCACTTTAGAAGTACACAGCAATGAATACCACAGTGCTGTAGTAAGAATAATAATACCCAGACATAGAGTATACAAGTGCATTCAAAACCATATTTCATAAATCCAACTGGACAGACAGAAGCAGCATAAAGAAATATAGCTTGAATGTCACTGCAAACCAGTACAGAAATGTGTATAGCTGTAGGAGAACAATGTGTTAATAACAGTATCTAAACATTCTGCTCACATAAATCATTAAACAGAAATTGTGGGGAGTCTTTCCATGGCATAAAAATAGGGAGCAGTGCATGCTTATGCCTTGATTTTCCTATTCTGAGCTTTACATACATAGCTCTCTTCCACTGACTACAGTGCTACAACTTACAAATTCTAAACAACCCACTAGCATAGCACTGGAATAGCCAAAACAATAAACCAAACTGAGTCAAGCACAGGATTTTATCATATCATTGTAATGTTATTTAAAAGTTGAATGGCTAATTATTGGTTTGTCCTTAAGAAGTCTGAATATTTTTAAGATAAAAGCACTTCTACTAAACAGTTTATATCAATGTGCTTTTTTGTGCTTTGAATCAGTGTGGTTTATTGTTTTGATTGACCACAGCACTACTATGCTGAAAGAACAAGAAGCCATTGCTCTCTTCACAAGCTCTCAGCCCAGCATCCTGACTATTATTAATAGGGTACTTGCGTATTATCGCAACCAGATTTTTGTGCTAACAGCGGTTGTTTCCCGATCAGTAAATATATTGTAAATGTGCTTGAAATGGAATACAGTGTGCTTTCTTTAACAAAACATGTTGTTTTCCAGAGGGCTATCACCACAAAGTACACAACATACTGTTGTTTCTTCGTGCTCTTTACTGGCAACATGTCACTTCTTGCAAGGCTGCCCACTGAACGTTCTTTGTCAGCCAATGGTGTGAAATAGCCATACATACAGTTGCAAATCACATTTGGGTGTGTGGAAGTTAGTATACCCTTACTGGGTACAAGTGACTTTGTCCGAAATTTCGGAAGGTAAACAAGCTTGAAAATCTGATTCCTGCTTTGTGACATACTGTCCTCATCCCCATGTCATACTTTAAATCTTCAAAGATGACATCCCCCTTTTAAAATACTCTCCCTTGTGTGAGTTTCCCTTCTAGCTGCGTAATGGCTTTCAGGATGTAATGGCAAATGACAACAACCGGCTGTCCCGGCTCTGCGAAAAATAACTCCTTCACTGTGTCGCAACCTTTTATTTTGGTGTCTCCTGTTGTGTATGTCTGCCTGTGTCTGTCAGTAGCCCATTATCTGTTCTTCATATATCTTTGCAGCCACTGTGAAATGCCCAACCAAGAAACTGCAGTAAAACATGACAGGCATAGAATCTGGTTGCGAGAATTCGTATCGGCAATACCTTCACTAAAACATTAATTTTTCAATTTTTAAAGTTATAACCCTGCCTAAACAAACTTCAGTATAAAAGAAAACAGTGTCTGTTTTTTTTTTTGTATTTTCGGTACCATGTAGACATTGAAAAACAAACGGTATTACTGCAAAAATCTGGTTGCGATAATACGTAAGTACCATTAATAGTTATGCTTTGAACTAGCCTGATAATATACAAGCTCTTTAATGAGTTATGATGCATAAAATAAAGCTGGGCAGAATATGTATGAATCTACATTTTCAAAAGCATTTATGAGAGCCTTTTCTGTTTTCTCCCTAGGCTGGTCTTAATAAACCTTAGGTTGGACCAAATACTTAAAAGGTGGCACAGCTTACTTAAGACAATCCTTTCACTGACTTATTGAGAAGGTAAAAACACAGAAAAGATGAGAAAAGCACAAAGCAAACATGCCTTACTTCTCCTTATATATCTTGCTTGAACAAATCTGAATCTAGTTAAGTAGCTTTGACTTGTATGAAACTCTTTCTTCTTGACTTGCATGCAATCTAGCCATAGTATCCTACAAAACAATTACTTTCATAGGTTCATAGGTTCACAGATGTTTACTAGGTTAATGATCACAAGGGCCTTTTTAAGCCTAGCCAATGCATCCTAAATCTCTTACAAGTTGTTCTATCCTTGATAAGTGTAAGCAGGGGTTTTGGAGATGAAATATTTATAAACAGGGGCCTGGGAGATGAAACACTTACAGGCTGCCTATGTTCATAGGTGCCAAACCAAGAATGAATTTCCTGTTTCTTATCCAACTGTCCATGTTACACTTGAATTAAATTAGGGAGGAACTCTGCTTCACGTGGCTAGGGAGCCTGTTCCAGAGAAGGGGTAGTCTCTGGGATACATACCTGTCTCTCGAGCACATCCCATTTATATAAAAGGCAAGGCTTAAGTCTTTGGTGCTGTTTTTTCACAGATATGCAGGAGGTCCATCAAAGGGGTCTGACAATGCCTTGTACACCAAGAGTAGATCTCCCCTCAACAGCCTGTAGGAGACAGAATACAGGGATAGGGTCTTGAGGCAGTCTGCATAGGATATGTTACTTATGTCCTGTACTCTTTTAGTGATGAACCTCTGTGGATGTTCCAGTTGTTGGATATGCCTGGTTAAGTACATACCAAAAGGGGCATTGTACTCAGTGATTGGTCTGATGAATGCCGAGTACAGTGTAATAATAACTGCCTTGGGCCTAATTGCCATAACTTTGTTTATAAGTTGCACAACATAGAATGATTTCTTCACTACTGTAGACTTGTGATGGTCAAAGGCTACATTACTTTCTATGTGTGTCCTCAAGTCACTGACTACTCTGTCAACTCTAAGGGGTGTGTTGTCAAAGGATACTATTATGCATTTCTTGGCATTTAGTTTTAGTCCATGGCTCTGACACTAGTTATTTGTCTGTGTCAGCCCTTCCTGGAGAACATTTGCATTAGTGTGAGATTCAATGACAACTCCTAATTTGCAATCATCTGCACATTTAATCAGCCAGAGGCCAATTGACATTGGCCTTGACTTCAGAAAAGCAAAGTAAATGCCAAACAGGAGAGGTCCCTGGATCAATCCACGAGGGACTCCACTTATGACTGGCTTCTTTGTAGAGATGGGCTCTCTAACTTCCTGTGTCCTGTTTGTGAGCCAGCTGGCTATCCACTGGGTGACATAAGAGTTTGTACCTAACCTCTTGTCAACAATACCCAAGTGTGGTGTTGTGTCAAATGTCTTTGCCAGGTCAAGCTAGGCAGTATGAACCATTTTGTCCTCAACCATTGCTTTGATGACCTTATCAAAGAAGTCCATCAGGTTGAGTAGGCATGATCTGCCTTTGACGAAACCAGTTTGGGTTGGGTACAGTGTCTGGAAGTTTCCTCTGTCATTATTGATCATTTCTGTGATAAATCTTTTCATGGCTTTACATATGAGACTAGTGAGACTTATGCGGGTGTAGTTCCCAGGGTCTGTAGATGGCCTACCTTTGTGCAGAGGGATGATTGTTGCAGTTCTCCATTCATGAGGCACAAAGCCTGTTTGGAGGCTACAGTTAAATAGCAATTCCAGGGGGACTGATAGGTCATGTTTCCTGCTATTTAGAAGACATTGTGGGATATTGGGCCCATTAATGCAATGTTCTTGGCTTCAGAGAGCATTAAGGACCTGTTCCCTATTGATAGCAGGGGAAATTATATTTTATGGTATTTCCTGAAGGAAGATTGAGGGGGAGTGAGTGGTAAAGTTGGAACTGAATTTGCTGGTCAGTAGGTTTGCTATATCATCTGGCTCAGTGTAGAAGGCGCCACTAACAATGAGCTCTGCACACACTTGTGTATGTTGCGAACATAGCTAAAGAATTCCTTGTGGTTATTCTTGGCCTGGGAAGCCAAACTGACTACAAATTTAGCTTTTGGTAGACTCTATGTGTCTCCTGAGTAATTTGTTTAGTTTGATGAGAGCACTTTTATCCTGCTGGGTGGTGCACCACCTACTTTTTGCCATGATTTTCCTCCTTCTGTTATATAGCCTACTGGTGTTGTGATTCCACCAGAGTGGCTTTTTCTAGTTAGTTGTGTACTTCTTCCTGGTGGTTACAACTGCCTTATGCAGCTATTAACATGCATGTATAGGGTTTCTGTGAATGAACAGTTCTGTGTAGGCAGCAGTGTTCTCAGGGTTTATGGGGTCTTGAAATTTTGCCACGTTATCACTTAATAGTGAGACGTTACCCTTAGAGTAGTTCATGAATATTCCAGGGTTAGCTCGGATTCCAAGTTTTATCTTTACTTCAAAGGAGACCATTTTGTGGTCTGACCTCACTAGAGAAGACATTGCACTAGGGAGTGTGCAACACTCCCATATTAGTGAGAAGCAGATCCAGTATGGTTGCACCCCTGGTTGGTATACCGACAATTTGTTCCAGAGAGTTTGTGTTTACAAAATCTAGGAATCTCTGTACATGTGCATTTGGTGTAGTATATGATTCTCAATGAATAGTGGGGTAATTAAACTTGCCCAAGAATATGGTATTCGGTTGGATTGTGAGGATTTCCAAAAAAATTACATACATGGTATGGGTTTCCTGGGTCATAGAGGGGGGGACCTATAGCTAAGAAGTGGTATGGGATTTTGCCTATGGTAATTTGTACATGGACAAGCTCACGTGCATTGTCCTGTTTGCCCAGCCTTGCCGTATATTTATTTTTGATGCAGATCAAGACATCTCCACCTTTAGTCCACGTCTGTGTAGTAGCTGGTCTAAATGTCTGGAAGGTAATATAACCTGGCACTGTTGGTGTACTCTCTCTGTGGCTTTAACCCATGTCTCAGTGACCTCACAGACATCAGCATTCTCTAGGGTGAAGAGAGCTTCTAGGGAGTGAAGTTTTTTTTTGCATGTTTAGACTCCTAGCACTGAGCAGTAACACCTTTAGATTTTCTTGGATTTGATTTGCTATTTTGGAAGTGCTTTCAGTTTGGCATTTCCTAATAAAGCCATTATGGGGGAGGACAATGCTTTAGCTAAAATCTGAAATCCTACAGGGGAGAGGTGAAGACCATCCCTGGCAAAACAGTCTGGTCTATTGACCATCTCCTTTCATGGTGATAAATATTGCACCCCCTTAGAATGAGACCAGAAAGTAAGCCAATTATTAAAGTCAGTCATCTTTTGTTCATATTATGACATCAACCTTGAAGAAGGTAAAACGCTGCTCAGTGCTAGGCTCATACCAGCCTGAGACACATATTCTGAGAGCTCCATGATGTCTCTCTTCATATAGTTTAGGGAGGTATATCTTAGGTCATTTACACCCATATGGAGTATGACTATGTCGTACTGATACTTTTGGTCCAATGACTTAAGTGGATGTGTAATGTGGTGGATCCTGGCCCCTGATAAGCAACTGACCATGATTTTCTCCTTTCTCAGCCTGGTGAGAGGGACAACAGTGTTTCTTACAATGGAGTCTCCAATAATCAGAATGTCAGGTTGTGTGGTGGCTTACCTTATGGGCTTAGAAGTAGAGGCTCCATGAGATGTGGCTGCATGTGTTGATGTGGGTGCTGTTTTGAAATAGTTAATTTGGGGCTGCTGAAGGTAATTGTTATGTGGACTTTATCTAGGAGGTCTTTGGGGTTTAGGGAGGTTACATTTAAGTGCCTCAGCATATGTGGGTCTATGTGTCTGCTTTGCATTGTATGTGATGGGTGCAATGCATGTACTACTGAAAACCTTATTGACCTTAGGAGTGCCTTATGTGAGAGCTTTGCCTCCAGTAACATTGTGTAAATACATCTCTCACATACCATATCAGTTTGTTTGAGCATTAACTTGTCAGTAAACATGAGGCAATTTCTACATTGCCTAGGATGCCCATATTCACCAAGATGATAATGGAGCTAGTGGGAAAATTCATATCCATGGCATACTCTTTTTTGTTGATTAGACAGTTGGAGTGAAAATATAAACTAATGCCATGAGTGTCCAGTTTGCAACTCTGGGGCCAATGCATGTTGCTGTATACTAGTTGCTATGTGTGCAACTAGGTAGTGGCAAAATGTCAATGGTACTTTTACTGGAAAAATGTCAGCTCAAGGAATCTGTGTCTGTACAGGGCATTCCCAAACACTTGACATGAAACTAATACGTAGAACCTGATGATTCAAGGATGAAGTATTTAGGCAGATATTCTAAAGTTGGTTTAGACAGCAGGAAATCATGCAGTATTTACTGAAAAGATAGAATTATCTTGTTAAAAATGATGAAAAGAGGGGAGTTCCTGATTGGCTACTGCCTGGCCACTACCATTACTGGTCTCACCACAGCTTCATGCTGCTGGGATACAATGCTCCTTGGCTTCTTTCCTCACCAAAGGCAAAGCACTATCACCAATCTCAGTATGAGAAGTATGCCACAGACTCTTTGGTGATGCAGTCTTGTTGCAGATGATGCAAAGGGTCTGCAGGATTGCTGTAGCCTTTTCCTGGTAGATGTCTTGATCTGCAACCAGACCACTCAGGATGGTCAAACACAGACACTCACTGCCCATTCAGAAATAGACAGGAATAAATGCACTCTGCTCCTTCTCTCACCAGGATCAAAATATAAGCACAAATTTCAAGGTGGCACATATGAAGCAGTTATTAGGCTTTCTGGTGATCAGCAGTCTCCAGAAATTAATGTCACCATGTTCCTTCTCTTACCAGGAGCAGAACAGAAGCACTAATCCCAAGATGACTATGGAGAGGCAGAATGTGGGTTCTCCAATAATTGGTAGTCTTGGAGTAGATGTTGCTGATTTTAAAGGTAGGATTGAAAAAAATGGTTTAATATCCTAAGAGCTGCAATATGCAGCAGTTAGATATGATAGAAGGGGTAACTTAAGCCTTAACTATCTAAGTGGAGAGCCACTAATTTTAAAAGAGCAAAATATATTGGAGGGGAGTTGGCACTTTGTATTCTGGTTCTATGGAATAGAGTGGGATGGCCAAAAAATGTAAATAGCTGAAGGGGACTGATTTCACAAAATGATAATTTTGTACTTACTCACAATAGCCAATGAAAGAGAAGAGGGATGCAGAAATATGGCCAAATTAAAATAAGGAGCAGGTAACTAGAAAGGCAGTTGAGTTTAAAAACAGAACAATGGCAGTGTGAGAGGGTGGGGAAAAAACTTAATTTCTGTGTGACTCACGAGACACAGCTGTGGTCTCTTTCCTAGTTTAAATATGTGATTAAACAGAATACAAGTAAAACACAGTGCAAAAAAATAAATCACACTATACAAAATGGAAGAAGGCAATGAAGCAATACAAAATACAAGAAAGCAAAAACAAACTAACCTTTCCATCACAGCAAGTTGTGGCAAAGTCTGGGTTAACATTTTCACTCTCAATATATTGCAAGTGACCAGTAAGTCTGAAATAAGTCTATTAATTTTTTTTCATGCTTTTACTGCTGAAAGTGTTCACAGTGCAAGATTATCTTGATCAGGATGAAGTAATTGGTACAGTTTTCTAGTTAGTGATCACTGGCACAAAATATTTTAAGGTAGGGCTACCAGAATTTACCACTTAACTGTCCTGTTCCAAGAGGAAAGTAAGAATTTCTAAGCAGCCATCCCTTAGCCTTTACCATCTCAATAATGAAGGATTTAAGTTTTACCTCATGGTCACACTACACGCATTTTATAATACGTTTGTTTCCCTGACAATGATACATTACTAGTATCTATAGCAAAGTTACCGGGAATGTGAACTAATTGCTAATATCAGACACAGTAGCAGGTAATACATACATATTATATCCTTTAGGAGATGGACAGGCCTGCAGCTAATAAAGCAGGCTGAAAAAATCAGACTGATTGAAGCCCATAAATTTTCTATAGTGTAAAACTTATTTTTCTGAGTCATCAGAAACATTGTTTGATAATGTACTTGATTATATTTACCATTAACCCCCTATCCAAAATAATAGAAATAGTGCTTTGGACCAAAGCATTAATACCTACCAGAACATAACAAATTAAGCCAAACACAGCATGGATTTCATCCAGCACACAGTACTCAAACTTCAGTAGCAGAAATGCTAGATTATTTTCTTTGTCTGAATATGAAAACGTTAATACTGATACCACTTTTTTTTGGGAGATTTTTCTAAAACCTTTGATGTGGTTAACATAGTTTACTCTTGCATAGACTCCTTGCTTTTGTTTGTACCCATAGAACAGTAATCTGGTTTTAAAATTCCCTATACAACAGAACACAGACCACCTGTTGAAATTCCACCAACTCTTAAAGAATTAATAACAATATTGGAGCCCCTCAAGGTAACTTTTTTGGTTCCTTATTATTCATTATCTTTTCCAACAACATGTACCTCTATTTAGCTAGCCTAAAACACATTCCATACACAGAATACTCTGTAGTACCAAAAATGCATATCCTGTTACTTTTTACCTACAAAACTGTCACTTCATTGATAGCCTGGCTCTCAGAATCAAAACGAGCAATTAATAAAACAAAAGTTACTATACAGTATCTGTGCTCAAGTTGGTCAGGCTTTCAGTTAGAAGCCACAAATATTTCTTTAAAATTTCTATGTAAGAAATGTAATGGTGTTGATGACATAAAATGCCTTTTGGAAATGGTTGTCTATTCCAGGCATTCACTACTGAAATTACAAATTACAAGTAAGGAAATTGAACTATTTGAAAAAATAAAACTAATCAAGATGATGATGATGTCTTAAATTATGTGGCTGAATATGATTTATATTTTGAAAGTCTGAAAATGGTTTATAAAAGGCACAGAATATTATACATGATGATGAAGATGCTTATTTGAAAAGTAAATTACCAAAGATGCCATTTTTTATAGACGATATTAAACTAGTACTGATTATTTAGTTTATAGTAACTTCTCCATGCTAGTTGAACTGAATATTTTTGAAATTCAAGAAAGGGACATATATCCTTATAACTAATATATTAGTTGTGGACATGTTAGATTAATAATGTTTATAAATGGCAAACAAATTAAAATAGTAGGTAGATATGACTGTAACTCAGAAAGGAAAGTATATGCACTGAAATCTGTGTACAACTTAATTTGTATAGATGAGAATAAAGGAAGCTCAAATTAAAACATCAGTAAGACATCAAGACATATTTGTAATAGGGTGGAGTACAGCCACGTTAACTTTCATTTCATAGACTGTTGCTATTCTTTGTCTGGATAGTGTAGGTATAAAGGATGACAATGTAGTAAAACATATTTTGCAAAGAAACAAAGCACAGTAACACAAGTAAGGTCTTAACATTGACTTTTATTGGAAGGCTTCGATGTAAATTAATTTTATTGATAGTTAATTGCAATTATTTGTTTTATTGTTAATTGCTTTTGGAATAGTATAAAACATGGTGTTTTAGAAACACATTATCATGCAAGGTCTGTTGTGAATAGGGTGTTATTATTTTAATTGTTTTTTTTCTGATTATTAGTATTATTATTAATAAACAAAACCCATGTTATTTAGCTCAAAAGGTTAAACAAACTCTTTACATAAACCCCCACTATAACAGCCAGTCATAACAAATATCTTTATTTATGGAAGACAAACATTCCTTTAATGAACATGTTAACTATGTCATACAAAGCATTCAGAAGATACTTGTTTCTTTTTACCAAGTAAAACACTACTTGACACCTTCCTCAAGAAAAATTCTTGCTGAATCATTAATCTTAAGTAAATTATTCTGTGAAATGACATCTAGTAAAAAACTTAATATAACCTTGTTCCATTAAATGCAATCCACGTACAATAAATTGCAGTTTGCTGCATATCCAACAAAACCCCAACATACATGTGACATAGTAAATCTTATTGGATAGATGGCATACTGAAATAAACTTAATTTCAATCACATAACATTTACCCACAAACACAGATACAACCATACATGTCCATCTACATCCTCTCTTATTATTTAGTCACTTTTGAGAGAATCTTCCATTCATTCAGGGAAAACTCTATCAATTAAAAAACACCACTAGAATATCTGACCATGCTCCAAACTACTTCCTACTTCATGAACCACCAATATACCAAACTATAAAGACCACAAAATGCCAGGAACTCCACTTCTTAAAACAAATAACAAATAACAAAAGTGTAGTTTATTCAGTGAGTGCAGAAGTTGATAAGCAGCATCAATGAAGAAAATCCACAAATTAGTAGACCAACAAACTTAAATAGCAGTAGGTATTATGACAATTGCATATAGCTGTATCAGCACAGAAATCAATATATCCTCACAATATAACCTCGTACCACCTCGGCCAAACAGCCTTTACAGAGTAGTGAATTAAACTAAACCTAACATTTATATACAGTATCAATTATTCAATTACTTAGATAATTCATTAGTATTGCAATCAATAAGAGCAACATTTCACATACTAAACTCGAATAACAAATGTTAAAAACAATAATAAATGAGCATTATATAAAGCTCTTTCAATTATATTCCCTGTTTAAACCGATGGGTTGTAAAGTATTATATTTTAAAATAAAAATAGATTATTTCTTTCTCAAAAGATATTTTACCCTATTTTCACTTGCATAATTAGAGTTAATTTGTTCTAACACTGTAACTTTAAAGTTTAAAGGAACCCCTCCATGTTCAACATTACTATGTTCTCCCAGAGGACTGACTATTTTATTAAATTTTATATCTCTTATGTGTTCTTTAACTCGTTCAGCTAAACTTCTTTTCGTTTCTCCCACATAGAATTTATTGCAGTCACATCTGATAGCAGAGATCACACCTACGCTTTTACATGTAAAACTGCCTTCCATTTGAAATTTTTTACCATTTATTTCTTCAAAAGTTTTAGTTATATATTGACATACTGAACATTTGCCACATGGTTTAGTACCCATATCCAAACTTAGATTTCTTATTACTTCATTTGGTCTCTTATAGATACTATGTACCAAAAAATCTTTAAGATTCCTTCCTATTTTATAGGAAAATTTAAGTTGTAAATAGATTTTTTGGTACATAGTTTAGTTTAGGCAGCAAACAATGAAATACAACTGATTGTCAGACATCATAACCATCAGAAATATACCTATAAGAACAAAACTGTCACTCTAGCAACTCACCAAAATGTTATGAGAGTAATAGCAAATTATGTCCCATCTTTATCCCCATGTTGTGAAGCTATGACCAGAGTGTGTGCAGTAAAAGAGTGACACGTATGTGCATAATAATGTGGAATCTGGTAATATGTGTGGCAACATTCAGGTAGTGTTAGCAAACATTCCCTCCACAGGTCTGTCAGATAAGAAAACTGTGCCTGGAAATAAAGATTGAAATCCTGGACTGGTACTGTTTAGTGTGGTATTGTATGGCATTGTTAGTGTTGCAGTTCCTCTGAATAATAATGTATTACTCATCACTGTCACCCACACTGTGCTACACAATAAAAATGTCTAGGAATCCCTGTATAAGACTGTTGTAATTACAAGGTCAGATTGTAAAACCATGGAAGACTTATAGACAGAAAGCAGTGGAGTGATATACAGCAATATACAAATAGCACACTCAACTGTGACGTACACTGTTTTATTTTTAGCAGACACAGCCATGGTTTGAATCCTGGGAGTGGTAGTAAGCTGTATGCATAATCATACTCCTCAACTGTGCAGATTTGTTCAGAATGTCCAGATAATTGGCCCATATCTGCTGCCTGTTACCCTGTCCCCCTGGCAGATCAGTGTGATGATCTCTGAAATTTAGGCAGCTTTTAATGACATAAAAGGGATTGTCAGACCTGTAAATATTCATAAAATGTATATGAAAACAAACCTGTCATTGTAGCAACTCACCAAAAGTTTATGAGGGCAATTGTCAAAATATGTCCCAGTTCCACCTGCATGTTGTCAAGCCTTGACCAGAGTGTGTGCAATAAGAGATTGAGAGGTATGTACATAACACCAACCTGGAATCTGGGAATATGCGTAGAAACAGTCAGGTAGTATTAACAAACAATACCTCCACAGGTATACCAGGTAAGAGGTGTATACTGTAGGTAAAACATGGTTCACATATATATTTGTCTACAAACATACCACTGTCCAAACTAAGGCCACAGGGTAGTGTAATAATATCTGTAAGGTACATATTTCAGCAGTGACTAAGAAAGTTGTGAGAACTACAGGAATATTCAAGTTGTTAAATGACACCCCCCACCATATCTGCAACAATAATCTAAATACAGAACTCTATGGGTATGTGCACAATTAAATCTACTGTTGGGACATATGTACTATTGTTTGATAAATATTGAAATGTGTTTCTATGCATGTGCCATGGTGAAATACTCACAAATTGGTGGCATGCTGCCATCAATGTAAACTGCATGCTGTTGTGGTGGCCACTGTGGTTTCATATATGCATGTGTTCCATTTGTTATGCAACTGTTCCACATCTGGTGTTTTGGGTTAATGGGAATATCTGTGCATGTTGTTATACTTAATCCTGGAATGTGTTGACTATTACTAACCCACATATGTTTTAAAATTGCAACACCATAGCACGTTTCAGAAGGCCGGTCTCAGCTGACCCACCTCTCCCACCTCATCTGGCCATGGCACTGGGCACCAGTATGTCTGGGGCCACCTCAGGACCTCCTCATCTCCTAGTCCTGCACCACCTTCGGATGGAACCATCTCAAGGAATGGGGCTTGGCCCCCCCCTGGGAGTGGGCACGGACAGGAAACTGTCACCTATCATCAGGTACAGGGTCTGATGTGTAGTGAGCTCCGCAGGGAGTTTAGAGATCAGCTACGCCAGCTTGAGGGCCATGTGGTGCATTTAGAGGGTCAGCCTGTCCCTCCTACCCAGCCCCCAGCACAGCCACCTTCAGGGCCATGAAGGTGCAGTGGTGACTGCCCATGGGTGGGGAAAATCAGTCCCACTGTTTCCATTTGGGGGTTCATGGTCTTCCAACTTCCAAACAGCCCTCCCCATCCAAGGTGTTCACCCCCCACATGTATCATGTACCACCCTGTATGCTGTCTTGTCTGTCATGTCTGTCATCCTACCCAACCTATCTCCCCAAATATACCTGCTATCCTTCCTCAACATCCCACTCTCACCTTAAAAAAAAGAAAAAAAGGGCAAAATGTTCCCAAAAAAAATCTCGCCCTATACATAGCTGACCATTTCGCATGCGTGTCCACTGAACACATGTAATCTGGTGTAATTGGCTTCACAACATATTATTGTTGTCCTCACCCCTCCCTCAGGGGTTTGTGTGTCCAAATCTACCTCCAAATTCAGTGTATATGCACAGCTGTTGCTGTAGAAGAAATGGGCAGCTATGGACCTTCCCCACACCTATCCTGCCCATCCCTAGCTATTTTCCCTATTGTCTTTCCCTCTTTATACCCCTTTTACACCACTTTCCTATCGAGTGCGTGCATCTTGAGGTTTAGACTTCTGGCATTGAGTAGCATTACCTTTAGTTTTTTTATCCTTGTGTCATTGATGATGGTACTGGCAGGGTACAATGTAGTGACATCCACAACTCGGTAAGCATAAGTGTGCTGGTGTGG